>NC_135329.1:151305225-151662725 GCF_023851605.1 Tamandua tetradactyla
AGGAGTAGCTGCTGTTATCTGAATTTCCACAGGAGAGGAAAGCAATTCTGCCTCTGCCGGAGCTGGAGAGGTAGGCTTGACAACAGGGAGATTTGTTTGACCCTCTTGTGTCAAAGATGGATAAATACCTTGTGCTTGGTCAAACACAAATGCCAACTCCTCTTCCTCATCAGTGTAATCATGGAACACTGGAACTTTATGTGGTTTAACATCATATATTTGTTTTGACTTCACTTTGAGAATGCCTGTTGTTTTTACTATCCCATATTGGTTAAACAGCACACAGGTAATTGAACCTTCATTTTGTGGAAGAACAGAAGAAAAAGTTAGTGTTGAATAGTTTTCCAAAGTATGAGTGATAAAGCCCTGATTACGTGGGACTGGTGTATCGTTGTTATACCACGTCACCATGGGTTGAGGATAGCCTTGGAAATGACACACAAATTTACAACTATCACCTTCATAAATTTCTTGAGATTCCATTTCTTGAAGAAAAGAAGGTGGGCAATGTTGTGGACCTTTCTGGGAAAATTTTTCTACAAGTCCTATGCTTTTTCTCTCCTGCTCAGTTTGAAAGTCATCAACTTTTGTGGAAACAGAGTGTTGTAATTCTCTCAGATCACTCACTCTTATTCTTTCACTATCTATATCTTCATTTTCTTTTATGTTTGCAAATGTACCAAAAGATTCACTGGTATATGGTATAACAACTTCAGATACCTGTTCAGGGGGTTCACATATTTCCTCATTCTTATAGACATTAGTGATAGATTTAGATGACCCTCCATTTGTAGTTTTAGTCACAATTCCTTCAATTTGTCCTCTTGCTTGGGTATTTTCATTTACTAGTGTCCTATCATATAACTGGTCTTTTGGAGGTCTTTCTTTCAGAAATGCCTCTTGGCTCATTTGTATTTTGGTCTGAAGAATTTCTTCATCAACAGTAGTTTGAAAGACTGCAGGAATTTTTCTAGAGTCTGTATCTTGATCTACTTCCTGTGGGTTTGGGACCATACCCTCAGTGGAATAATCTAGTCTATTTTCAGCTAGTTCAGAAATTGACCTGCTTTCCATTTCTTCTCTAGAGAACAGAATATCTGTATCACTAGCTTCACTTCTCAAAGTTCCTGAGTTTATTTCAGATGACACATCTAAAAGAGATAATTTCTTTTTCTCCATTAAAATTCTTCTAGCCTCCCGTAGACGTTGCAACTTCATTTTGGTCTCCTCATCCAGGAAACTTTCACCTACACTAAGCCATCCCCGGATGTCAGATTTGCTTTCTAAGTATTCTTCATCATATGTAAAATCTGCTTTCTTGCTAGGACTTGTCTTAAAGTGTATAGTCCGCATCATTCCCGTTTGCTCCACACCTTGATTTTTGTTGAAGGGAGAGCCAGTAAACCTTAGGTCTACCTTTATCCTGTCTTCTTTCCTTTCGGCCAAAGCCTCCAGGTTTTCATGTGTCTGTTCTGCCCTTTTCAGAAATTCTAAATATTTCTCATCTTGTCCTTTTTGAATAACAAGCAATGATGCCAATGACTCAGCAAACCCTTCACTATTAACTGCTAATAATCTATAGCTTCCAGAATCTCTGTCTTGGACCCTTTTAACCTCTAAGCTAGAAAAGTGATGATGCAAATCACTCTTGGTTTTTATGATACGCCGAAGACCTGCTGGGATAGGCCTATTGTTATGAAACCATGTCATCTCTGGAGTTGGACAGGCAATTAATCTGCACATAAAAACAACTGGTTCACCCTCAAAAACATATTTAAACCTAAGTTTTTGGGTAAAAGACGGCTTGAAGTATTCAGGCCAGGAACTTGTAGATGATATTCTACTTGCATATCTTTTAGCAGCCATGGAGCTGTGGTCTATGTCTTCAGAATCTGAAAAGGCATCACGTGTATCCTTTTCTGAATGCTCAGATTCCCCCTCAGAGAATAATTCTGAAAAAAAATTAAATTATAAAGCATTTTACTATTTTCCATAATATTTGAAAAAGTTGAAAGTAAATGAAATTGCAAAATATGAAAATGAAATAAAGTGCATGCTACAGATTCTCACAAATCCATAAAAAAATTCACTCACCATATTTGTTCGAATAAACGCAACACCATGCTCTGTTTAAAAGATTCTGACACGAAAATCGTTCGTTGTCTGGTCTTTTCTTCAAACTGCTGAAATTTCTTCTTGAACAAGCAAAAATGCATTTCAAAATAACATGTTCCTGGGCATATTTGTTTTCAGATCAGGAAAACTTTGTTCTTTTGATGGCTAAGAGGAAAATCTTACCTGACTTGCAGAGAGTGGAATAAACGCCCTTTCTGATCCTTTTGATTTTAGATTAAATTATTTTTTGAGAATTAACTACTTAAAAGTATATGCAAGAACTATAACCATAAGTTATTAGCTAAAATAAAATAAGAAGGCGTTTATTCGAACTAATACAGCCAGAAAGTCACAATGTTATGCAAAGAAAAGCAGGCAATAAGGATCACGTAAGGCAGCTATCTGCAAGCCAGTATAAGAGACAGATCACTGTTAAAATGATATCTGTGCATGAAGTGTAAATGAGAATGGGAATGTAACATTTCACACATCCTAAATAAAATAGCATTTCCATCATAATTCATTCATGACATTTCATTCTGAGGATGACATCTAGGTTATTGCCTATTGTTCAAATCAATTCACTGTGGTTTTGCAAACAAACTTCTACTTCAAGATTTCATGCATTAAGATCATATTTTCTAATACGAGCTTTTGAAAATGGTTGCAAACATGAAATTGACTATGGCTGATACTTTTTAAATACAGAGTTTTGAATTACCATAAAACAAATTATCGTGAAATGCATGTAACCGTCAGCATACTAAACCAGGCATGCGACATATTAATATACACTCTAAGAGATATATTTGTACATTTAAGCCATTTGTCTCAATAATACTACAAGAAAGAAGGCAACTCAAGGATTCTATTAATCCTTTGGAATTTCTACTTAAATCTCACATTCATTTTAGCAATACCTTTCATTTCCATCTCGATCTGTTGTTCTATCCTCTCATGCAAAATTGATTCAGGGGCTAAAATGGAAAAAACATATAAAGAGATTTTAATGATTAATTGTATCCACTTTCTACATCAACTTGTGATTCATAGAATTTAAATTTTCCCTCTTTATTGTAATAATGGAAAACAGCACCCCCAACCAAATGCACAGAAAATCCATGCCGAACAAATCACTGCACTGAAAAAGTATATTACAATTGCTGAAAGATTTTTAAACATTTTTATTTTAAATTCTCTACCAAATTTCCACTTTTAGTTTCACAATTTCCCATGCTTTTACATGCATTCAGAAGAGCAATCCATAAAGGAATATTTTTTTCAAATGTCTTATTGACTGAATATTTGCTAAATAAGAGGTGAAATCACATTTAGAAGGAACATGCATTTCCTAACTCGCCGATTTTAGTTGAGGGTTGCTCTCAGTTTTTCCTGCAGAATTAAGCATTCTCTGCTAGTAAATACTACTTTGATTTGACCCAATTTTTACAACTTTCAGCTACATAAAATTTAATTTTATATTAAAGAGGAAACAAAGACGCCTACATTCAAAATAGCTTTTATTACATAAGAAACAGGCACAGTCTTTGGATGCAATTGTGTCTGGGGCAGCTTCTTGGGAAGGGGTGGTTCCCAGATATCGCTTCCACTTTTCTTTCCAGTGACATCTGTCAGCAGACTTGACTCCCCTGTTCTTCAGTTACTTATGGCCTTTGACATGACGTTAATGACAAACGATGTTTTCCTTGATGATTCTCTTTTTACTTCCTGGGCTGTTTTAACTTGCAACTGACTGTTTTAACACCTTTAGCTTCTGAATCAAGGGTAATTTTTATAACGGTTCTGCTATGTATTTCTTTTGCTATGTAAGAATAAAGCTAGGAAAAGATATAAATTAGTTTTGCTTGGAAGATTAAAACACTGAATTTAGAGAAGATGGAATGTCATTAGGTTGAGAAGAAAAGGCAGCACGTTAGTCTTAGGACTAATCTATGATGCATATATATTTATTATACATATATGGACTCCATTCAAACAGACCAATAGGAGTTTTACATTCCTCCTTGATCTTGTGAAATCATCAGGCCAAAATAAAAAAGGAACCAAGACTGGCCTTTTAAACAAAGAGAAATTAGACAATTGGACCCAATCCTGCAACACCTCAAAAATGTGAAAGTGGCTTTTCTTTCAATCTTCTTCAGGACAAGTAAGCTAGTCTGTACATTCTGAGGGGCGGGTAGGGGAGAAGGCTCATGTTCTGAAAACACTTTAATGATATCATCAATTGGAATGGAGTGAACTGAAATCTTCGGGTAAAAAAGGCCCAGCTCAAATCCATTCTGCTAACATGCATTCCAGTACCGTACTGTGGTGCTGGGTTCTTTAGGAAGCTAGTTGAAAGACCAACATCCTCTCTTCTCCATGACATAGCCAACTCCCAATTACACTGCTGTCACAGCTGTCATTTGCATGATTTATAGACACAGCCTCCAAATAAATAGTCATTCTGTATGATTATCACAGTATGATTATATACTGTGCTAGTCAGTATTTGCAGTGAAATTGAGGGTCAGTTCTTTAGATGATAGAATTTTCCAACTAATTTATATAACTAGACTTCAGTGCTTGAAGTATTCCCTTTATAGGCTATGGAAATACAACCAGAAATAACTACAGAATGAAATCTTACATTAAAAAGGAACCCTTTTCTCAGTGGGCATTAGAGATGCATTAAGTAAATTAATGAGCCTGATTCTCTCTACTGGGTAGGAAGGAACATCACTGTTTCAAATTTCAGTGTAGAGAACCTGTGCACATAATACTGTACCTTCCCTGCTCATTTTAAACACCTTAAAAACAGGATGGCTAGGATCAGGGAGAAACTTGAGGCCACAATTCTCTATAGATCACTAGCTATGCCACCTTCTTCCACCAGTTTTTAAGGGAATTAGTGAGGCTCATTTGCCTGTGGATATACAACTTGGGCTTTCAGCATCTGAAGAATAATTTTCTCATTCTGTCAGTTTTTAAATTCATGGATAAAAGGAAGAAGTTATCCTTTGCCCAGGCAAGTTTATTAATGTCCTTTCAGACACGCTGAGAATCAATTACAAACAACAGCAAACAACAAACAACAAAAATAATAATGGTCCTGCCATGAAATGGGTTTACGATTCCAGGAGAATCTGAGACCATCAAGGCAGCGTCATTTATTGAGGACTATCTGGAGACTACTAATTTTGGTCCAGACAGAACCCTTTTATTTTCAGTGACCTATTTTCTGTTTTCATGGCATCCTGATAAATAACTAGAATTTCCAGATCTGAAGATAAACGGTAGAAGAAAATTGTTGAGCTTCTTATTAAAACGACTAAGTTTTAATTAAGCGCAGTATCAGGCACAATCATAAAAACAATATAAGTTTGGCGAACTACAACATTTTAGCCTTCTTTGGTACATAGAAAAAGCAGCACATATGTAATAAAACCTTAACTTACTGAAACTAGCCTTGGAAATTAAACTTCCTGAATGTAGACTGGAAAATTAAGCTCTCATAACAAATTGGCTGACTTTCCTAAGACATTTATGAATAAAGAGCTAATTTAGAGATATTCTAATTATGTATTCATTGATTCCATTTGCATGGAAGAAAAGCTGCATAAAGCAATGAGGATGAAATGAAGCAAGTCAAAGTTAAAAATCAAATAACCACCTTCTACGCTTAGTACTGCTGACGTTGTCTTCTCTCCATCCTCATTGTGTACAGTGCAGCTGTATAATCCCTGGTCTACCAGTTGGACATTACTTATGTTGAGAAACTGAGCATTTCCATTTTGTGATAGTTTCACTCTCTCAGATTCTTCTATCTTTACACCATCATGAGTCCAGGTTACATTAGCAGAAGTCTTATCTTGTAAAACACAAAATAATTGAGCAGTGTCACTGCACTGTACAGTGAGGTCCTGAAGGTGCAGGAGAATCTTGGGTGGCTCAGTCATTGTTTCTTCAGCACATTCCTCAGATAATTCAGCACTTTCTGCAATTTGTGAACGCTACATCTTGAACTGAAGCAGCTGTATAGGTGGAACTTTGAAATCCACTTTCAAAAACCTGCACTTCATACGATGATCCTTGAAATGACTTACTTTCCTTTTGGGATATTTTGGCTTCCTCCTTTGTGAAAGAGAAATCTGCCACTGCCTGGGACTTGATGGACTCTCTTACCTCTTTCCCAGAACTTTGCCTATCTAGGGCTTGCACTGTCTAAGCAAGTGACAAGAAAAAGAAAAGAATATTAAGATCGAAGCTTTGTCACTTGACTTGGCTAATAACAAGGAAATGGTATGGAAGATGAAGATGAAAGACACCACTGTCACTAAGAAAGAGCATGCCAGATACAGTATGCTTTAGGAAGTCAGGATTACACAACAGAAAAGTCATTCCCAGCAACGAACGGATGATGAAGGCTCATGCAGACTCCATACAATGGCTGCTTTTTTCCTTCTGCTGTCAATGCAGTTATCCAGAGCGATCTATTATCTTTTTTTCCCTCAAACTATTTGAGATGCCATTTTCCCTGCCTCCACCATATTATTTATGAACAATATACAGCAGATAGGTCATTGAGTGATGTAATGATGTTATTGTTGCTTAGAAAATTAAAAAATCAAGCAAGGTTGGACACTAACAAAATAATTACTAGATCTCTAATGCACAGAACACATATTTCAGTGAGGTTTAAAGTACATAGCTGAGCCTGTGATTAGGGTTTGGGGGAGGGGAGGCTTGTTGGATGTTATTTTATTAGTAAAATAAAATAACTGACCATGGAATGCCATGAGACAAGTAGCAGAACTCTTGTTAGTAACAGTGGGACTGAGGGATATGCAGCAAATCAAAGTCCTCGAGGCAAAATGGGCTTTACCTTTTGGAGTCACTGTGAGTGTAGCTGCACAAGTTGCTTCCCCAGCACTATTGGTTGCCTTGCAAAAGTACTGCCCAGCATGCTCTGAGTAAGCATCAACTATGAGCATTAAAGCCATGCCTGTGGACTCCTCAAAATGGAAAACTAGATTTTTTGCTGGTAGAACTGGTTGCTGGTTATGAAACCACTGGATTTCTGGTTTGGGAAGACCAGAAACCCTTGCGTGAAATCTGACTGTCTCCCCGCTGTGCACCCTGAGGCTTGATAGAGGCTGGATGAAGATAGGCTTTTGGCCAAGGGAGTCCTTCTTAAATGAAATTGATGAAGAGACATGCCATTGGGAGTTTGAAGTAACTTCTTCAAATTTGCTAAATCCTGAAAAGAAGCATGCCAACTTTTAATGTCTTAACCTGTACTGAACCTAGAACTCATTTGGAGTTGTCGACTGATCTGTCACAAATTTCAATGGCGGACTAGAATCCAGTCCAATATTATTGCCTTGATATTGTATAGCATTATTGATTTAAAAGGTTACAGACGCTCACTTTCATTTTCCAGGCAAGTAAGCTGGGACATACATAGGGTAAGAAACATCACTGAATTGTTCATGAAAGTAATAGCGGTGCCCACAACAAGGTTTACTTACTCTTGTTTACAGAGTCCCCACCACCCCGTCTTAAAACCAGTTTTTCTGTTTTGTAAACCACTTTAAATTCATGATTAAGAAAACATCTAGATTTAGCAGGTATTTAAAACTAAGGGGAAAAAGCAGAAATTGTCCTTAATCTTTTTGTATCTGTGTATACTTACTATTATAGAAACTATATTCATTCAGGAAAAATAGACTGCATAAAATACTATTATCCTCATTTTGAATCAAAGTACCCCCTACCACACAGGAAGTGTTTCTGATTTCAATTTAAGGGCCCCAAGTAAAGGAAATGAGAAACAACCTTAGGACTGGGTCCCTCCACACTCAAGCATTTTTTTGAATTATGCTAATACATCAAGCTGGTGTTCAGGCCTTAAATTGTCCACAGTACTTCTGAGCAATCATAATCGCGCCAACACAACGGGGTGATAATGAAACTATTCGAATTTTTTTTAAATTTTCATTCTAGTCAACTGAGAAAACAATCTACCTATCACTTTAGCATATTTCTCCCCATTCTGATACATGCTGATCAGGAAGCACGAAAGCTGATGATGACAGTCAACATCACAAACATTTTGGAGACAAAGCAAGGCAAAATAAAAATGATGTTCTGTGATCCATAATGAAAAAGGTAAATGAAAAGTGGGAGCACTGCATGTAACATGGAAGTCATTAGTTGAATTAACAGAGGATGGTAGGACCAACGATGATTTACATGAAATCTTTAGCGCTTGTTACTGCCACTGTGAGGTTGGATCTATATTTAAGGCTATTTTACTCTACCTTCCAGTATCAAGTTGGCTGTGCTTGACGCTTGGCCTACAGCATTGCTAGCCACAAAGGTGTAAATTCCTTCATCTTCTGGATAGGCTTCAGCAATTTCCAGTTGGTAAGTGTCCTCGAACTGAGTCATTCTGAAGAAACGAGATGGCTTGATTTGCTTGTCTTTGCTGTACCAAGACACTTTTAGATCTGTATCGTGAAAGAAAAGAAAATATTTTAATCACAAAAACGAGTGGATGCTTTTATCTACCTGCAAACACAATGCTAATTATACCGGTGATTAATCTTCCTATTCCTCTTAAAAACATTATACTTTGCTTTTGGGTGTGCCATATCTGCTGTTAAATGGTTTCTTTTTCAAGAAAGTAAACATCAGTCCAGAAAAAGTCAACTCGTTTTTACATTGTTGAACTGGTTTTAATGTTTGAACTTTCAGAATTTTTGTTCTATTCTTTTGAGGCATTTATTCTTCATGCAGTAGAAGCAGAAACAGGTCCCAGAAGTATTCGATGACCTTGAGAGAAAGGCAGTCCTGGAGAAACCGTCACCACGAAGGGTGTGATTTAGGATTGTGGTTGCCTATGGGGCAGGGACGAGGCAACTCTCCACTTCCAGCGTGCAGAAAGATCAGTGAAAAAGAGAACCGAGAGGATCAGCATTCCACGCAATCTAAAATAGACACCCTTGAAGGCTAAAAAGAAAATCTCTATTTTCTCATTACAAATGAGCAAGTGTCAAAAGAGCTCAGTGCGGTGGTATGCACAGATGGCAGAAATAATTGTACAGGAAATAATTTTTTAAATCTTAAGGGGAGACTCATAGAATCTGGGCATCTTAAATATTTCTGGATTTTTTTAAAGAGGCAGTTATAACAAATTATAATAAAATATAAAAATAGAACTAGCTATTTCCACACAAGGATTTGAGCCATCTTAAAATAATAATTGGACCTAAAATCAAAGATAAAATAGTATTTTATTGTGTTAGAATAATTTCGGGTGAGGTATACTTTAAAAAATATTATGCTTCCGTTAAAACAGTAACCCTGTAAGTCAATAGTGTGTTTAAATTGAGTTGTTCTAATTGCCAAAAGAGGCCATCTTGCTTTTGGAGCACAATCACTGTACCATTTACTCCCTTATCTCAGTACCATTCATGGGGATATTATGATAGTCCGATTATCTAGTATTTGTTTGCATTTTAACTCCAATATTGATCTACAAGGGCCATCTTCCATTCCATGATGGTAGCTGTTTATTCACTACACGTTCTTCTTTAAAAAAGTCTTTTCAGTTCCTTATGTAGCAAGGTAAGGTGGGAAGTAGCATCCTAACTCTGTACTTTACTAACTTTGTGATCTTAGATACATCATTTAATCTTTCTGGGCCATTTTTATCACTTGAAAGATTAGACATGTAATAATTCATGGGCAAGTCATCATACAGCACTGCTGTGAGAACCAAATGACATAACATGTGTGAGCGGGCTTTATGATGTACTGGCATAGGTCAGTCATTAAAGCAAGAAAGCCTGATATTGCAGAAGAGATCATCAGCGCCTTCAATAATATGCCAAAAACCCATGTGACATAATAGCTATTACAACAGGTCACACCACCACAGAGAATTAAACAATCACCCTATGACTACGTAGGATGTGTGTTTTCAAGATCATCAACGGAAATGCAAGGATGTAGAGTATGGTGTGCTCCCCACTGACTCCCCCAATCCCCTACATGACAGTCTCTGCCAGTTCCTGCTGACAGCTCCCTCTTTGAGTGAACCAGAATAGGTAAGAACTGCTACTGGGTATAAATTACCAATTTAAAAAGGAATTAAAAGGCAAAAAACTCCCTTGGTAGTAGACTTGGTGTTTCTGTGAGCTGCTGCTGCCTGCTTTAGTCACTGGCCTCTCGTGGCTTCTGCGAACTTGCCCCGTTCCCACGCTTCCCACCCCCCAACACTCCATTGTTCTTGGTCCCTAAATCTTGTTCATCCTAATCCCCAACTGTTTCTCCAGTCTGCTCCATTCATCCCTTGCTGACTACCCTAGCTGAGGGCCTCATTAACACTCTCCAAGTCCATTGTAACTATCTCTCCTCTGGTCCTTTACCTCCAGTCTCGCCTCCAGTATCTGCTCCTTCCTCCTTTCCATGTCAGAGGAATGAAAGCAAACCTCATTAACCTTTACCCAAGGACCCAAGGGCTTAAAAATCTTCCAGTTGATCCTAAATGCAGACAAGATAAAATTTCAAATCTTCCAAAGAATACCACATATTTTAAGAGCTGGTTCTTGCCTTTTTTTTCTAGCCTTCTCAATCACTCATGACATTATTCTCCAACCAGACATAACCAATTGGCATTTCCAGCATATGAAGCCTTCTTTCAAGCAGTTAAGACTTGGCAAATATTGTTCTCTCTGCTTGGAATGCCATTGGGATCAATGACCTTCCTTATTCTCCAATGCTCAGTTCATATATCTTTCTCTGACTGTCTCTCAGATGGAGGGCACTGGTATGTGGGCCTCTTACAGCACTAGAACCTTGTATTGACTGTGCATATGTGTCTCCTCAGCTAGAAGTTGAGTTCCTCAAAGAAACAACCCAGTGTTTCCATCCCAGCACCCAGCAAAGCGTCAAGCATATAGCAGGGGCTCAATAAATGTTGGTGAAATAAAAACTGAATAGGTGCTTCAAGAAATGATGGGGATCCATCACTGCTAGGCTAATTATTTGTCATTTCTTTAATCCAGATGCCCTCAAATGACACTGACTTATCATCTGCAGAATAAATACCTCGACTTGTTTCCCTAGTAGCAGAATAGATGTGCCCTAGAACTCAGGCTGCTTTTATGCCAGTGATCGATGAATGGCATTATTGACTGTAGAATGGAGTTTTTCTGTGTGAGGTAAAGCAAACATGTGATTTACAAGTGCGTGAATACCCACATCCATGCATTCAGACATATGTATAACCCTCGCCCTGACACAGCTACAGTCCACTTTCCCATTAATCCTTTGGGCTTAAGCTTGACATTTAGATCTGTGTGTTCTCATAATGAGATGCTAATAATATTACAATCATAGTGGTTCTGGTACATGTGAAACAAATATGATAGTATACATTGCTTATATAAATATGGCCTTTCATTCCATTTTCTCATTTTACTGACAACGAAGAAACATGAGGTCCCGAGGACTGATGTAACCACACATTACAGAGCACTGCTCATGAAATAACTAGGATTTGATGCATGCACATTAGTAAAACTCATTTAAAAATAACTTTTAATGTATTATATTTTAACAGTATAATGAGTTAAAGTTTTATATTGATATAGAAAATGATAAATTTATTTTCATGAAAAAAATTGTAAGTATAGATTCTTCAGTGTCTATAAACATTGTTCAAGATGGAAGGAAGTAACTATGAAATGAAAAATGTATTCAATAGCTAAATTAGAGAAAATGATGATAAAAAGTGAAAGCGGAATACTCTTTCAGTTTTGAACATAATCATTTTACAACAAACTTTATTTTTAATAAACTATATTATATAAAAAGCATAACGAATAGCACAGTGAAACTGCAGATTTCTTTAATATGACTTCAACAATTATCACCTTGGGACTTTTCTTATTTCATCAAAGTTCCCCAATTGCCCAACTTCCAGGGTTATTTAGAAGCCAATCCTAATTAGATCCTCCTATTTTTGTTAAACAAATTTTACTTCTCAAAGCAAAGAACAATATCTCTGGAGGATTATGATGTTATATCAAAACTAAGGAAATTTTAATTTTAAGGCAAAAGCACAAAAAGCCAGCTTTATTCATTTTAAAATTCTGTAGTATCCAAGTTGCATTTCCAACAGTAGGTGGAACCAGAGACCACAAAGAGATAACCTGTTAATGGCCCTAAAGCTCCGCAGTGCTGCTCAGGACCAGGATTCATGCTTCAGAAGGAACTGAGTCCCCAAACACTTGGGACTGGAGCTCCTGTATACATGTGGTCCCCAGCTCCACCCCCCCCACCCCCCGCCTCAATCTATACTGCGAACAGGGCTGCACTTACTTTTGTAAGGCAATACCTGGTCAGAGGATGTTGTATAAATACTCTCAGTGCCAGAGGCAAGAAACTATGTGATTTGAGCTTTTGATAGGGTGTTTTATTTAATGAATTTAACTTCTGCCATACGAAAATATGGTTACAAGAGGGTGTAAAACCCTCCATACGTGTAGAAACGTTACCACACACAGGGAGTTACTGACTTTATGAATCTGTGAGGTCCTTTCAAGCATTCAAAGAGATCAGTCACATACAAAAGCTACGGTCATTTTCTTTTTCTCTTTCTACCCCAATAAGAGTCTCTGAGAGGGCTTCAAACACTTTTTTTGAAAAATCTTAAAGGGAAGCCTGTAATGTGTAAAAAGCACTACACAAATTAAGTCAACTACTACCTTGGATGATACATATATATACATATATCCATATATATGAAAATTTTATATGAAAAATTTTCCCTAAAGTGCAAGAAATAGTTCAATTAGTCCATTTTTAAATGAAATTTTTATTGTGTTAGGATATTATCAAACCAATCCTCATTTGTTAATATTTAGTATTTCCCAAATACTACATTTTGAAGATACACAGTCTCTGCTGTTTGTCCCTGTTGGCCACCAAGATCTAGACTTTTACATTTATATAACTCCTCTCTATGGCTATAATAAAAGTGAATTTATTGAGCATCAGTCACTTGAAAGCCATTGTGCTTAACGTATATTATACCCTTTAATTATGCTCATAAAATCAAACAGGCCCATTTGGTTGCTACATCATTTCTTTGTTAATCCAAAGGGAGGAAATCATCAGGTCACAGAAGATCAATTGACATATTAATTGTTTAGGAAAATGGCTCTTAGCAATGTAGAGTTGAGTTATAAACTAATGGGATAAGGCAATAAACAAAGCAATCAAGATTAGAAGGCCTATGAGACACTGAAGCTTGAAAATTTCCCTTTGCTGGAAGTATATAAAAGTCAAGAAATTGAGGGAATGATTTTCATTTGGAATAAAGTTGATTAAGTTTGTCTCTATCTGAGGTCAGTTGACGATCATTATTAACTTGAAAAGGCTCTAAATATTTGGTCTCATCTGCTCAAGGTCAGGCTCCTGGGGGGGGGGGGGTAGAGGGGCTGGTGGTGGGGGAATATGTCCCACCTAAAAGCCACAACAGCTAGCTCTGACTCGGTGACTACTAGATGGTGGGTACTGCGCTATGTGCTGATTGAGTTTTCTAGCAATCCTGACAGGAGTCTAAAGGGATTGGCAACAGTCTTTTAACAATCATTCCATCTGTCCAATCAACAATTTCTTATTGAGTATCTATGATGTACCAAATGCTGAGCTAGGGCAAGGATCCCTCTGTCCTTCCCTCCCTCACATGGAGCCCACATGCTAGAAGCTACTGTTTCCCAGAACTGTTCTGGGTGCTAAGTCAGAATCCCAGCCCTCTGAGGGAAGGAGATTCAGAGAAGTCCTATATTTGCCTAAGGTTACACAGTTAGTGGAACCAAGATTCAAATCCAGGTTCTTGGACCACAAAGGTCCTACATTTGGCCACGTCAGGATACTGCCTTCCAAAGGAATATACTTTTTCACAGAAGAATTGTCCATAGACTAAATAAAACTTTACATATAAACAGATTATTCTTTTGTCATTGTATTTATTATTTTATTATCTATTGATGTAGATAATAAAAGTGCAACTATAACCATAAAGAAAATATTGAAATTTTAAAGTTTAAAATATCAAAAAACACTAGTCTCATTTTAATGTAATAATTCACACAAGTTTCCTGCTAGATTCCCACAAGACTTGAAATTACACGAGACATGTCTGTGACAGAGGAAAGAGTGAGAAATCTCTGCACCATCCCTTGCCCATGTCATTCTTTGTGAATATTAGCAATGACACCTTTTCTTTGGAAACTTACCTGTTCCAGAAACTCTACATTGAAAACGGGCTGGCCGCCCCTCAGAGGTGACAGTGTCCTGAAGTGGCGTGAGGATGGCAGGTGGATAAACTGGCATTTCCTGATCGGGAGACACAACTTCTGGAACTAAAGAAAAGACCATAAAATTTGTCATGATTAAGTCACCTTACAGAACTCCAAGAATGGAGAACGCAGATTTGATTTATTTCATAGCAGAGTTTTTTCAAAGTCAGGTTGCAATCTAATTTTATGGGCTCCAAAATTGTATTTTTCAGTGCATGGGGGGTGCTCAAAAGCTGGGTCCTTAGGTTTTATTTTAAGCTGGGAAGTAGCAAGGCATCTCTACCTTCCACTGTAAGTGAAGCTGAGGTTGTAGCCACTCCATAGTCATTCTTAGCTTCACAGGTATAGACAGCCGCATCCTCTGGGAAGGCCTCAATTAGCAAAAGTGTGTACTCCTGCCCATCGTGAAGAAATTTGCACTTGAAGCCAGTGGAAAGCAATCGCTCTTCCTTGTACCAGGAAATTTTGGGCTGTGGCCTGCCAGATATTACTGCACAGAAGCGAGCGGGCTTGGCAGACTGCACCGTGATAGGCTGTAGCTCCTGCAGAACTTGAGGTGGTTCTGGAGCTGGGATAAATGAAAACAAAAAATGAGTGAAACAGTGTAAAAGCAGGGGACGACACATAAAACTCTACATTAATTTGCTGCTGGATGGGTATGGGCCCAGAAATAAAATCTTGGAAGTGGGATATCTTTACTTGCCTTACAACATTGAGACGTTCTTTGTGGCGACAAGAAAGAAAACATTTTGAATTATGCTTGCAAGTGTAGGGAATGCTTTCAGAAAGATTCTTTTGATGTTTCGGCATGTGAAGGGTAGCTGCTTGTTGTGTTGCTTTTCTCAATATAACATGGTTACCTTGGTTCCCAGTTGAGGTGGGTTGGGGTATAGCAATGGATAGTTCTCTAAAAAATTCTGAAATAACTTCCACATACTACCTATCTCTCTTTAAAAAGCCATTTGGGCAAATAACATGGCTCATCCCATTCAGGCTTGTTTGTATTGCAAGTATTTGTGTGTATGCCAGGCATCCTGTTGTACACAGGTGCCAGTGAAGTGTAATCAGCAAATATCAAATGAACAGATGATTGTTATTTTAGACCGAGTTATACACAACTAGGTAGATGTTTAAAATTCAGCTTTCCTGATATGTTAAGTAAAATATATTCTTTGTGTGGGGATTTGAGTGGTTTGTGGAATCCAGAAGTGGGGAATAGAAGCTTCTGGTGGAAGCTGGTTCTGACACTTCCATAAAGAAGACCTTGATTTCTCTGTGCCTCAGTTTCCCTACCACTAACTCAGAGATAATAACAACTGCATACCACAAACACTGAGTCTTCCAGGGACACAGGCACTGTTGGCAATATGGGTCACATTTATCGACCTTGATATTCCCCCCAGTTTTCCTACATCTACCTCCTGGGATTTGCTCCGACAGATACAGCCCAAAGTGAGGATGTGGGGGTTGTTCCACCTTTTCTATGCATCTAGGTTAGCCTCAGACCTAGGCCAGCTCAAATTCAATTTCTAATGAATTCCCAGAGGAGGTTTTGAAACTACTTGGAAGTGCTTAGTAATGTGCAATTCCCCTTCTATAGTTAAAGCCCCTGGTTTTAGAACCAGGAGCATAGAACAGCTAGGCCCACATTGCCAGTGGCTCTCTATACCCTCCATGCATTCAAAGTGGGCATTTAGATTCTCCAAAGTATTCTATACTAGAGGCTGTAAATATTCCTATTGCTTGGTGGTCTACTGGTACTAAAGCACTGAGAGTTGAGGGCATAGAACTAGAAAAATTTAATGCTATTTCTTGGAAGCCATTTGGGGACTGTTATAATTGACACTACATACAATGAATGTTTAATAGCATCCATCAACTAAATGAAGTCTGGTCACTAGTTGCCTTCTGGAAATGACTCTCAACAATCCTTCTAACAGCTACTTTTCCCTTGGTTATCACATAAAAATAAACGTAGCTGCAACCATCTGAGTACATAGGTTCTTTAGAAATTGCACAGAAACAACTGGAACTTTAGTGACTTAAAGGGCAGGATTATTCCAGATAGATCTACAAAATAACATGTTAAAATCTCCACATACCATTAACATAGAGAGTAACAGAACTCCTATTCCTTCCTGCCACGAAAGTATATTCGCCGGCATCACTATGTCTGGTCTCAGAGATAAACATCCGGTGGATTCTCCTCTCCACCACATATTGGTGTCGTTCTTCAATTTGGAAATTGATCTCAATGCCGTCTTTATACCAGTGGGCATCAACATCATCTTCATTGACCTCAAACTCAACGACAGCACGCTGTTTCTCAATAACCTGTTGATGGAGATACATAAAGAGGAAAATTGAAGTCTTGGCTTCCTTTCAGATAATCTGTTTTTAAACTCTTCATTTTAAAAGCATGCAAAATTTACATGTCATAAAATAAGTTGGCTGATTACAGCACATTAAATTTTCCTGCCTAGTCTTGGACAAATGCTATCCATACTTCTTTCGTAGAGAATCATCCTTACATGTGCACTGAGGAGGGAGGCTTACTCAAGGAGACAATCACTTCATCTGAAATGTTTGCTTCTTAATTAATAATAAAAGAAATAAAGGCATTTTACCTCTGTGAGCTTTGCATTGTTTAAAAGCCCTTTTAAGCTACTAGTTGGTTTAATTTAATAAAATGCTATGAACAATGACCTTGTGGGCTGAGAAGTTATTATTATTCTTTAAGTGAAGAAAATGAGGTTCAGATTGGAAAACAAAGTGTGAAAGACGTATCTGACTTGTCTGAGTCCATACCCATGGCTTTTTGTTATGTCACATAGCCTTGGCCCATAAAACCTGGCTCTTTTTGTATGAGCAGAATGATAAAGTTGGACTTGATCCAACTGTAGTAAAGATACTACAAGAAAAGAAAATTACAGACCAATTTATCTAATGAATATAAATGCAAAACTATAACATACATTTAAATTAAACAGAATCCAAAAGCATATTAAAAGAATTATACATCATGATCAAGTAGATTTTATCCCAGGTATGCAAGGATGGTTCAACACAAAAAAATCAATTAATGTAATATACCACATGAACAAATTGAGGGGAAAAAACCACATGATCATCTCTACTGATGCAGAAAAGGCATTTGACGAAACCTAGCATCTTTTTTTCAACAAAAACACTTCAAAAGATAGGAATAGAAGGAAATTTCCTCAACATGGTAAGTGGCATATATGAAAAACGTGCAGCTAACATCATACTCAATGGGGAAAGGCTGAAAGCTCTCCCTCTAAAATCTGGAACAAAACAAGGATGCCCCTTGCTACCACTGTTAATCAACATTGAACTTGAAGTTCTAGCTAGAGCTGTTAGGCAAGAAAAAGAAATAAAAAGCATGTAAATTGGAAAGGAAGAAGTAAAACTTTCCCTATTTGCAGATAGCATGAGCCTCTATATAGAAAGTCCTGAAAAATCTACAACAAAGCTACTAGAACTAATAAACTAGTTTTAGCAAAGTGGTTGGATACAAGATCAACACACAAAAATGAGCAGTGTTTATATATATAATAGTAATGAACAATTTGAGGAGGAAATGAAGAAAAAATTCCATTTTCAATAGCACCTAAAAGAATCAAATAGTTAGGAATAAATTTAACCAAGGATGTAAAGGACCTGTACTAGAAGACTATAAAACATTGTTAAAAAAAAATCAAAGAAGACCTAAATAAATGGAAAGACATTCCATATTCATGGGTTGGAAGACTAAATAGCATTAAGAGGTCAATTGTACCCACACTGACTTACAGATTCAATGCAATTCTGTTAAAAATTTCAAAAGCCTAGTTGCAGGAACAGAAATGTCAATTATCAAATTTATTTGGAAGGGTAAAGTGTCACCCAAAAAGCCAAAAACATCTTGTAAAAGAACTTCCTGACAGTAAAGCCTACTACAAAGCTCCAGTGCTCAAAACAGCATGAGTACTCATAAAAAGATAGTTCTACTGACCAATGGAATTGAATTGAGTTCAGAAATAGACCCTCACCTCTATGCTCAATTAATATTTGACAAGACTGCCCAGTCCACTCAACTGGGACAGAATAGTCTATTCAACAAATGGTGCTGGAAGAACAACTAGACTTATCCTAAAGAATGAAAGAGGACCCCTATCTCACACTTTATATAAAAACTAACAACATGGATCAGAGATCTAAATATAAGAGCTAGGACAATAAAACTCCTAGAACAAAATATAGGGAAGCATCTTCAAGATCTTGTGGTAGGCAATGGTTCCTTAGCAACAAAAGGAAAAACAGAGAAATGGGACTCCTTGAAATGAAAAACTTTCATGCTTCAAAGGACTCTATCAAGAAAGGAAAATGTCACTTACTCAATGGGAAAAAAATATTTGGAAATCACATATCCAATAAGAATTTAAAACCAGACTATATAAAGAAAGCCTACAACTCAACAGTAAAAAGACAAACAGCCCCATTTAAAAATGGGCAAAAGACTTGAATAGACTCTTTCAAAAGAGAAAACACAAATGGCTAAAAAAGGGCATGAAAAGATGCTCAACATCATTAGTTATTAGGGAAATCCAAATTAAAACCACAATGAGATATCCTTTCACATCTGCTAGAATGGCCACTATTTTAAAAAGGAGAAAACTATAACTGTTGGAGAAATGTGGAGAAATAGAAACACTCATTCACCAGTGGTGGGAATGTAGAAAGGGGCAGCTGCTGTGGAAGACAGTCTGGAGATTCCTCAGGATGCTAAGCATAGAATTACCATGTAATCTGGCACAATTCTCCCACAAGGTATATATCGAGTAGAACTGAAAGCAGGGATGTGAACAGACATTTCCACACCAATGTTCATAGTAGCATTATTTATAATTGCCAAAGGATGGAAGCAACCCAAGTGTTCAAATGATGTACAGATAAACAAAAATTTGGAATATGCATATGATGGAATATTTAGCTGTAAGAAGGAATGATGTCTTCATGCATGTGACAATATGGATGAACCCTGAGGATATTATGTTGAGTGAAATAAGCCAGATACATAAGGACACATATTATACAATCTCATTAATATGCACTAATTACAGTAGGCAAACTTATAGTGTTAAGATCTAGAATATAGTCTATCAGGAGAAGGAATGAGAGTAAAGAATGGAGAGATAATGCTTAATATGTGCAGAATTTTTAATAAGGTTAATTGTACATGTTTGAAAATGGATAGTGGTGATGGTAGCACATTATTGTGAGTGTATATAAGAACACTCAATTATTGGTGTGATTGTGATTGAAGGGAGAAGTTTAGGGTCATGCCTATCATTACAAGGAAAGCTAGAGGATAAGATAAGGGACTGCATAACACAGTGAATCATGTTGCAGATGATGACTGTGGTTAATAGCACAAATACAAGAATGTTCTTTCATGTACTAGAACAAATGTACATTACTATTACAAGGTGTAAATGATAGGGTGGTATGGAGGAAAATGGACCTAATGCAAACCATGGACTATAGTTAACAGTAACATTCTAATATTCTTTCAGCAATTGAAACAAAGGTATCACAGCAATGTTAAGTGTCAATAACAGGGGGATATAAGGGTATGGGTGTTTTCTTTTGGAATAATAAAAATATTCTAAAACTGATGATAGTGACGAATGCACAACTCTGTGATTATTCTGTGAGCCACTGATTATACTCTTGGGATGGATTTATGGTGTATGGATATACATCAATAAAACTTTTTAAAAAAACCTAATTTCCCCTTACAACATAAAACAAAAATATTATGTTAAAAAATTTTGAAATGAAAAAAATTAAAGTATAGAATGATAAGGATGGCCTATGATGATTTCTTTAAAAAACTCAGTATGCAGATAATACCTGAACCTCCTTTTTGATACTTCGGATGCGAACATCTCTGCCTTCTACAATGAGATTTGCAGAAGACATGTTGCCTCCAGCCACCACTGTGTATTGCCCTGCATCGCTCATACGGGTGGATGGGATCAGAAGGCGATGGACATATCTCTCCTTCTGCACCTTTATTCTATGGGTGAAATGGAAATCAAATTTTAACGGTGATGGCTTAAAAGAAACTGGGAATTAATGGAACATAGCAAGATAAAACAACATACCTTTCTGTAATCTGCAGTTCTTGGCCATCTTTCATCCATTGTACGGTGATGTCAGGTTCGGAAACTTCACATTCAAACATGGCTCGTTTCTTTTCAAGAACCTTAATGTCCTTGATGTGTTTCCTAAATTCTATATGACGAGCTGGAAAACAGTATGTCCATGTGATTAACATTTTAACAGCATTATTGAGAGCTAATCCATACACTATACAGTTCATCCACTTAAAGCACACAATTCAATAGCTTTCAGTATATTCAGAATTGTGCAACCATCACAATAAATTTAATAACATTCTCATCATCCCCAAAAAGAGACCCCACACCCCTTAGGCATCACCCCCTAGTCCCTACCCCCATCTCTCCCCAGCTCTAGGCAACAGCTAATCTACTTTTGTTCTTTATGGATTTGCCTATCTTGGTGTGCTGGTTTGAAATGATGTATGTACCCTAGAAAAGCCATGTTTTAATCCTAATCCCATTTTGTAAAGGGAGCCATTTCTTATAATCCCTATTTAATACTGCATGTTTGAATCATCTCCCTGATGTAATTAGATCATCTCCCTGGAGGTGTGATTTAATCAAGAGTGGTTGTTAAACTGATTAGGCAACAACATGTCTCCACCCATTTGGGTGGGGCTTGATTAGTTTCTGAAGTCCTATAAAAGAGGAAACATTTTGGAGAATGAGACAGATTCAGAGATAGCAGAGCAGAATGACATAGCCATGAGAAGCAGAGTCCACCAGCCAGCGACCTTTGGAGATAAAGAAGGAACATGCCTCCCAGGGAGCTTCATGAAACGGGAAGCCAGGAGAAGAAGCTAGCAGATGACACCATGTTCACCATGCGCCCTTCCAGATGAGAGAGGAACCCTGACTGTGTTCACCATGTGCCTTTCCAGATGAGAGAGGAACCCTGACTGTGTTCACCATGTGCCTTTCCAGATGAGAGAGAAACTCTGTGTTCTCCATGTCCCTTCTCACTTGAGAGAGAAACCCTGAACTTCATCGGCCTTCTTGAACCAGGGTATCTTTCCCTGGATGCCTTAGATTGGACGTTTCCATAGACTTGTTTTAACTGGGGCATTTTCTTGGCCTTAGAACTGTAAACTAGCAACTTATTAAATTCCCCTTTTTAAAAGCCATTCCATTTCTGGTATAGTACATTCCAGCAGCTAGCAAACTAGAAAATCTGGGCATTTCATAGGAATGAAATCATAAGTATGTGGTCCTTTGTGTGACTGGTTTCCTTCACATAGTAAACTGTTTTCAAGGGTCACCCATATTGTAGCATGTATAAGAATTTCATTTTTAAATTTCCAAATAGTATCCCATGGTATACCACATCTTACGTATCTTTATCAGTTGACAGGCAAATTAACATTTTACATAGTGTTTGCTTCTTATGAAAACATACCTTCTACATAAAGAGTGGCTGTTGAGGTAGCTTTTCCAGCCACAAAGGTATAGTCAGCAGCATCCCCAAAATGAACATTCCTGATGTTCAGGGAATGTGTAAGCTTTTTGGTTCTCATCTGGCACCTGTCCGTTGATTTGATTTCCACACCGTTCTTCAACCATTTGTAAGAGATGCCTTCATAGTTCACTGTCACCTCGAATGTAATGGTGTCTTTTTCTTCAGCATTGATGTCCTTCAGCATTGATGTAATCATGATTGCTGCAAACGAGGAAAGGAAGAAGACTTATAGAATGTGGATGAAAACTTGGAATACTTTTAGTCTGTCTGTTGAGATGATTTTAGTTCAGAGACATGAATTGTGATACTTCCCACGAAGGTCCTTACAGGGCCATGATGACTGGTAGAGGAACAGAAAAACCAATGGATAGAAACAAGAGCATCTTCCTAGGTAGCCTTGGTGCTATTCTAATCTGGACATTTTGGTCAGTGAAGAGACCAGTGCCTTACTGTGAAAGCACAATAGGTATTTATTTATTTATTTTTTAATTACATGGGCAGGCACCAGGAATCAAACCCGGGTCCTCTGGCATGGCAGGCAAGCATTCTTGCCTGCTGAGCCACCATGGCCCGCCCCACAATAGGTATTTCAATCAAGGATTTTTGAGTAGATTACACAGTAGGATATGGAATAGCAATGAGTCAGCTGAACATTCTCTTATCATTTCATTTCCCTTTCCTTTTTTTTTTTTTTTTTTTAATTTTTACTTACGTGTCACTGTTAGGGTAGCACTGACTTGGTCATTGCCACAGACAAATGTATATTCTGCTGAGTCCTCGGTGCTGGTGTTCATGATGATCAGCTGGTGGAGTTTTCCCTGTACAACTATCTTGAACTTCTCACTCATCTCAATCTCCACACCATTCTTCAGCCACATGGAAGGGACATTGAAATGAGACACTTCACATTCAAAGGAGGCAGCTTTGGTCTCAGGGACTTCGATACTTTTCATGGTTTTTGTAATATGCAATGCTTGGGAAAATGAGAGAGAACATGAGTTAGTATCCTTTACTTCTTAAAAAATGAAGGAAAAAAAAACCCCTCAAGCAAATGAATATACAGGAATCATCAAGAAATGCCCTAGAGGCTACCTAATACTTACTCTCTACAAACAGCTTTGCTTTGCACTCCAATTGCCCCACCACAGCTGTATACTCCCCAGCATCTGAGGGTGCAATATTCTGTAGCATCAGCTTGTGAACCTTCCTTTCTGAGACCAGTCTGTGTTTGTC
This sequence comes from Tamandua tetradactyla, assembly GCF_023851605.1. Lineage (NCBI taxonomy): Eukaryota > Metazoa > Chordata > Mammalia > Pilosa > Myrmecophagidae > Tamandua > Tamandua tetradactyla. Next base: position 151,328,595 of record NC_135329.1, read on the forward strand.
ACTTGGCTTAATCTCCACATTCTTGTGGAACCATTTTACTGGAACAGTGTCATGAGAAACACTGACTTCAAAGGCAACAGTGGCATTTTCCAAGGCAGTCACATCCTTTGGCTTTTTAATGATCTTGACAGCTAGCAGGGAAAGTTGAAGCAATTCAGTGATATGGTTAAGTTAAAGATAATCTCTAGGTGGCTATTTGTAAAGGATTTCTAGGACAACTTACTCTCAACATGCAGTCTGGCACTGGCCCCTAGCTTTCCAAGTTTGAAGCCATAAACAGACTCATCCACAATGGCACAGTTTTTAATTCTCAGGGAGTAAATTGTTCCTTTGACCAAGATTTCATACTTGTCATTCGATTCCAGTACAACGCCATTTTTGATCCACTGGACACCTTTTACATTAGGGTGTGTGAGCTCAACCGTGAAAACAGCATCCTGTGTCTCTGTCACAGTGAGGTTCTTCAGAGTCTTCTTAATTTTGACAGCTGGAGACAAATTTATGATTGGTTTACAAAATAAAAATGATAGCACCAAATAAAAGAAGTCCCAATGATCATTACCTGGCCATCTTGCAAAAGAATGCTTATCAAAAATTTTGCAGCTATGCAGCAACTCTGTTTCAAAAGACACCTAGAGGTTATTCAGGGAAACTTGAGATCCAATTTGAAATGTACAAATGTACATACACACCATGAATTTTCTATACTTGAATGGCTATATACTAATAGTTTAATAGGCTTATTGGAGAAGGATGAAAGAGGAATTGAGTATGAGAGTGGCTGATTTTTAACTACTCAACAGAGCTGGAGTCTAAGAATTGGCACATATTTGATAAGCAACTTTGCAGCTTGAGGGATATGGGTCAGGAAGTAAGTCTAGATAGTTTATAATGATTCTATGAAATGAGGAGTCATGGAACCAAAATCAATATACCATTTGACCTTTAAAATGGTAACTGTCAGGAAAGTAATATGATTTGAAAAAGACAAATATGTTTTATCACTGACCTTCAACTTTGAGTTTGGCAGATGTTTTGGAGGTGGCCACCTTGTAGGTATATTCTCCCATGTCATCTAATTTGGTGGCAGCAATGATAAGTCTCCTTTTGTGGCCATCAGATTCACTTCTGATGTTTTTACCCAGTGGCAGGTGTTTACCGTCCTTCAACCATTCGCCTTCTGAATCTGGGTTGGCAACTTCACATTCAAACACAGCTTCCTGGGATTCAGCTACTGTCTGATCTGTGAGTGGCTTAGAGATGGCCCCCCCTTTGGGAAAAGTGAAGTATAAATGTGAGTCCTTTAAAAATATTCATGTAATAGAGAAATCTTCACACAATCAATATAAAAATATCAAATTTAGCAACATGGTTTTGAACATCATGAAATATCTAATAGAACTATTTTCACTCATATTGAAAAGGAACCACAGAAATCCTTCACTGTAGGCAAGCATGACTGGAAACCAAGAAAAAATACTGATGTAAGGAAAGCTTGCAAAGGCAAAGCAACTGTCATGCTACTACAGAGTTCTGAGCACCATAATGTGCAGCGCACTATAAATGGCCTCTATCTTCTCTATCTTAATTCTTTCTTCTTCAAGGGCCTTCCACTTAGACTCTTAAGGAGTATTTACTGGGAAGATTTCTGATATTTAATTGAGAAAAATAAAATATGATGAATAAAATGTCCAACCTTTTGATGTTTCTGTAAGATTAGGGATTCTTGCATACTAAAAATGACTGTATTAACAATGCCATTTCTTTTGCGAAGTCTTCCCCACTGCCCTCTATCCCAACACCCACTGGTAGAAATAATTATTGCTTTAACAAGGTAGTTGCTTATATATCTGTTCCTCGCTAAATTGTGAATTACTCAAGAGTAAACCTCCTGCCTTATTCACTTTTGCATTCTGAGTTTCTAAAATTAACTAACTTATGGCAGGTACTTTAAAATTGTTGAGTGAAATCACATAGTGCTTTCTTGTTTCCACACATTAAAAACACGTCATTGATATTAAATATTAAAGAATCTGAAAACTTGTTTTAGAAGGTTTTTCATGGTCAAAGTCTCTAAGGAAATCTTATAATAAAGTAGAAACTCTGAAATTTGCATACCAAGTAAGGCATACCATTTCCATGTGACTTGCTTACATACCAAGAGTCAGGGACAGAACAAAAGATTTCATCTGAATGCAATATCCAGACTCCTCAATAATTAAATTGTCATGAACCAAAAAACTAATGATGGCTTTAAGGTTTTTCTTATCAGTTGGTTTATACTTTTTGATTCTTCATTATAAAGCTAAGGATTTCTGCTGAATGGGAAGGTTTCATTTCTATTTTGTGTTGTAATAAAGAGATACACAGATACATTGAATTATATTTTTAAAAATTTGTTGGGTTTGTTAGAAAGAATGAAGAGAATAAGAGAAACAAAAATTAAAGAAACAACAGTGACAAAAAATAAATATTTAGAGGAAGAAAGCTTAAAGGATGCTCAATTCAACAAACATTTAATATGCATTTATCACATGCAAGAGATTGGCATATATAAAGAAGAATGAGCAGCAGTTCCAGATTTCAGGAATTCATACTCTGACAGGTGAAGAGGGACCAGAAAATAAGACAAGTATATGATAAGGGCCAAGAAAGAAGCATATGTAAAGTGATCTTGAGGTTGGAGGAGGAAAAGATCCCCTACAAATAGAAAGATTAAGGAAAGCTTCATGGAGGTGATGGTAGGCTTCAAAGAACACTAGGAATTTAGATTGGTGGGGACACTGGGTGGGGGGTACTGTTGGCTCAGCATAAGCAGAGGCATAGAAGTGTGAAACTTTTGGAGATTGGGGGAAATTTAGAAACAATGGAAAGTTTCTTAAAGTAAAACTGTGTCCCACATATGAACTTAGGTTAAATGATAAATGTACTAACCTGCCACGATAAGTTTTCCAGATGTCATGTTTTCTCCAGCATAAAATGTATATTCTCCTTCATCATCTTTCATCATATTTATGACCGTCAACTTATATATTTTTCCATGAGCTTCAATTTTATATTTAGAACTGGGACTGATTTCCTTGTCCTTAAAATTCCACAAGACATCAATTCCTGAGTGAGACAGCTCAACCTCAAGGACTACGTTTTGGGTTTCTGTACAAGTAAGGTCATGAAGACCTCTGATGATTTTAATTTCTAGGGAAAAGAATAAAATAATCACTTGGTTATTATCACACAGGGAAAGGAGAATAGTTAAAATGCTTAGTTGGATGGAAGAGCCCTTACTTTCTACAGAGAGATTACAGTTGGTTTCAACTCTGCCAACCATCAACTTGTAAGGGCCTTCATCTGAAGCGTGAGTCCGATTAATCACCAGTCGCTGCTTAGTCCCTTTGACAATGGCTTGCACACGATCATCAGGTTTAATTTGCTCATCGTTTAAGAACCATTTAACAGAAGTCACATCAGGGACTGAGACCTTACATTCGAGCACAGCCCTGGTTCCCTCGATCACATTAACATCTTTTAGAGGGGTTACCACATTAACACCTGCAAAACCACATGAACACGCACAAATGAAAGAATTAGGTAAACGGCTTTGGTTTAAAATGTCTGCTCATTAAAATTCCCTACCACATTTGACAAAATCAACATAAAGCTATGTATGTTACACTCACTATAAACAGAGACGCGCCCACTGGTTGAGAGTCCAAGCGCTGGAATGGTGAAGGAGTAATTTCCAGCATCTTCCTTAGTCATGTCTTCGATTAGCAGCATGTGTGACTGTTTGTCTATCACAACATGAACCCTGTCACTGGGCTGCACTTCCTGGCCATCTTTCATCCAGACGCCTTCCACATTTTCTAAGGAGACTTTAACTTCAAGCTGAACAATGTCACCTTCACAGACTTTTTGATCACTAAGTCCTTGTAGAATAGCAATGGGGCGGGCTGTAAAGTGTGGAGAGGAAAAAGAAAACATTATGATCATCTTTGATCCATAAGCCAGAACGAGGCTCACTGCAGGCCAATAGGAATGGGTAGACTTACGTCTCATCTTTAATTTACAGCTTGTCTTTTTCCCATCAACGACAAAGCTGTATTCTCCTTGATCCTCTTTGGTCACATCCTTGACTGTGAGGTTCTGACGCCCGCGGCGAGATGTAATGGTGTACTTGCCATTGGATTTAAGCTCCACACCATTATGATACCATTTGCCTTCTACATTTTCTGGGGATATAATGCATTCTAACTCTCCTGAAAAGGATTCTGGAACTTCTATATCCTGAAGTTCTTTCACAAACTCAACAACTGCACCTGAGGTATAAGATAAGAAAAAATTAATTTCTCGGGAGAGTTATGCATTTAGATTTAGGATAGAAACAATAAAAGCTTTGCATACATCTTATTTTCAACACCTTCTGGAATATTCTTGATATCTATCTGCTGACAGATTGATAAACATATTTTCAATAAAAGGAGTTATTTTAATTTTTAAATTGTATTTTGAAAATAGAGATTTATATTCCCATAAAACATTTTAAAAGGCAGACATCAAAACAACTTCCTTTTTAAAAATCCAAATGGTCAATATTCTTAATTTGTAATATAATTCATGATTCTTGCTGTGATGTTTATAGCCAATTTTCAAGTATTTCTTTTTATGAAAGGAAAATTGCATAATTTATTTTATTATCTAAGGGTGACTTTAAATTGAAGTAAACAATGAAAATATTTACAACCTTCAACAATAAGTTTAGCTGTTGTTTTTATATTTTCATCTTCCACAAGTACACAGCTGTAGTCTTCAGCATCAGATGTGTCAATCGTCAGTATAGAGAGGAAGTGGACCTTTCTGTCAGAATGCATCCTATATTTATCTCCGGAGTAAACCTCTACACCATCCTTATACCATTTCACTTTGACAAATGGCTCTGAAGTTTCACATTCAAAGGTTGCCATGGTGTCTTTTTCCTTGGCAATAACATCTTGTAATTCTTGTGTGAAAGTGATCAACTGCCTGGCTACAAGAACAAAAGCACATTATATGAAATCAAATGTAAAATTTGAGTATGGGAAGAGAAAAAGAAACAAATGCACTGATGGATATTCATGGATAAGCAGAGAGAGATCCATCGAATTAAAGAGGTTCCAGTTACCTTGGACAAGTAGGAATGCATGACTTGAGGTTTCCCCAGCTATATTGACAGCTTTCACCATGATGCTGGCAGAGTCTTCAGCAGTCACATCTCTTATGACCAATTCACAAACATTATCTTCAGGCCAGTACCAGTAGATTCGGTCAGAGCGCTCAATTTTTACACCATTTTTATACCATTCACATTCAGGATCTGGTTTCCCTACAACTCTGACCCGGAAGTGTGCATCAGATCCTTGGCCTATTGTTTGGCTTTGAATTCTTTCAAAGATTTTGGGGGCCTCCATACTTGGACTTAGTTCAATTTTATCAGGCTTAAAAGTTGGGATAGTGATTTTGCCTTCTTCAATGAGGGCTTTCTTCTCCTCTTCAGTTAACTCTTTGGTCCAGTGGAGAAGTTCGTCTTTTGTCTTCTTTAGGAGTTCTTCATAGGATTCATCCTTCTTACGAGACTTGAGCTCCACAGCAGTAATGGCTTCATAATATCCCTCCTCTGTTCTGCGCTTGAATTTACTGCGCAGCTCCTCCGACTCTTCAGGGACTTTTTCATGGGTAATCCTTTCAGCCCTTTTCAACTTCACAATTTCTTTAGCTTCAGTGGTGTCGACTGGTCTATCAACTTTTTGTACTTCAAACTGAAGTTTTCCAGGTTCATGTATGTGAAATTCAGGCTTTGGTTCAGGGGCTCGCCTAAGGACTGACCTAAAATCTTCCCGCTGTTGGATCTCAAGTTTCACTTTATGTTCTATCACACCTTCAGGATTTTCTGCAGTGACCTTGACTTCACCTGTATCATATGATTTGCAGTCTACGATGTCCAGATAATGAATGCCATCATAGCGAACCCTGAATCTTTTGCTTTTGCGAATGAGCTGTCCATTGAGATACCAGTTGACTTTGGGCTGAGGGTAGCCGGTTACTCGACAGCGAAATCTAGCAGTCTCTCCTTCAAGTACTCTTACTGGCTCTGGAAACAAGACAATGTCTGGTTTTTGCTTTTCTTTCTGATCTGTTGTTACACCAGTAAGCGCACCTTCATGAGCCATTCTCTCTAATTCTTCAATTCTCTGTAGGCCCTTTCGTCCTTCAGGCAATTGAGATTCTTCCACAAGACTTTTCTCATCTTTAACAATAAGGGTAGCTGAAGTGTGATCTGTTCCATATTTGTTCGTGGCTCTACAAGTAATGATACCACTGTCTCTAGAGTACGCAACTCCATAATCAAGGCTACAGTACCCAAATTCATTGATCATACGGAGCCTGTTGGCTGCTTCAAGTGGCTTTCCATCATGGAGCCATTCCACCACCATGGTTGGGTCCCCAATAGGTGTTAGCCTGCATTCAAAGTGGGCAGGACCAAAGCGCTTGAGTCTTAAGGAAGTGAGTTTTTTCTTGAAAAATGGCTTCTGCTGTTTCTCTTTGTCGTAAAGGTCACCCTCCTCCCATTGTTCTTGACCATATCGCAAGTGGAGAGGCTCCAGTTCTGGAGCGGCAATCTCCTTTGCTCTATAGGTCCCTCGTGGAATGATTAATTTTCTTTCTGGTTCAGGTTCTGCAAATTCAACTTCAACATTTACTTTGCATCTGGTAGTGTCTCGGCCAGCCTTATTAATAGCAGTTGCAGTATACCAGGCAGAATCTTGGCTGACAGTGGAATCAATTTTAAGGGCTGCTTCTCCCTTGGTTCCCTCAATTCTATAAAAAGTGAAGAAAAAAAAACCATTCAGAAGTAGTTATTTCTCCTTGGTTATTGGATTTGCCTAATGAGCTCAGTTTTATTTCTAAGCAAAGTTACCTGATTTTGGGATATTTATGAGGTACAATGATGTCACTGTTTTTCAACCACACGATGTCAGGGTTGGGGTTACCCATAGCTCTGACTTTCATTTCAAGTCGGGACCCTTCCTTTACATTGACATTTTTTAGTTTTTCCACAAACACTGGTTTTGTCTCATGTTCCACAGCTGAAAGAAAAAAGTTACAATTTAGAGTGAGTATGCCTGATATACCTGTGTATAACCCATGTGGTAATGTAATTTATTTTTATATTAAAAGCAACTACCTTCCACAGTTAAAATCATTGAAATTGAAGATTTTCCTGCTCTGTTTTGGGCAACCACAGTCCATTCCCCAGAATCAATAGGTGTTGCAGGGACAATAATCAATGACTGGGTACCATCCTCTTTAATGACTACTTTATGAGTATAGTCATTGACAACTTGCTGACCTGTCAAAAAATAATTGAAATAAAGAAAATATATGTGAAAGTAGTTTTTTTTACTGTTGGACACACACAAACCTAAGCTTACTTTTTATTTCAATGATTCATGAGCAAAAGCTGATCCTACTCACCATCATGAAACCAGAATGTCTCTGGCATAGGTCTACCCACGACCTTTAAGTCAAACCTGGCAGTCTGCCCTTCTAAACACTTGAAAGAAGTGGGTTTTAGCACAAAAACAGGTTTATACAGTCTCTCCAGTTGTGATTCATCTGTTTCTTCCAGCCTACGACTAGGGGACATCCGTGCAGGGGACATCCGTGCAGGGGACATCCGAGCAGGGGACATCCGAGCAGGGGACATGCGTATAGGAGACCTGCTCACTGAACGGGGAGAGACAGATCTGGAAAACAAACCCCAGACAGTTTGTGAGGCATGAACAAAACTTAGCAATGTTAAGAAAACTCTTTCTTATACATTATTTTCATTTTAGAATTTACTTCTTGGCATGCATTAAAAGGCACCTTAAACTCACTGGAATTCAAAATGGAATTCATTACTATTGCCCCAAGGCGTAAAAGTTTTTCCTATATTCTCAATCACAGTCAACAGTTATTTGACAAATACCCAGCCTCAAAACCTTGGGATGATACTTCATACTCAAATAAACTTATGAAAAAAGAAAACAGATTTTTAAGAGGGGAAAATATGGAAATTATATTAAGAAAATAAAATTTCTATCCACTCATTGCATCCAGACTGGCTGAGATTTCAACTGCTGATATTACAATTTATTTTGGGCTGGGTAAACCAAGGCAATTTTCATAGAATCTTAGAGTCTTGGTTTTCCCATCTTTAATATCGCAATAATAATCCCTACATTGGATAGTTTTTATATAAATTAGGGATAAGGTACATAAAAATCAGTGTCAAATAAATGACAGCTATCTTTATATTCGTTATAGCACTATGAAAATGAATGATATGCTACACTAATGAAAATGCTTTGCTTTTCTTACATAGTAAGTAAGACAGTACACTGTATTGCCAATGGCAAGATTCAGTGCTATTTCAGTCTGCCATCATTTTCACACAATAGCAATTTGCTGTTAGGATATTTGGTGTTTTAAAACAATTTAAATACTAAACAACCCACATTTTTTACCAGCCTTACCTGATTCTGCTCAGTGGCTCTGGTGTGGGTATGTAAGTTGGAGCACTAAGTGGTGCAGCAGGCTCCACGTACAACTTTCCTGAGCAAATTGCATTTCCTTTAATATTGCTGGCAAATGCAGTATAGATTCCTTCGTCTTCTGGAAGAACAACTGGTATGCGCAGACTAGCTCTGCCATCTTGCAGAAAGTCCATTTGGTATCGTTCTCCATGTCTGATACGCTTACCATCTTTGTACCATGCAATCTGCAAAGAAAACCATGCTTATGTGAATGAAATTTAGACAAAATAGTTATGTTGTAACATATTTGGATCTTCATGGTGGCATGCAGTTATGCTAAATGTTCATATTTTACCTTGGGTAATGGATACCCAGACATCTTGCAATGAAAAGTGGCACCCATCCCTTCAAGAATCCTGTAATTCTTGATTCTTAAGTCAAATCCTGCTTCAACAGCTTCAGATTCAGAAATGTCAACTGCCATTTTTTCTTCTCCATCTTCTTCAAGAAGTTCTTCTAATGTAGTCTTTATTATTCTGTACTCGATTTCTTTAATAAGTCTCTCTTCAAATGAAGAAATATGGAATTCCTAAGCAATAAAAAGATGACAGTTGGTTAAAAAATACATATCCTCACTTTTAGAAATAGTTTAAGGATATGTATTAGTTTCAGAGCTAAGGATTATTAGGATATCTTGAATGGGAGAAAACCTAGACAGCTTTGTTTTGTTTTTAATCAGCATAACAGTTACCTTTGCCAGTGAACGTGGCAGCATTATGAGTAAAACAGTAATTGAATAGTAAGAATTCATTCGGGATGCTCATCACACAGATGAAGGGCTATTGACAGCAATGAACTTGGCTGTGTTGATAGTTATCTTTTGCTGCATATATATAATCCCCATTTCTAAAGTCACATGCTTGCATATGTGAAACATGTCATGAAAATTAAGGAAACTTGTCAGCAATGAGCCTGGACCTACTAATAGTTCTCATGTCATAACTTGAAAATGAAATAAAATGAACAAAAAATGGATGCTACTGGAGGAAAGTATGATTTATGAAATGGTTTATTTGGTCATCATTGTGGTTCTCACCTGGTCTTCTACAAAAGTTCTGACCATCACAGTGTCTTTGGCCATTTTCTTCCTAATTAAGGCTTGTTCTTTTTCATACTCTTTTTCATAATCAGAGAATACAAATCCAGGTGCTATTTCACCAACTTTGGGTTCTTGCACAAACGCAGTCACTTGTGTCTGGTAAAGCATTTCATGTTGGGACTTCATCAGTGCCTCATAGTCAGCTAGAAGTTAAGAAGAAGTTAATTCGTAATGTCCTTATTAAAAAAGTATTCATGCCACTGTCCATTCAGACAAGTTGATAACTTCTTGGGAAAGTTGAGAAATTTTCTTGAGAAAATATGAAAGCATATTTTCCAAATGTTCTACTGTTGAATGTTCACTAGGTATTTATTTGATTGAATCTTAAAACCAAACTTACACTAACACATCAAACCAGGCACTACTGTGGTAAAAAATAATTTACAAGAGCACTCAGTCCCTTGGGAGCCACTCTGGTGGACTTCCTAACTTATCGAGTGGCTTTTGGCAGTTCATTTACCTTCCTGGGTCCTAGTGCTTTATCTTCTAAATAGGGATAAAATCCTAACTTCCCATAAGGGATACTGTGCAAATCAGTTGAAACAGAGCACAGGGCAGTCTACTGTAAACATGAAAAGCTACCAGAGATAATGGGGACTCACATATATTTCATTTGGCCTGAATTCTATCACAAACAAATTCTTTCACCCTGAGAATACTGTTTCTTAACTTCTCATTAACTTCTTGGGATATCAAGCCACAATGAGTCTGACATGTGTATGCCTGGCATAACACACTGAGGATGGGAGCTGTTGCCTCCTTGAGACAGGGCACAGGACTCCAGTTTGTCGTTGTCTTCATGGCACTCACTAATGTTACCTAGCTGGATTTTGAACGCAACTGGATTTAGAATCCCTGAATATTCAAAGGCATGGTATGCCTAGAAACCACTGCAACAAATAGAAACTACAGCTAGAATCTTAGCTGGTGCCTGCCTTTGAGGTCATCAGATCTGAACATTTCCTGTACAACTGAAGCCAGCAGAGGGAACGATGCAAACAGAACCGGTCACTGTGGCTGGCCTTTCCAGAAACCCACAGCGCTGCTGCTTTCCTGCATGTCAGTTCTTTTGCCCATAGCAACTACTGGAGTTGCACTCACCTTCTTCAAGCAAGGAAGCAGAAGCAGAAGTTTCTCCATGCTTATTGCGAATAACAATAGTGTATTCTCCAGCATCATCAGCAAAAGTCATAGAAATCACCAATTTGCACTCGCCAGTTTGTTTGTTGTAACTCACTTTGTATCTTTATGGAAAGGAACAAACAAGAAATTCAGTTAAAGAATGTGAGTAAAAGAATTTGCTTTACTTGTTAATGGACCATGGTGTAAAATTCAATGATCCCAAATGTGATTAAGCCCCACCATAGAACACAACCCTATGACTGCTGAAAATTAAGGAAAACATATGGACAAGAGTAACGGAGCCAAATGCATCAGACAGGTGGAAGAATGTGGCTTCAGTGATTATGCTGCTAAATGTTGAGGTCGTTAAACAATAAGTATTTTCTTTTTGTCCATGATTTTGTTCATCGTTTCATTTGAAGATCAAATGAATAATCAATTTTGATTTATTATTTATAAATCCCTTGAAAATTTTCAGTATTAAGCCTCTGGTTCTGTTCTTATTATTGAGACAGTGACAGTTACATTTCTGGATTATCAGGTTACCTTTTACTTGGTCTTAAATTGCAGGAAATTCAAACTTAAATTTTGTACTCAATTGCAGGAACTTTATCAGCACAGATTTTCATGTATACTTAGCTATTTTCTTCATTGCATGACCCTTACTCTTTTATCTTTTAGTGACTTATTAATGTGCTTGTATTGAAAACTGTCTCAAATCCTTTCTGGAAGAAGTGTGTATATTGTGTGTGTGTGGGTGTGTGTGTATGGGGGAGTTAATGATATTGTCTCTAATTCATTAATATGATAAATTAATTAAACTAGACTATAAAGAAATGTAACTTCCATTTACTTCTGTCACATAGCACTATTTCTCAATGAGACTTCTTACAAAAATGTGAAACCACCTCAAACAAATTATTAAGCCTCTACAATGAAAGAACCTACATTCCACTGATGGTGGAGTAAATACATTCTACTTCTCTCTAGGTCTCATATGCGTGTCATACAAATCATAGAAAATTCTATTATTCTGTCATCAAAATACCTATATCCAGTGGTTAGAGGAACACCAGATTTCTTCCAGTAGACATGGGGCTTCGGGTTGCCGCCAACCTGGCACTCAAACACAACGCTCCCGCCTTCCACCAGTTTCTGGACCACTGGTTTTGTCATAAAGAAAGGAGCAGCAGGTTCTCCGGGCACTGCCTGTTCCTCTGTGATGCTGGTATCTGTCATTACCACGTCCCTTGACTCGACAAAGCTTCAAAGAAAATACACTTCATATTAGCCTCCGGGTTGCATTTTGTTAATCCGAAATGAAACTGAAAATCAAAATCGTACTAGAACATCAGCTAACTAGCATAAGAACATTTTACCGTTTCTCTTCTGTGGTAATTTTCTCAGTCACTGCTGTTGTTTCCTTCTCAAACTCTTCTGATGCTAAAAGAAGACAAAAGTTTCTCATTTAAGTCAGGCATTTAGTCCATTTCATCTGGTGACCCCTGCTTAACTCATGTTGCCCCCATAATCGAGCCCACTATTCCCAAAGGGGACACCATGACTGAGCTGTGCAGAAACCTTACTGTGGGAAGGAGACTCAGGTGAGAGTGATGACATGTGCAGGATGGTGCAAATGTGGTTACTGACCCTGTACAGCTAGATAGCAGGACGTGCTGACGGTCCCAGCCTCATTCACAGCACTGCAGGTAAATCGCCCACTGTCTTCTGCAAACGCTTCGCGAATCATAAGACGAGCAATTCCACTCTGGAAGGTTATCTGGAAATCAATGGAACTTTCAATTTGGTAGTCTTCTCTGTACCATGTCACTTTTGGGGATGGATATCCAGAGATGTGACACTCCAAGGTGACAGATTCACCTTCTATGACAGTCACATTTTTTAAGCCCTGAAGAGAGAAGAAAAGGAAATAATGACAAACGTGCTTATTTATTAATCATTTCTATTCATCATAGCGCATGTGGGGATTGAACTGGAATGTTCTGATCACCACATTGTAGCCTTGTCAGAACAGGACTCCGTAAACATTAGTACAGAGACTCCCTTGGAAATTAGAATATTCCCAATTTGAAATATACGTAGCACATTTCCAAATTCCTACTGTGGGGATTGTATTGGTATCATATAAGGACGACTCCATACCCTCTGTCATTCTTACATATTTAAACCCTAACAGAGTTGGAAGCTTTACCAGCAAATGTTATCTCTTCAACAAAGATTTCCATGTTATTCCCAATTAGAAGTAATCTATTGTTCCCCCAGATTCTCCCTCTATTGAAGGAATTATCATTTTCTATATTTTATTTCACTTGCTTATGTCCATTTTCTCTGACAGCAAAGCAAAGAGTTCAAAAAGGTTGAACTCCTCGTTGTATCTCCTAAGCTCCTGCAACAATGCCCTACCCCTAGTATAAGCTCATTAAATACCTGTTGAATAAATGCATGCATGGTTGCCTCAAAGAATTCCCCCTTTCCTTCTTAAATACCATATGGGCCTAAAGTTAGTATTTGTAAACTCACTAATATCACCTTCCCGTAAGTTTGAGAAACTGATCTGAGCAATCACATATGAATATTATTTAACCAAATGGGCACATAGTCCAACACAATCAACTTTACTCACCGAGACTAAAGTTGGTGGAGTAACAGGTACTTCAATAGGTGCAGGTACTTTTGCTGTTTCTGTTACCTACAATTTTATAAAGGATGTTACAAAATGCCCAAGAAATTAGGGAAAATATCAGAAACTTTTAACATAAGCAAGTTGTTGTGTCAGGAGAAAACAATTTGAGAAAAAGAGCTCAGACCAACCCCATGCCCAACAAAATTAAACTTGAGCAGGGTAAAGTAGAAAGACTAAAGTTCTGGTTGGCTAGCTCTGCAGGACAAACAGGGCATGGATTGAGAAATGGGGAAATCCAGTGACCAACCTTGACTTCACGTCGGTGCCGTGCTTCGAATCTCTCTTCACTAGAAATGCTCACTCCTACTTCCTTTTTAACTTCAATGCCAGCTTGGCTCTTGTAGGTATCTGGCATGTCAGTGAAGGGGAACTGTGGTGAGGGGGTAGGCTCTGCCCTTACTCTAGTCTCGACAGGCTTCACAGTAGGTGCCTTCACTGACTTAGTGATCTTCTGAGCAGAAGATGTGGTTGACAACTCCTTCTGCAATGTCGCAATAGCGCTACCCGCTATTGATGCCTAAATGGAAAGGAAGTCAGATAATCAAGCCATTTAGCTGTCATGCGAATCATTCAGAAGTCCTCCATCTCTAGTACTGCACATGGCCAATCTCTCAGTGTTCTCAGTCTCACTTTTACAGTAGATGGAATGTTATTTTAGTTAGAGAGAAGCCAGTTATAAAATTCGTCATTGCTCCTGCTAGTTTGTGAAATATTATGCTCAAAAATATCTTTCTAAAAGAGTAGTCAAATTTTACAGCTCTTATCATAAAAGGACCGAGAATCTTCTAAGGCTCCGTCACGGATTTTTACTTAACCATCATGATGCATGCTGCTTTTGGAAACATTACAGTCGAAAATTGAAAATCCAGAAACTATTAAAATACTTGACAAATTCCTAAGGACTACTTTTGAAATAGCACATTTAGGTTTCAGCCACAAATCTGAGTAAAGATGAAGATGGGGAATAATATCTCAAAGGCTTCTTTTGTCTATGGTTACTTGGTTTTAATAGCAATTTGCGAATGATATGTACCTTACAATTCTTTAAAGGCACAGATCTGGATTCTGTCTTAGACCTATAGGATAAGAACAATAGGGACTAATATCTATGGTCATTTTATTCTGTTAACTTGCTAAGGTTTTCACATGTACTAACTTGCTCTGATGACAGAGCTATTAAGAGGCAAAGATAGGACACTCAGGGCTGTTTGATTTCAGGTTCAACCCAAGCACTGTACAATACCATCTCCCCATTTTGCTATATTGAGTATATGACTATAGATTTGTCAGTTTCTGTCTTTTTTATTGAAATATATACATATTTAAGTTACTCTGAAATGTTTCAGAGCGTAGGGAATATAAACCTTTTACAAAGTCATTACAATAATAATCAAATCATCTGAGTTGGAGCCACGCCTGCAATGTAAAGCACAGTCTTGTGGATTTGGGGCTTCTCAGAGGTGTAAGGTCATCACCTGCCTATCCTGCTGAGCAAGTCTCAGCCACCAGACTTTGGGGGCTTCCGAGCCCACCATAAATCAAACAGATATCATCAAAAAGAGGCCCACAAAACAAAACAAAAGAAGAGGCCCACATTCACCCATGCCAAAGAGCATCGTGGTTTAGACTTTTATTTCCTTTGAGCTAGACATTTCTTCATCATGTCCTTTAATTCTTACCTCATATCCATGTTCTGTCTTAGGAACAGAAATTTTTGAAACAGTAAAATGAGGGCTCGCAGTGCGGGGACGTTTATCCACATGGACTAATCTTTCCGTCGTTAGGTCTGTAGTTTTCTTGATCTGCGTTGAGATGAAACTCAGTGATAACTGCTGTTCACCAGGTGACCACAGCAGTTAAGATTACTTCCCCTTCCCATAAGGATGGTGAGGAATCAGTGGGTACGGACTCACCTGTGCTACTGTGTGCATTCCCATCTGATCAGTAGCTGTGACCCGAGTCTCAGAAGGCGCTTGGATCACTCTGGGCTTGATTGCTTTAGGGACAACGTGGGGTTCTGAGGCTGGACGCTGGGGATGCTCAGCTACTTTTGTGGTAGAAATGTGCTCCTTGTATCCATATTCCAAGGTTGTCTGCTGAGTCAACGATTCTTCAAGACGCCCTGGCTCTCTGGGCTCTCTGGGCTCTCTGAGACGGGCCTGGTCCACTGCAGCAACCACTGTCGCTACAGCTTCAGCCTTTTTCCCAACGTCCATCTGGAAATAATATTTCCAGAATTCATGTATAGTGATATCACAATTGAGCTGGAACATCCCCTCCTAGGTTAGCCATTAAAAACAGACAAATGCCTAAAGGCATAACAGGCAGATGGCGCTAATGTTATATGACAATGAATAGCGTTTGCAGAACTCTAACTCAGAAATGCACTTAAGAACTTACTATCTCGTTGATTATTATACTGTATAGACATCTACTTAGATACTTTCTATAACCCCCTGTTTAATTATCCCAGACATTAAGTCACAGAGACACAACACAGGACAACACAACACATAAAGAAAAGAACAGAGATTTTGAGTTTTTTTTGGTAATCTGTCTGCAGCAGACAGTCAATTAGCACTTGGGAAATCAGAACTGTGGGGCTGGTTATCTTTATTTATTACTTTTATTATCTTGCTGATCATTTAGTCTGGTATTGACATAATTGACATAATGAGAGCAATGAGAGTAAAACATATTCAAATACTGTCATCTTCCCATCCAGGAAAATCAGTTTCTATAGAGTTGTATGGTTGCATGTAAATCTGAGATAACATGAAAATTCATGAACACACGATGGGCATGTTAATTAAGTTTTGACTCCCCAGGGATAAGGTTTATTAAATTTGTTAGAAAAATTCCTCTCTTAAAACACATGGATGAAAATATTATGATTAAAATGAAAGTGTTTTCAAGATTGGATTCAAGAGAACAACCTTTCACGTTGAAGTTCAATTTATCTTCATCATTATTGGGAGTTAACGTAAAGAGGGGGAAAGAAATGTTATTTTCTCATTTCTATGAATTTGATGGATGTAAATGGGAAAATAGTTTGCCTGGCAGTTTCTCTTTTTTAAAAAGCAAACCAGCTGATATGATTTACATATTAATATTCTATGCAAGTCTTAGAAATGGCATATCGCTACCATCATCTCACCATGTTTGTCCAGTACACTTTAAAGGTAATGCTGGGATATTTTATTAGTGTCTAGTTTATTTTTCTGCTGTGAATAGAATCTAGAGTGCATCTGAATAGTTTTTTCCCCCCTCAAGTATTTACCTGTGTATTTAATCTTTTAAAATTAATCTCTGAACAATTAATAAGATATGAGGTTTTTTAAAGATGAAATTGGGCTTTTAGTTTTCATGGGTTTCATACAGGGTTTCCTTCTAGGAAGCCAAAAACAATCTCATCTGCCTTGAATAATGCAAATATTATCATTACTTTAACTTTATTTATATTATATCACAGCTAAACCTTTCAACATGGCTACAAGGTAGTCAGGTTGGGTTTCATTTTATTTAAACCATGAGAGTAATCTTATGCTCAAATTTTAGTAAAATTTGCCTAAAACCCACACAGCTGAAATATGAAAACCTTATCCTTCAATTAAAACTTATTCATGTAAAAAATCTTAATTATAGTAGAACATTTTAAATTGTGGAAGGATTTTTTTCTTGAACTAATGTGTAGAAATTCTATAAACCTATGCTTTTTGGTAGACAACTACTAATGAATTCTCTACGCTGGTAGTCACTTTTGTTTCTTAAAGGGCTCTAACATCCCTCACATATTTGCAACCTAGACAAGCAGGAATAAGAATTGGACTAGAGGACCCGCAATTCACACCCAAAGTGGTGAGAATAATATTGGGGACACAACGAAGAGTGTTGTTTTATCTGGCTTTCTACAACTAGAAATGTCACTGTTTCACTGGAAGACTTGGTCTGAATTTAATCATTTTGAATGTCTTCTTCATCAGTTAAGCAATTAAATGGAATTTTAGGAGCACAATGACTCATGACGGATGGGAAGCTATGAGAGCTGATGACGAAATGGGATGAATCCATGCTTTTCAATTCTACAGCATTAATTTTCTTCTCCTCATGGAAAAGATATATTTATTTTTGCTTTGTAGCAAATCCTTCTCTAGTTCTTGGCAGTGTGGCTGGTTGGATAGATTTTGCAGTAGTAACTACTACCTTAGGTATAGACATTGTCTCAGCTTCCATCCTCAGCTAATTTTTAACAAAAAAATTAAAGTTGAATTTAAGTGTTTTGGAACAGAAACCAAAGTTTAAAAGTAACCATCCATGAAGTATGTTATATGCTGAATTTCTGTCATCCATGAGACTTCTGAAAGGCTGGAATGCCTTTAGGTTTAAAAGATTCTTAAATCATGTCTTAGAAAAAATAAGTATAAAAGGTAGAGATAGAAAATGACATTGAGGGAAATAAAAACAGCACTCAACCCATGAAACTAAATAAATTGCAAAAACTTTAATTTCCTAATACTACATTAGCAATAGAGAATAAAATTAGCTAAATGGCCCATTTGAGTAAATGACAGAATTACAGGAATTAGGTTATGTCACAGAAATTTCATAGTTAGAAGTAGATGCAGTAGCCTTTTCATAGCTTATATGCATTTGTTCTGGTTGGATAATTCCTTTTCTAGATTTTAGTATTGCAGCTTATTTAGCCTTAGTGTGAACTGCTAAGTTCACACTATAATTTTCTCAGCTTCTTTTCTCATATGGTACTTATAGGACAAAACCACAAAATATCACATGAATAAAATTATGGGTAATTCTCTGAAACTAGTCTATACTCTACAATATAATATACTGAATTTATGAACCCCTCAGATCATATATTGTCTTGACAGTAAATATGATTCATTCACTTATAACTTTTTTTTTTTTAATGTTTAGAGTCTCTTAAATTAACCAGAAAGATTTATTTGGTCTGGAACTGAAATTTTCTGTAGCACATAATCTAACTCAAACTACCAGTGTAGCTCATTTGAACAATCAAAACACAGGGAGCCCAGAATAAGAAAGAGCTCCTTTAAGCCTGCATGAAATCTTAAGCATCAGCTTCTGAAGGATTTCTAGATGTTAATAATAAAAAGTTGAAAATAGGGTGAAGAAATAAGTGGGTAAAGGAATATGTAGTAATATTAACAACAATATGCTATTTTTAGCTTCCAATTGCTTAATTATTTAAAAAATAATTTAGATTAGCAATGTTTCATACACAAGAAATTCTGAGATTTGGCATTAATGTGTTGTAATAAGAAATTCCACGTTTGGAATAGCAATAGTCACCTTTTCATGAGCAACTTGGATTTGTTCTTGTCTAGTAGCCATTTCTTCTCTAGTTCTCATTATTGTTTCTTGTTCTTTGGCTTTAGCAGTAGCAACTGCTACTGTAGACAAGGCAATTTTCTCAGGTTCCTTTCTCATCTGTGTAGTACAGTAATATCAAGGTTGAAATTCCACAGAGCTTCTGACAAATGAGGTATGCCCCTCCCTCCACCCAGGATTAGTAGACAAAAGAAGTTAAGTTCCATTTGGTAATATCTCCATATACAAACTGGGTATCACAAGTCTTAGAAATGTTCATTATCAAAAAAATCCTTAAATGATGCCCTATGTTGTCTTTTAAAAATTAAGTAAAATAATACTCTTCATACAAATAATAATGGTGAATTAAAAGGAATTACAAATGTTACAGATGGTTAAAAACTAAAAATTCAGGTTGAATGGATGGTAAGCAGTTACATATTTACTATTTATTTTTACATTTGGGATTAAAAAAGGAAAAGACAGGTTAATAATTCATACTACATAGTAAGTCAATAGTTAATTAAAAATTAGGTTGAAGATGAACTTTTCACATCTCAAACATCTGTATTCACCTTTTCCTGAGTTATTTGAATTTGCTCTCTTTTGGTAGTGATGCCTTCTCCTGTTCTTGATACTAAATCTTGTTCTCTGACTTTGGGTGTGGCAACTATGACTTTAGGTACCACTGTTTTCCTTGTTTCCTTCATCATCTGATCATATGGTAAAAAGAAAAAGCGAAAAAATGGTCATTATATTTCATAAGTCTCTAATAAAAGAAATTGAGTCAAAACTGAGAAAGGAGGCAACATTTCTTCCTATTCGAAGATATTTTAATTGCCCTAAAATATATCATTTGAATTGCTTTGATCATCCATACAATTTCACTAGTAAAAATGTTAAAACAATTAGTATAAAAGAAAAATAATGTGATTAACAATAAGAGAGTCATAAATACCATTTCTCTTTCTCACGTTAGTCATATTATAATCCATGGGAAAATTCCAGCACAACTATAAACAACACATATTTGCATTTCATCAATTTTCTTGTACACTAGAGTCTACTTCAACAGGAAGATAGTAAAGTGAATTACAAGTCCATGTTAATAATCCAAAGAAAGATGAAGTTAGGAATGAAAGGTGGCAATGAAAGCTAAATAGGTGATGAAGGGACATGAGAGAATTTTAACGTGTTTTCTATTTGAGTTTCAGACAAGGTAGAGGTGAAAAAGTGATGTTTAAGACTCAAGATGAAGTTGTATGTGGCTTGCAAAATGAAATGATTCAAGAGTGAATTTCACATATACAGGAAGCCATCACCTTTTCATGAGTTATGTGCATTTGGTCTTGTATTGTGGCAATTTCTTCTTGAGCTCCTAGGACTGTTTCTAGTTTTGTGGACTCTACAGTAGCAACTAACCCCAGGGACACAGCAGTTGTCTCAGCTTCCTGTCTTATCTGATTTTTAGAGTAAAAAAAAAAATGATTTGAGTTTAGGTACAAAAGAAATGACAAAATACCCTTGCAACATTTGTGAGAATATGGAATGCTTAGTGGGGAGAGAGAAAATGTCGCCTTCCCATTTTTAGAGGCCCACACTTGTCTTAAAGCACAGACCTGTGGTTCCCCAGGGAATGGCCTTCTTCTCTATTCCTTAGCAAACTGTCCCTGGATGGAAGCAATCCCACCTTCAAGGCACCGCAACACGTTAAGGAACCCAGTGAGCGGCCACTGGCAAATGCTAGAAAAGTACAGAAGGCTGAACTTGCCAGTAACAAGTACGGTGATAGCAAAAGGGATTTACTGTGCCCTTGATTATGCCACGTGGGATTCTCTCACTCACTATAAGGAGAGGGACAGTCAATCATCAGCCTCTGGCCAGACTTTAAGTGTGTAATGCTCTCACTTATCTTTGTAGAAGTAGTTCTGGGATTAGCAAAGTGTGTGTTCTCCCTCACCCCCACCCCAGTCCCCCAAAACAAGACCAAGAGAAAATTCAAAATAGAAAACTTTCTCTTCACACTTTCACACATAGTAGAGAAGTAGATTTTGGTGACACTGAGATTGCTCTGGCATTGCTCTACAGTACAAGAGCAGCACATTCTTCTCAACTCAGCCTGTATCAACTAGGAATCAAGAAAACTTTCTTGAAGAAGTGCTGGTCTACCTGCTGTCCAGCATTCGCTACTGAGATGGAGCATTAATAGCTGATGCTTGTGTGTGTTTTACATCTATGTAAAATCTATGCATTACAGTCTAAGTGACTTGAGGGTTCAGATGATGAATGAAAATGAACTTTCCCAGTGGGTAACTGGATTGATGCGATATTTATCTCCCACCTAAGAGAATACTCTAGAAAGCTCATAGATATGTCCCAAATTGTCCAACTGTAGCTAGATAATCTTATCAAAACTCCTCAACTCAATGGAAGGTTGTGCAGGAGAACATTTCCTTCAGGAATTTCAGCGGTAGACACTGAAACTGCTAAATAGTAGACACTGAAAAACAACTAAAAGAAAATACACCTCAAAAGGCTCCTCTAATTAGAGGTTTTGGTTATATATCATACACACTGAATGGAATATGATATTTGCCAACAAGTACAAGACATTAGGAAAACTGGACTTACTGTTTCTTGAGTTACTTGTTTTTGTTCTTGTTTTGTAGTAATTTCTCCAGTAATTCTAGTTTCTTGTTCTCTGGCTTTAGTTGCAGAAATTACTACCTTTGGTACAAATGCTTTTTCAGTTTCTTTTCTCATCTGTAATCAGATGATAAAAACAAAGTGTTATTGTCTCCGATCTTTAGTGAGAGAGACATAATATTTATTAAATGCCAAACAAATAAACAAAAAAATGGGAATTTGAAGAAGAAAGTAAAATCCCTTTTGTGGAGCTGTTTATAAATAAGTCATGTCATATTCCTAACACAACCATAACCTTTCTCCACATAAACCAAAAAAGCTGAATTCAACACTGTTTGCTTAGTAAGACGGTATCATGCTATGCTAATTGTTTCATTTAAATGTAATCTAAGAGCATAGAAGATTAGAATGGGAGCCCTCAGAGGTAATTTTATCTGACCCTTTCATTTTATATTTTACAAATCAACATAGATAATTTGTAATCTATATTTATACAATGTTTTTCTTTGCAATTTCCCTAAATATTTGTGATGGTTTTGGAATAGCAAGGCTTACTTTTCTAAAATTGAGACAAAAATGGGGAGAGAATTCTTGCACATATCCTAGGCAAAAAATGTTTTCCAAATCCCTTGAAAGATGTTGTCTGGATGGATGGCTTAAGTTATGTGTGGGTGGGTGGCGGGAGGGGAGGGGTGATTTTCCCCCATGCTTCTTTGTCATTCTCAGATAACATCACGGAAATGCAGGATCTCAATGATGAAAGGGACTCAAAAACTCATTCTCTCAAACTATCCAACTGACACTAAAACCACTGCTCAACAGCCCTACTAAGGGTCCTTGTCCAAATGGCCCCTAAATGTCTCCTGGTCATGGGAACTTGCTCCCTCTCCAGCCTGCAGTTTTTGTTTTCCCTGGTCATTTGCCCTGTGGAGGTGGAACTCATTTCAAACCCATTGCCAAACAGCCTCCTTAGGAGTCAGGAAGCATTTGCCAAGCTGTTTTCAAAGAAAGGTGTGTTCAGTGCTCTTTCCCACTCCCTGTTCCTCAGCATCGAACTCCCACCCTTTTCCCACTCTCACGGATTTAGTTAGCAATCCCCAAGTCGATAGGCAAGCCCCTTGTTCTACTTTCAATGTGAGTTCACAGAGGTCCTTTTCATCTTACACAAGGGGTGGGGTGGTTCTCGGTGACTCTAATCAATTTTAGTATCTAGTACCCACGGATACACAGATATAACAAGGGGATTTTATGAATGTGATAACATCCATATTGCCCAAGAAATAACACTTGCCATGGTAAAGATCATCATTTTTGTTGAATTCCACATCAAAATCCATTCTCACCTGCTCATGGGTTATGTGCATCTGCTCTTGTTTTGTTATCATTACTTCTCTGGTTCTTGATTTTAATTCTTCTTCCTTGGCTTTATCGGCAGCCACTACTACCTTAGTTACAGCAGTCTTCCCCGCCTCTTTTCTTATCTGATTTTCATAGAGGAAAGAAAGGAAATACCTGAATGCACCTTAGGTACAATAATATATCAAGATCAAGACAAGAATGTCACGCAAAAGAGAATAAGGAGGAACGCTAGAATGATTTTTAACTATACCAGAAAAGCTATTCAAATATGAGGTGGGAAATTATCCTGGATTTATAGCTCTTTTTAGCCATGAATCAAGCTTTATTTTTGTTTTGAAGAAAGGAAAAGCAAAGTTCCTTTGGGAATGCTTAGGGAAATGTAATGTCAGCCTGAAAATAATGGTTTCAATGGCTTGCTCTCAGGAGCTACCGACCAGGCTTTGGATTTGGCCGGTCTGGATCTATAACACCAAATACACACACGTCCCTCTTATTTAGACTCCTGGCCACCCTCTGCCTGCCCCAACCTGGAGTACCTTGAGTACCGCACTTAGCTCTTGCCTGTCTGCCAGACATAGACCAGGTACTTCCGGACTTGTGTGACCTCATGGTATTTGTCTTTTTTATGTTGTTGGTATCTCAATCATTTTGGTATCTCAGAAAGCCCTAAAAGCCTGGACCATACTGGGCTCAGTGCTGCCCTTAAAATCGTATCTGCATTGGCTGGCACGAGATTTCTGCATGCTCGGCTCAGTCCGGACGCTGTCTCTGCAAATGTGCACCAAAGGAACTGGCTCTGCGACTTCTTGCGGGCAGCCTGGCCCTTACCTGTTCTTGAGCAGGTTGGACATGCACAGCAGTCGTAGTTGTTCTCTGAGCAGTCTGCTCTACAGCACTGATAACTGGTTCTCGCACTCTGGCCATATCAACAGCAGCAACAACTGTTGCAACAGCTGCACTTTTGTCAGTTTCTTGTTTGACCTGGGTTGGAAACGACAGAGCATATTAACTCTTTATCTAATGGCATGCCTGGTGGAAAATAAGACAGCCTAATGGAAACTGAACTAGCTAGAGTTAAATATACACCTACGTATTTTTCATTGCCAAGAGAAATATGCTGTATATCTTTAAAATCTATATCTTATGAGATTTTCACAGATTAGAGCCTTTGTTCCCATTAAAAATGCTTTGATAAAGCATGAGCCAAATTCAGTCTTTGGTTTCTGTGATATTACATTTATGTCCACCTCCCCTCCCACTTATACAGCGTTTCATGCAGGATTCCAGTAGGAGAAGCCCAAACGCAAAAGGAGAACAAAACAAACCAAAGCTGTTCTGATGATACCTCCTTAGCGCCAGCGGCGGCCACGGCGCCCGCTGCGAAGGTGGCGCTGGCTGACACGCCGGCGGCGCCCTCGGCCCCACTGATGGTCACTTGCTCCTGGATACCGTATCTCCCTTCCCATCTCTCTTCTCTTCTGATCTGAGTGGAGCTGGTCACCGTGGTTTCTCGCATCTCAGCCTCAGATGAAGCCACATAGCCCTCCTGCTTCCAAGGGGGTGGCACTTCAGGGCCCGCAGCCCCGGCGGGCGTAGGAGTTTTACGTACGAGCAATGGGGACTTCACCGCTCTGATGGGGGAGCCGGAGATCCTCCCGGCCGGAGACACGGACCTGAGGCACCCAGACAACCGAGGGCAGAAGTCAAGAACACGGACAAGAGGAACTGGGTAAGGGTCATGGGCTGTGAATAATGGGAGGGCAACCTGGAAGGGCTTCAAGGCAGAGGGTTTTAAAATTGGTGCCTCAATAACCAACTCAGAGGCCAATTAGCTCATTTGAAAGCAATTTGTCTTAAATCTTAGTAAACCTTGTTCTTATCCATTGTAGCCCCATGAAAGAATCAGACTTAATTCTAAGCTGAGATTGGATTCACAATTCCCAGCCTTCTATAGTTTTGTGCCCTGTTCTCAGTTTCTCACATTAAAAAAAAATCAGGATAGCAGAAAGTATTTCCTTGCAACATAGCTAAATAAAGGAACACACCCTGAATAGAAATCTCCGTCTGAATTTCTCTGTACTCCCAATTCTTGGTGGAGAGTGGGGTGTCAATTGGATGTTACATGAAGAATGTTTCTATAATCACAACTCTTGTGCAATTTTAAGCTAAACCCCTTAAGCCTTGCACCCCACTGCTGTACTTCCCATAGCTTTCTCCATGCCTATAAGCCACGTGAATCTAGGCTTTCTCCCTACTCTTTTCACAGAACTTTTTGGGTGTAGGCTGTGGATGTATTTTGGAAAGTGCTGCTCTAGTAGAAGTGTTTGCTGACTGCTCTTTTTACTTCCCCCTGTATTACTTTACTCCTAGGCTCATTGTACTGTACTATGATCTTTATTTAAACATCCAAATGTTCAAAAAATGATCATGGTGATGAATACATAACTATGTAGTGATATCGTGAGCCACTGACTGTATACCATGTATGGAATGTTTGTATTTTAAGAATGTTTGTATGTTAAATTTTATAAAAAAAAATTTTAAACATATCCTTAAATTAGCTCATTTGAAATTTAAGTATTTGTTAAATTAATAAAGTAAACTTCTCCCCAAACAGTTTTTATTGTTTGCTTTTAAGGTGTGTTTAATATGAAATTAGCATAAGTTGAAGAATCTGGGTGCCAACTTCTGGCATTTATAGAAAAAGACATTTTCTGATTATAGCAGCACTTCAGGGGATAGGTCAACTAACAAAGATAAAATTTTTCGTAACTAATTCGTAACAGGGTTTATTGTATTTTTTTCCTCTTGGTGGCAGTATTGCCTTATCACTGCATTTAATTCTGCATAAAAGAATATGTTGTTTATAAATAAATTCTGGCACATATATTTAATTTATGCTAATATTAAATGAAACAATTATTCTAATAAGACTCAAGGTATAGTTGTTACCGGCTCTAAATTACAGAGTAAATTGACAGTACGTTACAGTTTCATAAAGAAATGTTTGTTTTCTTGAAGAAGCACCTTTTTGTGTGAAATCAATGTATGCTTTATAAAGGAAGTTGAAATCAAACCAAAGGGACATGAAGAGGAACATGTCTTTATTTTGAAAATGACTGCCTCAGAAATATAAGAGAGACTAGTTTAGGATAATGTAGGGGCTACAACAATTGAAGAAAAGCAAAGTGCCTGTACTTCCAAGTTTCACCCTGTGCTTTGCTGTTTTCGCTCTACCTAGTAAAGTGGGTTTAATTCAAAAAAAGAGTTAAAGACCAGATTAGCATGACATGA
Source organism: Tamandua tetradactyla (assembly GCF_023851605.1). Taxonomy (NCBI): domain Eukaryota; kingdom Metazoa; phylum Chordata; class Mammalia; order Pilosa; family Myrmecophagidae; genus Tamandua; species Tamandua tetradactyla. Next base: position 151,354,780 of record NC_135329.1, read on the forward strand.
GTGATTAGCAGCAGGCCTTGGGTAAGTCAATGGTTCTGGAAAATCAATGTAATTTGAGTCATTATAGGAAAGTGCTTATTTCTGCTCCTATAATAAAAAATAATCACCTGGTCACAGCTAGATACAATGTACCTTATTCAATGAAACATATTTGCCCTACTCTGAAAAAAAAAATCAAAATTAAAACTAGACATTTTAGAAAGTAGTCTATCAGGCTGACCATGCTTTTCTCAAAAAATTGGCATGTTAACTTATGTTTTCTAAATCAAATTTTTGGGGGGATAAGTAATTTGGATGCTTATTAATGAGCTCTTAGAACTGTTCAGATGGTCAAAATGCTACATGGGAACAGGGAGGCTCCAAAATTCTCAATGACCCTTACATTTGAACTAAAAAATATTGAAGTTGTTAGCTCCCTCAGAAGTCGCACTTGACCTGTGTTGAGACTTCATGGTGTGCAAATTTAGAGTTAGACTGAACCAGAATTTTTTTTCTTTGATAGCTAGACATAATTTTAACTCTGAGTTTTTGTTCAAGGTTTCATATGAGTGTTTGCCAATATCTTTACTTTTTAAGAGGCCAAATTAATAAAGATTGGAGGATATCTAGCATTTTTCATCTATTTATTGGTCTTTATATTTCCATTTTTGAGATACTTGTTTGTTTGTACCTTCTATCCATTTGTTAAAATTTGCATTGTTTTTCCTTTAAATATCAATTTGTAAAATATTTTTTATACCTTTGGTATATTAATTCTTTGTCTACCATAGGTGTTGCAGATGTTTCTCCCCAGATCTAGTCTTTGCATATGGTGTTACTTCCAGCATAAATATGCTCAGTTGTGTAAGTTAGACACTGCACAATTCTATTCACATTGTAACCACTGTATATTTGTTATGATACTTTACTGGCAGACACAATGAAGTATCTTATGGAAGGGGTAATATAAACATTTTCACAAATGTACTGTTTGGTCTAGCTTAGATTGTACTTTGGTCATACATGAATTTCTATTTTTATGCATTTGAACCTGTAAATCTATCTTTAAAAGTTCTCTTCTACAAATGTTTTTCCAAAATTTCTTCCCATGTTTTATTTTTTACTTTATATCTTTAATCAAGCTAAGATTTATTTTACAAGTGGTGTGAAGTAAATGTTGGTTTTATTGTAGATGGACAGCATTCTTTATTGAGTAAAATATACTTTCCCCCAGTAAGTTTCAAGGTCACTTTTATTAGAATTGAACTTCCCATGTACATGATCTATTGCTGAACTCTCTGGTCTGCTCCCTGAAGTATTTTTCTATTCATTTTCAAATATTATGCTGTTTTCACTACAGTAACTTTGCGATATGTTTGAGTATTTTGTAGGACAGCTATCCCATTTTTCTTCTTTTAAAATTTTTCTTGGCAGGGGAACTTTCTCTACATATATTTTTTTAATTGATCAATTTTTTTTTTGTTTAATGTAAATTTTGCACATTTTCAGTTCACTATGTTAAAGATCTGAGGTTGTTAAGCTGAATCCTAAAGTTTCAAATCTGTTGTGGATACTTTACACTTGATTAAATAATTTCTGAGCCCTGATGATGTCTGCTCACCTCTAAAATATCTCTATTATTATATAAGAATAGAAATCCTTTCATACAGAAATAACAGAAAGATAATGCAACATGTTTTGAAGCTTTTACTTATTACCTGAGTATAAGAAAGTTGTATTCTTATTTATGATTCCCCTTCGACTAATTATCTCAAGGACTCCTCACAATAAACCTTAATGTACTTCTTACTACGACCCTCTTTAATTTACAGATGGCACCACTAAGACTCAAAGAACATATGAGCCTTGCAGAGGCTTTAATTGTTTAAACAATTAAAAACAGGATTCCTGAGTCAGAGAAACCATGGCTGCAACCACAGCTGGAACCCTTGATCTGATTCTTCCTGTGTGACTTTGAGCCAATTATTTAATTCCTTCAGCTCCAGTTACCCATCTATAAAGTTGGGGGTAATAATTCTATGTCTTAAGTGACTATTTAGTGAGATAATGGATGTAGTATGCAAGTCCAATGTCTTATAATAAGGAAGTAATCAATAAATGGTAACTATTGTTTTTACCATTTCAATTATTGCCCTAAATCAATCTGGAAGTCAGTGATTGGGCTGATTTGAACTTAGAGCTTCCAACCCGAAATTCTGTGCTCTTCTCATTTTTCTCTGCCATTTCTTGGCCCCGGAGGCTGCTATTTCATAAATGGTGCAGAAATAAGAATTCAGAATTAGCAGGCCTTATAAAGTTGCTCAGTTTACCAGTGGCAGTGAAGCAGGATTTGTAAAAATCACATTCAGCCACCTTTTGAGTTACCTCTTTTATCTAGATATTTAATTGCTTCCTTCTATTTATCTTCTTATTGGGTAAAGCCTAATTCAGGAATGCATAATAACCTGGTCTTTCTAAAGAGGCCTTACCTGACCGGAGAAGGGGTGGGTGCCCGCACGTGTCTGACTGGGGATGGGGAGTGTCTGACTGGGGATGGGGAATGTTGTCGAGCCAGCTGCGCCTTGGCGGCGATGGACGGTGGAGTTGGTGACCGTGACTTTGGCTTAGGAGGTATCCTGGGAGGTGTTTTATGTGGCAGCTGTTGCCCAGTGGTATCATCTATGACCATCTCAACTGTTGCAATTGATCTGGCATCAAAGTGGGCTTCAAACTTCTGTAAAAGATGAAAATAAAGTCATTGTTGCGGAGGAAAAGTTGCCAGAGCAACAGTCTGCCTGGCTCAAAAATCAAAGGCACAGAAAAATACCTTTTCAATTCGGGTTTGTCTTGTTTCTGAAATCTGAGCAGTCGAAACTATTGTCTTTGTCTTTTTAGCGGGTACTACTTCTGCACCTGGTGGAAGGAAAGAGAAACGTTTAGGAGAGTGCACGATGACCTATTTTTAAAGGAATTATGATAACTCTGATTATAACGTCAAGAAGATTTTCTGAGTGTCCCAGTGGAATAAAACACGGAAAGTTTTGGGTTTTGCACAAATATAAATGAGGTTTAAAAACAGAAAGCATTCACCATTACTTGAGAATTTACTGAAAACCATTTTATTAAATTCCCTTATTTGAAATAGTAGATGGCTTAATTGAAACACCTCCCAGTTTATAAAGGACTCACTGAGCACACATTGTTCCATGAAGTTGAGCTCATACCTTGAATCTCAGAGCCTTTTTTTCAAGGGTAAGTCAGCTTTGATTTCAGCTCAGACATCTCCAGAGCCTCAGCGGGGAGATAGGTGGATCACTGACCCCACTTGTCCCGATGTGGCCTTTTACCCTTTTCCCTGCTCATTAATCCCCAGCTCATACCTTGAACCAGCAATTCGGCTGTTGAAGTAGCTCTTCCAACGCTATTGGTGGCATTTACTGAATAGGTCCCGGAGTCTTCGGGGTACGCTTCCGCAATCAGTAAGCTGTAGAGGTCGCCTTCTTGTGAAATTTGGAAATCAAGGGAGCTCTGGATTTCGGCTCCGTCTCGGTAGAACTTAACCACAGGTGTAGGGATTCCAGTCACTTTCACTTGGAGTCGCACTTGGCTTCCTTGTCTCACGGTCATGCTCTGTAGTCGTTGAATGAAATTGGGTGGTGCTGTCTCAGCTGCAGGGGGAGGAGAAGAGAATCAGCACTACCAGCCAAGATGCTCCCAAGAGGGTATTTTTAAACTATCATAGCTCTGATTCCAAAACCAAGTGATTGCTTGCTGATCCAGACATCCTTCAGTGTCCTTGAACTCAGCTCACCCAGCAGATAACAGCAAGAATGGAGCTGGGAGGTCACAGAAGGCTTATCTGCCACCGTATTTTATTTTATTTTGTGGTGTTTAGCTGCTCTAGGCCACCAAATTTTTTTTTTAAACATATTTCTTGTTATAACATTTCTAGAGAATCTTTTTGCACTCCTCCTAACTTCGCTTCTAGCACTTACATATTAGAGGCAACTTTGCATATTTTAGTAACTTGCATTAAAATGAATTCCAAAGGTTGGTATGATAGGTGCACTTGTGATTTACAGAATCATCAAGTTTTAATTTAATGTAAAAAAAAAACTAAATCATCTCCAACTTGATCAGTTTTCAAATAATCCAAATATTTACTTGCATTTAAAATGTTAGTCCCAATAATGACATGATTTAATCTTAATTGTGCTACAGAAAGGGGATTTTTTTCATGATAATTATGTTGAAAGAAGTTTTTATAAGAAATGTAAAGGGTAAGTGTGATTAATTTCGACATGGTTCTGAGTAATAAAGAATAGCTAATTCTGACAACTCTATGCATTTTCCATTTCTGAATTTTCTGAATTGGTGTTAAGTTCATAGCTGATTCTTATCTAGTGTGCATTCTATTTAGGTCAGTTACAGTGTTATCATAGAATGTTGATGATGAAATAGCTTAGGATACATATATATATATATACATAAAAGAAGCAGCTCATGCCCAATATTGTTATGTAATGTGTAAATTGCATAATGTCTGCATATGAATGTCTCCCCAGGTAGTAAAGGAAAAGGGTAAAGAAAAACATCAGAGGACACTAAGAATCAACTTTCCTAGGGAAGTTGTGCTATGCATTAAAAAACAAAAAAACCAAGCATATTCCTTTTCCTGGGTGTGTTTTCTGTGTAATATTTGAAAAATGGGCAGTTAATAAAGAATTATTCAACCTCTTCAAGGCCTTATAGCTTAGAGCAGTGTTTGTAGATAGGTGGGTTGCATCAGAATCATCTGGGCACCTGTTAAGGTGCAAATCCGTGGGCCCTAACTCCAGATAACTGAATAATAATTTCTGGGTGAAGATTCTGGGGATCAGGTAATAAAACAAAGTTGTATACACACTAGTTGGAAACAAATTCCTAGAGTTAAATGATCTGAAAAATAATTTAGCCAAGATTTCATTGAATCATATCAATTTGCCAATATCCAGCCGTTAAATTTAGTTGTTTGGAGCTGCTCAATAGGAATACAACATAACCAGTACGTAAGTTTACGTTCAACATTAAACATTGTCAATATGCATATTCACTTGTGTATATCTAGGTGTGTACGACGTGTGTATATAAATACACACACTGACACAATGCACACACACACGTCTGAGTGCATACAGCTTTTCACTGTTATGCTTATTTGTCTTATAAACAAGACCCCAAGCCTTTCCACTTGCTCAGAAACATGATTTTTAAACAATTTTCCATTTAAAATACTCGTGAATGCTTCATATGTATATGGGGGAACTCACTAGCAGGCATTTTTGTTCAGTATTTTGAGGGGGAAATTAAACTCCACAAGGCAACAGTTTTACTATAAATTCAGCCTTAAGCAGGCCCCTCATTAGGTTCTGAGCCCCATCTCCTTGGGCTCGGTGGCTCTGTCTCCACTCCCTTGCGTGCATGCAAATGATGTCTCCTGGGGGAGCAGCGGGCCTCGCAGGTCTCTGCCACTCTACCTGTCACGAGAAGCTCAGCAGTGCTAGTCGCTTGTCCAGATCCATTGGTGGCTCTCAGGGAGTACCGGCCACTGTTGGCTTTAGTCACGGCGGGGATCGTCAATTTAGCGCGGCCATCGCTAAAGGACATCTGCACGCCGGGCAGAGTGGAAGTGGAAATTACCTGGCCATCCCTGAACCAGCTCACCTCAGGAACTGGGAAACCTGCAGAGCAAAGACAATTCACCTTAATTTTTGCGTGAGACACCACTAAGTCCTTCTCCCCTGCCCATTATGTTCACCCCTAACCCGTAAAAACTGTCCAGAATGTGATGCCATTTAATTATAGTCCAAATTTAACAGCTGCATGATAAAAGTGTTAACTTGCAAACCGTGAGGAAGCCTTGTGGGTTTGTGTAGAGGCCACCTCTTTATTTTGCAAAGGAAACCGAGGCCAAAAGAGGCTTAAGGATTTTTCCAAGGTCAATGAGCTAGCAAGTAGAACAGAGAGGACTAGAATTTCCACCTCCTGCCCTCTTGCCCAGGTGTCTAGTTGATACAATTTAATAGGCATCATTAAAATCATGAAAAGGATTTATAGAAGTGAAGAGCCAAGAAAATTGTGAAATAAAAAGTGACTGTTGTCCTTTTCAGAAACAAGTTAAGAGCAAAAACAGCAAAGGGAGCCAACAATGCTGCCTAATGAGCACAGGAGGACACGCGCCTCTCCCGCGCTGCACTTATGGGCACAACGGCCTCCTCAACTCTCCTGCCTTTCAAATGTGCGTTGGTCAAAATGCCATAACAGGGACTAAACCAACCCTACTCTTTCAGAACAATATCTATAGTGGAGTTGCAGGTAGAAAAGCCAAATTGTCTCCACTGGCCTCAAATTATGGGGCCAAGAACTGCATGTTTTTAGTTTGATCTTTCAGTATCTTAACTCTGAGCCTTCAGAAGGAAGGAGGCAACTCGAGAGCATGATTTATTTTGCATTTCTCATGAAGGCGGATGATCTATCTCCTGAAGCTGGGGAGATGAAGATAACCAATAGAGTTTATTCGGTGGTCCTCATGTTAGCTAATCTACCAGTGTGGCCAAGTGAATAGTTTATTTGATTAATTCACACATATCAGATATTTTCAGTGGCATTTTTTCTAAGAATTTATTAGCACATTGTGTGAAAGGACAAGAAGCTATGAAGAAACCAGATTCCATCACTCCCCAAGCAGGCAAAATTCCAACTGAAGCCACATGTGTCCTGCTCAGTTCAGAAGTTACTGAACTTTAAAAAATAAGTAAGTGAGTTATTTGGATGTCAGTAAGGGTTTATCATGTGTGAGGAGAATTGGATTGGTCTCTGGGCATATGACAGAAAACCAAGAATGATTGCATGACATTTGTACAATGTAAAATAAAGTGCTATCCAATTGTGAATAGGTTGGCTGGTAAATACAACTGAAAAGAAGGAAGGAATAAAGAAAAGGAAATCTTATATATTTATTATAAGCTATAAAACATGAATTAAAAAGAGTCAATGTACCATAGAAGTACACTGAATCATGGCGCAAGCATGCTTTTCAGCCAACCCATATAAGCTGGATTCTGACGGCAATTTTAATCCATTGCTAATTATTTTGCTTTGCAGAATTATAAATATGAATAAAACATCATCAAGCTATTATATTGTCAGATTTTGTCAGTACTCTGTGAATGGTATACCCCTGAAAGTGACACTTCTGCAGAGGTGAGCCAATTTTCCAAAGTAAAAAGTAGGGTTTAAACGTGGTGTCAAATCCTACAGCAAAGTTAACTTATTTGCGCGAGGTGAGGGAAACAAATGAAAGCATGGGTGTGCGCCTGAGCTTACCACTAACGTGAGCCTCAAAGGTTGCGGTACTACCCTCCAGTACCACAACACTTTGTAACGGCTGCTGAAACGTCGGTGCTTGCGTTGTCATCTTTTTAGGCACTCTGAAAAGGAAAAGAAAATAAATTAGGATGTCACAGCTAAGAGATACTCTGGAGCTGTTTTATAGACTGATGGCCATGATATACATTTCTTTTCTATTTTTGGCATGAGCAGGCACCGGGAATGGAACCCTGGTCTCCAGCATAGCAGGCGAGAACTCTGCCACTGAGCCACCATGGCCTGCCCATGATATACATTTCTCCAAACAGATTGTTCTGTGGGTCTAGAATAATGGCCAGAACTTCTCCTTTGTGGCTTGAATTTGACCACATGGCCTTTAACTTGTCTTGAAGTAACATGGAGTAGCAAGTCTATGGGGAAATGGAAAATAATTTAGCCAACAGAGCAAAGAATGTACTCTACTGGTCAAAGATGGAATTTTCCAGTGGAAAATCAGGTTGAGAATTGGAGAAAGGGAAAACTGGAGCAATGCAGGTGTAACAAAGAATAAGAGATGTGTGACGGCCATAAAATGAATTTCCACATCAGTTCAATGTTTGAGGGAATTATTATTATTATTTTTAAATATTTCCTTCCCCCAATAGTTTTCACTCATTGTATCTATATTTCTAAAGTAGATTCAATTCAGGCATTACCTGATTACTTATAACAGTTGGAAAAACTAAAAATTTGAACTTTGCAAATGTTTTTTCTTACTTGAAAAGTTTTTTCAAGCCTTAGCAAATATGCAAATTTTTCTTGGTGCCCAGCATACAGTGCTTTTTATTTCTTAAAATTTCTTCATGCTCTGAGTGTTGTTGCTACTGATGAAATAAATATTCAGATAAATTTAAATTTAAGGCCAAAATTTATTGTAGGTATGAAAGAGAAATAGTGGCTTGAGTTTTTAAAAGGAGCAGCATGCAAATTCTGAATAATGGAAGGCTGTTGTGAAATGTAGATGAAGTGAAAAGGTCTATACTTTCATAATGTGAAATATTCAACACAGAAATGAATATATAATTTGCAATGAAATCCTTTAAGTGCAAGTAAGTACTTTGTCTACCAGTTTGAGATAATATGAAAAATTTTCTGAATGCATAAATACCTAAATACTCAATTTGACTGTTCCACTGTTTAGAAAGAGGCAGATTTTCAATTGCCTATTGCTTCATTACTATTTTTTATTAAATTCCTGTTCACTAAAATTTTATGGAGCAGTAATCTTCCAAGGGAGAATTCTGTACCTTATTGTGACTTCTTAGTTAAAAAGAAAATGAAATGCATTCTCTGAGACAATAAAATTTATATTTGGAAGATTCAGACAGTATCCAAAAGTTTTTCATGGAAATTTTATCAAAACTTTTTATAGTCGCGTATTATCTTCAGGGTGGACTTTTTTAAATCTAATTTTTTCTAGTTTACAAGTGTCTAGCTTGTAAGATAGTGCATCTTCTAAAAATAGCTATATTCTTTTGCATCATTTATGTATTATCTATTTATGTAATCACAGGCACTTATGATTAGTGATTTAATCCTGGGAAGATGGGACATCAAAATGTATTTATAAATTGTCTTTAAAACAGTAGTTCTTATCCTTCTTTGTATAAACATTTATCTCCTATCATATAATTGATTGTGAGTTGAATTACAATACATAATGACATTCTGAGTGCTTTAGAAAACAATTATATAGCTTTATTCCAACTTTCTAAATACGTTGGCATTAACTGGTCTAAACTGATCTCTTATTCTTATCATCTAGGTGAATTTTGTTGTTTTAGCACTCGCTTTTCTGAGGCCTTTGTCGAATTAGGGTTGAAGGAATGCATCTAAAATGTCATGTTCCCAAAATAAACTCTCCAATGTTGACTGACAGCAGGCAAGTGTTCTGTCACTGTCCTGCAACTGATACCGCAGCAGTTGATTCCCTTAAAAAGTCATCAGGGTTTAGCTGATACCGCATGCATTTTATCAGAGCTATTCTTAGCGTGTGTCACTTTATCACTGAGTAATATAACCTTGAACATTCTCAACAGACAAAAAAGAACTTATAAAAGAAGCAAATATTTCTATCACCACTTCAAACCTCAAATTCAACACTTTAAGAATATTAGGTGTGCTTAAACCATTCGAATCACTGACTGCTGCTATACTAAAGCATTAAACTTTCAAAGAGAAATATTCACATATTTTAAAATAGAAAACAAGCAAGGTCAAACAATGCACCAGCAACAAGTAGTTAGGTAGGCACATCTACACAGGCATGTAGCATACAAAGGTAACCAGGAACTAGAAATCAATAAGAAAGTGACTCTACTAAAAAACAAGACAGATGCTGCTTACCTGATTTCTCAGGAGTGCCTAAAAAGGGTGGGACTAAGCCCGAGGTTGCTTCTGAAACGACGTCCTATCTAGAGTTGTTTTTTTCGACCATCTCTGACATGAATCGGTGAGCCTCTAAACCTAAAAACAAAACTACACAGTCAAGACTGTGTAGTTTTGCTTTTTATGCAATCCCTACACCCGAGGCGAGGCTGGGAATGCACGACTGCTCGAGAGCCAGGGTCTGGCCCTGCCCTTATATTCGCTAGACCTGCTGACAACCCAGCATCCTTCGGGCCCTGCTGTGGGTGATTGGTTAAGAAAGCACCATGGGAGAGGGACCTATTTGGGAGTATCAAATACCACCTGTTCTTCTGATTGACAGGGCTAAACTTAGCACCCCCAAAAAGGCTTTACCAAGGAAATAGAACAGTACTTAAAGAATAAGTGCCTTGAGGCTTAGAAAAGAAGACTTGTTGCCAACTTTCAAATCTGAAAACGAGGGCCTGAAGAGGCGATGTGAAAATAGAGGACACTTGTGGGCAATCATATGCAAAACCCCAAACCTGCAGGCTCTGCCTTTGAGTCGGGCTGGGTTCCTGCTCCCTTCCCCCATAAAACCAACCAAATGCACCTGTCAATCATGACAGCAGATAGGGAGCTGAGCTAAGGCATAAGACCTCACCTTCTTTGAAGACCCAGTAGCTATATACTTTAGCATTAAAGAGCACTGATTTGTTATATTTACATTCTACAGAATCTACTTGCACTTCAGGGAGAATGAAATCATATTAAACAGCTAAGTGTTAATGCAGCCCTGCAAGAAGTAATGTCAAAAGGCAAAATCTGAACTTTTAGTTTTAGTCAATACATTACAATGATTTCAGTTTTGTCCAATTTCATTTTTGTCTAGCATTAATATTTACAAATACGCATGCACTGCTGCTTAATGAGTGCCCAAGTCTTATGTTTAAATTATCCATGGGGTTCGTTTTTTGGGCACATGAATGCTAGTCTATTAGTCTCTGGAGTTTGCTGTTTCTAATGGGAAGTGGTTAGGAGATGATAGAGTTACTATTTTAGGACTGAATTTAATTTTAAGCAAGAGATATTTCAAATACAAAAGAGCATACTAAAATATTTTTCTAATGGTTCAGCTGAGAGCTTGTGCACTCCACTTAGAGGGAAGAGAATTACTTCGTTGATAAGGGAAAGAGACTTTTCTTAATAAAAAAGACCAAAAATTTAAAATTTAAAATTATTTATTTATGTCTATAATAAAATTATTCTCTGTTGTGGAAGAATGTGGCCATGCATTAGACTTTTTGACTGACCGAGCATTTCATACCTTGTCATTATTTATATGGCAAGTAATTTATCAACATTTAACAGAGCTAAAATTTACTGGACAGCTTGATGCAGTACAGTTGTATACACAAGGTGACACCGTGTACTTATTTAAACATTTGTCTTCTTTATTTAAGCTGTGAAATCTGTATTGGTGCCAGCACCCCCACCCTCAATATCACCCCAAGACTTGTTTGAGTGCTTTATTCAGAAACAACTGGTTCCATGTTATATGCCTTGGAAAGTATTCTCAATTAGAGATTCACGTTCCATGCAACCTGTCAGCTATAAGGCAAAGACTAGAGACATTGTGTGAGCGTTCCTTTGGTGAACACCAATTTTAAATGTTTGTGCACTTGTGTGTGTGTGTGTGTGTGTCTGTGCATGGTGTATGTATATGTTACACACGTGTATGTTGTGTGGATGAATGTGTTTTTTAGACTCATTTGACCTAATGTGAAGCATCTTAATATTCTATTTTGTTTATCGGAACTAAAGTCAAACTGCTTTATTCTTATGGAAACTAGAGAGAATGAGTGAATAGAATCTTGAAGCTTGTGTCACCTTGACCCAGTACATTACAGGGAGCTCAAGAGCCAGGATGATGGGCCATATTATGTAAACATAAGATTGAGGGTCTGTCCTCCAAAGCTGCTTGTCTATTCACGATTCTTGAACATTTCCAGATCTTGCAGAATTGTCAAGAAAATGAGATCTTTGCTTTTCTGCATTAACATCCTTATACAGCATTCAGAGTTGGAAGGAAGGAAGGAAGGAAAGCAGACAGGTACCGGTCAATATATACATAATATCGTACCTGGAAAGAGGCCTTGTTTTTGAGTCCTGTGAACAGTAATGAGCATTACATGTTATCATGGACCTTAGTTTTAAAATTAAATATGCCCTAGTTGGAATATGGTAACTTAGCATGATGGAGACCTCATACTGCTCAGGTTGGGGAATTTGCTGATATGGGAAGATCTTAATTTAGCACCCTTACAATAGGGAGGAGTCTCATAGATAATCCCAAATAGTCAATAATTAAAAAATAATGCCTAATTAGTTTTGGAATGCATTAGGAGATTCTCTTTTACAGTATTATAGTCAATGTAATTCAATGAATATCTACTAAGCATATACTGAGGGCTGGAAACTGTGCTAGATTATTATTAATTCTATCATTTATTGACTCAACACATGTCCAGTGGGTTGGGACTTCGGGCCTGGCATTGTGTCATCGATGACTAGATGGGGTGACCAGCAGAGGACAGTCACTGTTGCTGATGTCCTGGTTATCACAGGCTACATAAACTTCTGATAGAGTCTCATTAATCCTCAAGTGAGCTTGAGGCTGTGATATCTGTAACACTCAGGTCGCTAACTGCTTCCACATAGATGTTGTTGGTGCCAGATTGTGCAGCACTGAATCATGTGCCCAAAGGAAGGATTTTCTGAGGGCTATTTGAGAAAGGGGTGCATTTTTTTAAGGCTAATGTAAAAGTCCTTTCTGAGAGAAGAGAATACAAACATTATCTCATCTCATAATCCATTAAAAGTTTGTTGGTATGCCTACTGTGTTTAAAACACAGGCACGGAGATTATAGCACTGCGTCCAACAGACAGAAAATGTCTCTGCCCTCAAGGAGTGTACATTTTAGAAAGAACACAATGATATTCAAAATATAATATCTGTAGAGTCCCATCCAACCATAAAATGTTTCAGAGTTGAAATATAGGCTCATCAGTGAGCTAGTTTTACACAAGGATGTAGAAAATCAATTTCAGGGGATGCACAGGGGAAAATGTGCTAACCCAAGCGTTTTAATTTCCCAGCTGCTAAAATAAATACCATATAATGGGTTGACTTAACAGCAGGAATTTATTGGCTCTTGCTTTCAGAGTCTAGAAGGCTTACTTTCTTCAGAGGCTGGTATCTTCCGGCTGGCTGGCAACTGTTGGGGTCTTGGCTCTTCTGCCCATGGCAATGCACATAGTGGTATCTTCTTTCCCTTTCAGATTCTGTTGACTTCTGGCTTCCGGCTGCTCCCCGTTCCTTCCTCTTCTGAGTCCAACTTCCTTTACTTCTAAGTACTTCATCTGTATGGACGAAGGCCCACCATCATTGAGTTTGGGCACACCTTAACTCGGAATCTTCAATGGTCCTGTTTACAAATGGTTCACGCCTGCAGGACCAGGGACTGGGGCCTGAATGTGCCTTTTGTGGGGAACATGATTCAATCCCCAATACCAGGCAACCCACTGTACCTTGTGCGCCCCTTGAATTATAAAGGCAAACAAAGTTACACCACAGACATGAGATGCAAGAAAGTGCTACTTAAAAATCCGTGAGAAGACTTTGGTTTGTCCTATTTTTACTACGTCCAATTACTATTGCTTTTGCAGCAAGATGAAATTATTAGTAGCTAGCCTATATAATGCCACATTTAATGCCAAACAATCATTTTAGAAATGCATGATGCTTTTATCAAAATAAAAAAGGTCAAAAAGTTAAAATTCACAGTATGTCAGTAGCACAGACTCCAGGGATACATGGAATTTTTTTTTTCCAAAGCTGTTTGTTTGGGGTCTTAGAATTACAATTCAGGGAGCACAGATTCAGGCAGCAGCCCAAACTGGGCACATGGAATTTTGCTCCTACCTTCTATGGACTCAGGCAACTCACTTAGATCTCTGAGTCTCTGTTTCACCAGTTGTAAAATGGGGATTATAATATCCACTTCAAAGAGTTATTGGAAAGTTTCAAACCCCGAATGGACATGACAGGGCCTAGGACAGGGAGACTCTGACACATGGTGGGTATTTAGTTTGTTTGCCACTGCTAAGCATGACCCAAAAGAAAATCACTTTCGTGCTTAGTAGTACTAATTTGATCAATTATCTGACTACCTGGCTGAATATCCAGGGCCATGTTTTCTAAGAAATCTTTGAAAAGCCCAAAAGAGAGCTCGTAGAAACACATGTCCCATCTTTCCCTGAAGGACTCAATGAGGCCTCAGAAGATGACATGACATTTATACGTGGAATTAAAGCCCAAGAAATGCTGGAACCTTAAAGAAGAAATAAATTGTGTTTCTGAAAGCTTGGGACAGGAAACCAAGAACCAGAACAGATCCAGTCACCGGCAGATGCTCCCTGACAGTTATGTTTCTATCAAATAATAAGCATTATGCAGGCCTAAGGGAGGCAGTCAGGTCCATTTTATCCAGTAGCTACTGCAGACCAAGCATCAAAGGGTTAAGGGCTCTATAAAGTAGAAAATAAAAAAAGTGTTTAGGAGCAGAGAAAAACCATTGCTCTGAAAATCAAAAATAAAACTGTAAAAAAATGAAAATAATAGATATTTAGCAAATATCATCAAAAGAATTCATTATGTCAACCAATTGACTCCATTAAAATTTTTTTTTTAATTTTTCATGTTTGATATTCTAAAAATGGATGCTCCAAATTAAGAGACACTATATGGGACAAAATCTTGCCTAAAGGTACCTCTGCTGTCTCAAAGAAAAGGTATGTTTTAGAATATGTGATAGGTCCGTTGATCTTAAATGATGGTGTTTATACGGAACTCTAAAGATTTCATGTGATGGTTGAAAGGATTTAGGCTTTGCTTTTTACCTCTGCGTATTACCTGGTTTCAAACACACCCCCACCCTCACCCCACGTTTTCTCACCTAGTTGTAGATATAGAATCTTTTCCAAGCAAGGCTTTACCGTGAAAGCTAAGCATGAAGTGTTGGATATCCTCTGGTTTCCCCTCACCCACTACCCGCTCTATTCTATTCTGTGTCCCTGAGCGGCTGACCCGCACAGGCTCCATCAGCCGAGCTCCACTGCCTTCTGGCTTCTGATAATCTCATCCAATGGGAAGGGGTGGGCAGGAGAGAGTTTGGAATTTATGCCCTTGACTCCCTCCCTGCCCTATCACAGATGACCATGGGCTTCCACTGCATGTGGCCATGCACCTGTTAGGGACACTGAATGGATTTGCCCTTTCCTAATGGGTAGAAGAGGCAGGCGAACACCTGGGGAAAGTCAGTGAGAGGTGCAAATATGGCACTCATGTGAAGGCTGAAGTACTAACTACACATTGTTTTCATGAGTTCACGCCACGAAGACTTTGAAGATGAAGCCATGTACTGATGTTGGAACCAGCCTAGCCAAAGAGGCTACTTCATAATCCTGATTCTAAGACTTTTGCTTAAAGACTTTAAGGGAAAATATCTGTCAGTGAGTATGAGCAGCAATTACTGCTAGCAAAAGAAATTCAGGGGATTAATCAGTTTAATTTCAAGTTTCCTAGGACTGAAAGAATGTGCCTGTAATAAAATAATTCCAGTGGGCTGCAAATTATAGTCCATTCTTGAGGTTCAAAGTTTTAACACATGTGGGTTTGACACTTTGTAAGTAATACTGTGGAGTCGTGGTAGTTAAGGTGTAGAAAGTGTGAATTTGAATAATATGTGTGTACCAGAGCTGGTCACCTCCCTAATAAGTGAGCCTGTAGCAAATCGAACACATCGATGTGGGGCTTTCATTTCCTACTTGTGCCACAAAAAGTTACGTTATATGATGGAAAACATTTTTTGTCCTAGGAATTGTTAATTTGAAATAAAAACAGGAAACAACCTAAATGTTTATGAATAGGAAGTACTATGTACCAACCCAACAGAATGTTAGGCAGCTCTTAAAAAAATAAGGTGAGAATAATGGTGAAGAGGAACTTGACTTGCTAGAAATTGCAAATTATTATAAAACTACAGCAATCAAACCGCAAAGTATTGGAACCATAATGTAAAAATAAAATAGTAGAATAGAATAGGGAGTCCAGAAATATGTCCAAGGAAATCCAAGAAATTGATGTGATGGTTTAGTTCATCAGAGTGCTGGCATAACTGGATATCCATTCAGAAGAAACACTTCATACCATATAAACTATTCCAGATGGATTGAATACCAAAAAGCAAAAAGATCATAATAAAATAGTGTAACAATTAAAAGAAGAATATTTACGAACCTCACAAGCAGGGAGAAACTGTCTCAAGCAATACTGGGAACTCAGAGGACAGACTGAATAATTCACTAAATAAATAATTTGGGATGACACAATTCACCTATCACATTCAAAAGACTGAGGAAAATATTTGCAGTTCAGTAGAGGGTTCAATGCCTCAAAATATAAAGGTATGTTTATTAAGGTGCTTATTTTAGCATTGTTTGAAGTGGAAAAATTTTAGAAACAACCTAAATGTCAGTTGATGGGGGAATGGTTTATGGTTCAAACATGCTACAAATATTAACCAGCAATTAAAGATAATGAGTAAGACCCATATATTGCCCCAGACAGAAAGTGAAAAAGCAAGTGGCAAGATGAGGTGCAATGCATATTGTACTTGATCACCTCAATCTGTTTATTTCAATCGTAGGTCTTCTTTGCTTGTTGGTGTGTGTTTTGCTGTTTTCTTGATCCATGTCTCATTCTCCTGTTGGGCTCTAAACTTTAAGAAGAAAGCAATCAAATCTGATTAGTTCACCTGAAATTCCCACCTCCTGATATAGTGCTATACTAATTTACTTCATGAAAATTCATAGTGAATCTGTGGAAGGATACACAAAAAATTTAAGAGTGGATACCTTTAGATAGTCGGACCTAGGAGTCTTAAGTCTAGGTTGGAAAAATCTGAATTTTCATCTTATGTCTGTCTGAAATGTTTGAGTTTTACCATAAGCATGTATTACTTTTATGGATAAAAACACCAGTTATATTGTGATAAAGCGTCCATAACCAGTTGCAGAATTAAGAAAATTTAGTTAATTAAAAAAACAAATCCAAAAAGTTCTCCTTCGAAGACACCTTGTTCACTCTCCCACCAACTGTACATTCTGGGGATGAAAGCAACCAAAATCGGAAGAGGTCTAAAAAGAGAAAGTTATATAATGCAAGAGAAAAACGACTGGAAGGAGACTAGTATACTCAGGTTCAGTGAGCATATGTTGCTTTTCCAGAGGGCAAAAAAATATTAAAAACAAACAGATAAAAACCAGTAATGAATATCACCAGCATAAATATAGTTGAGGCAAAAAAATGAACCTACTGGAGAAATTTTTCTCTGCTGTGGGTGCTGAACTTGACTTTCCCTATCTCTATACCTTTGAAAAGACACTTCTCCATCTTTAGTGTGTTTTTGCCACCCGGTTGTCTTAGTACCAGGTGAAAACTGCTTAATGTCTATTTGCCAAGTGCTGGCTTTCCCCTCTCTTCCCAATACCCCCTCCAGACGCTTTCCCTCGTGGGCAAAATCTACTCTTCCTTTGAGGCTGTTTCTTTGACTGCTACCTTCTGTCCTTCTTCTCCACACTCTTAAGTCACTCATCAACATTCACTCAATACATCTTTCTTCGAACCCCTACTTGTAAGCTCTGTGTTACCACAAAGGACTCCAACATCCAAGTGTGATGACGGTGGAGGGAAATGATTAACAGCGTCGTTTCTGCATCAGATGGACTGAGTTCCAATCCCACATGTGCTAATTATTAGTGCAATAACCATGGATTAATCATTAAAGCTTGGTTTCTTCTCTAGCAAATGGGAATACTCATTTTCCTTTTTATTTCTTCCACTTTTTTATTAGCTAGATTTTCATTTTCATTTAAAAAATTTTATACATGGTCTTTGATAACATTTCTAATTCTATTTATTATATTGCAGTTATCATGATAATTACCTAGTTTTCTCTCCCTAACACAGGGCCTAGATTATAGTAAATGCTTAAGGTGGAAGCTGTTACTGATTATTGCTTTGCTTTTGTTTGGACGGTCTGTGCAACACCTTAGCCACCTATGCGGCTAGGAACGTTATTCTTTCCTCTTTTCCCACTCCAGTGCATTAATCCTCCTGGGTATACTTTGGTTCTTGTCCTCTCTAGGTCTCTTCTTTGAAGAATTCTTCGCTTCTAATACAGCAGGGAAACTGAAGGCATATCTCCTATCACCACCATTTTGATGGGCAAAATCTAAACATTTATTTTCTAACCACACCTGTGCTTATCTGTTTTACTCCCCTGCCAGGGAAAGATGGGTCTCTTCCCCTCCAAGACTGGAACAATATTCTAGATCCTTCCCTTCTTGTCTCTGTCCACACTTTCACTATCCCTTTTTATATGTTTAACCCCCCTTTTCGAGAAGCTTCTGACAAATATATTCAGGCTTGCTCTTCTTAACAGCCAGCTCCCCCATGACTCTGCGTCGCCCTGCGGGTACCATCGTATCTTCCTTTCCAGTCCCCACCACCAACAGCAGCCTGCATTAATTGAATATGTACCCGCTGCTATAGTGACGCACCACATGTTTTCTCAATTTATAGCTGACGTTTTGCTGCACTTGTTTCTTCATTTCTTATTCATTTCGGAACCCTCATTTAGATTTTTTCTCATTGTTCTTTCTGAAAAATATTCACATTAATTTTTCCATTCCCTTTCTTATTTCCAAGTTCAATAGGCATTTTTAAAATTTTCTACAACATTTTTGGTAGTCACTTGTTACTATTTCCTGGTGTATCCCTGGCAACTCACAATGGGTATGTTTAAAATAATGTATGATTTCATCATGCATGATAACACTTGATATATTAGGACCCTTCAAATAAATTCACTAAAAGAAAAGCTATGTCAGTGAGTGATTGAAGTCAGTGATTCATAGCACAGAACTTGAATCCTTCACTATTTCTCTGATTGTGTCTTCCTTTGGCCTTAATCCTTTAATAAAACATATTCACAAACACCACTAAGATTTTTATGCATACCATCACTTTCACCATGTCACATACTAACTTTTGTGTCCTCTCCTTCCAGGAGCTCTCTCCAAACTAGATTTTGATGGTACTAGTGTCTCTGGGAACTATTCTCTGTTTCTGTTTCATTCATAAGCAATTCTTCCTCCTGCTTTGCTTAAATGTTGATCTTTCTCAGAGCCTGTCTCTTCTTATTTTGTGCTTCCCTTGGGTTAGCTCATCTCTACTCAATGACTCAGCCACATTTTGATAACTTCAAAAATGATGATATCTGGTCTTCTTGTCTCTCATGAGCTCCAGGTGCCTACTGGATTTCTTCAAAGGAATTTCAAACTCAAAACACCCAGACTGGGCTCTTTGTGAATCCTCTCCCCCTTTTGAGTTCTCCATCTGAGTTAAAATGTCACAACCTATTTGATTACCCCAGTTAGAGTTTTTGGATTTGTTCTTTTCAGGCATCATCTCCTTCCGAGATGTCAATAAATTCTTTTGATCTATCAGCTAAAGAGATCCTGAATCTATGCAATCTCAGCCATTCTCTGTCATTCCCAGGTCCTTGTGCCTCACCTATGCTTTAGAATTAGGTTTTTAACTGTTATTGCCCAACCTCAATCTAAACTCCACACCAAAACCTATAAAGTACGCCAAATTACAAATTTTACATGATTTCCCTGATTTAAATCTCTAGCAACTCTTGGGAACCCCTGCATCATTTGAGATATTAACCGGATTTATGATCCTCCACTGCTGACCTTGTTCTGACTTTGCCCGGCCCCTTGTAGGCATCTCACTGCATGGAACAGTGGCCGCACATGGTCAATGTTCAAGAAAATATTTCTTGAGGAAATGAACAACTTTGTGAGAGAACTGTTGAGGAAATTTAGCCATCGGTGACTGACTTTCCTTGAAGCCCTGATGTTTGTTTTAAGGAAACGAGAGTGGAGCATGACAAGCCTCCCTAGTTGCTTTTCCAGTACCAAGTGATGGCTCACATCTTGGTCCTCACTTCCAATCTAGGTGTTAGAGGTTAATTCTTATCTACCATTCAGAAAGCTGAAGCATTAGAAGGAGCATTTCATGTTTAGCAAGTTCTTCTCATTTTCGTGAAAATGAAGAAACCCTTTTCACGTGTATGGGAACCTCCACCCTCCACCCTCCACCCCGGCTGACAGCGTGAGTAGGAACGCAGATGCCTCTGGGAGACCCGGAGGAAGAAGAGGGTAATATGACCCTCCAGAGACGACATCCATTAGAGGTTAGTCAAGTAACATATATAAGACCCTACATAGTTAAAAAAAAATTTCTAAGCTTTGAGAAAGAAAAAAGCAGGTCCTGACATCTGGAAGCTGGCCTCACACTCACAGCTGGGTCTTGGTGTCCTCTTGTTGGGCATAAAAATGTTCACAGAACATCAGCGCCAGACAAGGCCGCTCTGTGACTGTGATGGATCAGCAAACAAAGAAATGAGCAAAAACACAAAGGCACTCTGCAATCATGTCTGAACACAGATGAAAACATGGACGATATTCAAGTCACAGAATGAGAAAACTTTCCCCTAGCCTGACTGATATGAGAATCTGCTACTTTTTTTCAGTGCACAGATTTACTCTGTATTCACTCCTCCCACCTTGTAGATAAGCTTTATTAAGACACACAAATCATAGAACTACCCCTATATCCAATCCACAGAAAAGGCCTGTTTCCTTAAAGATGTTCTTCAATTCACCTACCACAAGCTCAACTCCTTTAATAAGTCATTTCTGACACCTGCTACCAGATGCCCTGCAGTTCCCTCTATGGCACGTGGTCTTCCTTGCTGCAACAGGCAACAAACCCAACCTGTTCAACTATGGGTGTGTTCCTGGTGAGCTCTAGCTGAAGGACATTAACAAGACATGTATTTTTAGAGATAGCTGCAAGTGTGTGTGTGTGTGTGTGTGTGTGTGTGTGTGTGTGTATGTGCGTGCACACAGCAAAAGCCTGAAAATGTAAATATAAAAATGTTAATAATATTTGCCTCTGGATGGTGGTGTGTGGGTTAATTTAATATTATTTTTTATGCTTATCTATATTCTCTGAGTTTTCTACAGTAAAGATGTATTGCTATGTGTGATGAGACAAAAAAGCTATTTAAAAGAAGACAAATGAGTACGGATTCAATTTCTGAATCTTTGGGGAAAATGTCTTCAATGTATTTGAAAAAAGAAAAAGATGAAACATTTGTATTCAGCAATTATGACCTTCCACATGTAATTAGATAAGTCCCCTTTATTTAACTAATAGTTCAAATCACAGTGAGCAGACATTTTATATAAAGGAATGACTAAATCACGCCAATTCCACTCTCGATACTTCATGAAGAAAACATAAGAAATAAGAGGCAGGGGCTCACGGTAATTGGTATCTTTTAATTCAACTTGTTCTTTGATAATTCCTTCCCCTGCTGTGTCCTCTTGAAAGCCTGCTTCAAGCTGATTAATTCTTCAAATTACAACATGCAGCATCTTCATTCTGCAGGTAGTATCTGAATAAATAAATTCATAGAAATTACTGTATTATCTCAGGTTTTTCTTTAACATTGCCCATATAGAAAGCTCTAGATAAAATTCAGTGTGTTTGTCTTCTCAGCAACTCTCTATTCATTGATTAAAGGTCAGTGACCCATTTAAGAATAGAGAAATGAAGAAATAGTCAAATAAGAGTTGGGGAATGAGGAATAAGTCCATTCCACTGTTTTTATCTAATTGAAATTCCTGTTTTTTTAAATTTTGAAATTACCCTCTGAGGACCTTAAATAAATATGGCTTAGACATATAAAAGACAAAAGGTTAAGAATAATAAGATCAACTTATAGGTAGTTCCAAATTAACAAAGATAATTTAGTTTAATAGTTCTTCATAACTTCAGAAATAGTGTGAATTCAATTCTCTTTGCTGGCTAGACTGGATATCAGGTTGTAGGTAGAAGTCCCCTTTCTTTTAGGATAGTCAGTGAAAGAAGAGCTTGGACTTGACCCGGGAATATCCAGGACTGAGATATCTTTAAATATGGCTCATCCCTTAACCTGGCCAAAGAGGGACTCTGTTCTTACTGTCCGCAGTACCTTCCCTGAATATGATCTATTCCTTTAGAAGTATCTTCACCTGTGGAAGGAGTTTGTGTGATATTCAAGAAGAAAGGTCTGAAATCATGCTGCTAAGGTGAGGTGCTGCTGGAAAAGGCAAGGGAGAGGTGACTGGGAGGGTGCCTGGTGTGTGGTGTGTGCTTCTCCTCTAGGCTTAAGCAGGGAAAAGCCCAAGTCAAAGGCATGGTACAGTTGAAAATGATGAGACTGGGCGTTGGCAGATTTGGTATCTATCCTGGCACAATGGCCTTTATTCAGTTGTGTAACAACCATCTGAACCTATAGCTGACAACGAGGGGCAAGACTGACTGCAGGCAGCCCAGGAAGGGAGGCTGTCACAATAGGCCAGAGCACAGTGTGTCAGTGGAGATAAAAAAAGAGGACGCATTGAGAGATGTTCAAGAGTTGGGAATTAGAGGGTTTGGGGTGAAGGAAACGGACTTGTAAAGATGACTCTAAAGTTTCTGGTTTAAGCAACTGGGTGGAGGATAATGTCATTCATTGAGCTAGGAGAAGAAGCAGGCTTGGGGAAAGATGATTCAGACATGGCAAAACTGAGATGCTAGTGAGAATTCAGATGGAGGCGCAGAGTAGATATCTGGACTGGAGGTAAACATCTAGAAGCTGTTGATGCACTTGGTTGGTACCTGAAACCTTGGGAGTGAATGATCTTTGACTCAGGAGAAAAGGGAGAACTAGAATGGATACCCAAGAAAGGAAAGTGCAACAATTAACGGACTGAGGAGGAGGAATAATAGGAAATCCAGGTGAGATGCTGTTCTAGTTTGCTAGCTGCCGGAATGCAACACACCAGAGACGGATTGGCTTTTAATAAAAGGGGATTTATTTTGTTGGTTCTTCAGAGGAAAGGCAGCTAACTTTCCACTGAGGTTCTTTCTTACGTGGAAGGCACAGGATGGTCTCTGCTGGTCTTCTCTCCAGGCCCCTGGGTTCCAACAACTTTCCCCGGGGTGATTTCTTTCTCCATCTCCAAGGGCCCGGGTTGAGCTGCAAGTGCTGAGATAAGGAATGCCAAGCTGCTAGACTGTGCTACATTGCATTCTCTCATTTAAGCACAAGCCAATTAAGTTAAACGTCACTCATTGCAGCAGACACGCCTCCTAGCCGACTGCAGATGTAATTAGCAACAGATGAGATTCACCTACCATTGGCTCATGTCCACAGCAACAGAACTAGGTGCTTTCACCTGGCCAAGTTGACAACTGAATCTAACTACCACAGATGCGTAGCTTGAAAATCAGAGGAAATGAATATCTCAAGAAAAAAGAGGAAGTTAATGGTATCAGATGCGGCTGGAATGTGTCTTTTGGATTCAGTTTCATTGTTGACATTTGGAAAATCAATTGGATTTCAAGAAATATCTTTCGTGAACGGGAGGGAAAATACAGAATGGTAGCTGCTGGAGGATTCTTCAGGCTCAAAATTGAAACATCCATCAATCCCTCCTAGAGAAGTGTGAAAAATCAACATTTTCATCTGCAGTGTGGGGATTTGGATATTCATCAGGTGTTTAGCTCACATTCCATGTTGAATGGTGAGAAGATCCAGGCTACACCTCACCTGACAGGCACATGGATGCTTGAATCAATAAGGTTAAGCTTCCAAAGACAAAGCACTTCATGCTTGCTACTGATTCTGGAAATCCACATTTTAATTGCATGTTTGATAGGGAATGAGAAATGGTTGAATAAATTGTTGCTCAATACAGCCCTCCCTCGACAGTGGGCTGTGGAGCGGTGCGGTGGCATCTTTGAAAGGGGCAGGAGTAACACTGAGGCAGTCCCAAGAACTTGAAAATAAGAGAAATGGTGATGCTCTCTGAATATTGGATTGTTCCTAGCATGAAAGATGGATTTTCAAAGTTGCTTAAATGAGATAGAATGGCATTTTGGCCAGGGTAGTATGCAAGGAAAAGTTTTAATAAGTCATGAGCATGTTGTTCAGAAATGAGGTGCAGAAATAGGAGTTACCAAGGCAGTTTTTGACCATCCCCTTCCAGCACCATCTGAAAGACGGCAGGCAGAGCACACCCTGAAAGGGCCACATGTTCATTGAAACCTCCACCCTGCTGTGAAAAGAAGAGCATCCAGCCAACTGAACCTTCTGATATTGAATTCAAATTTAGCCCTCTAACTCCATGCTGTCTGAGCAAACTTTCAAACAGTAATGTGGCTCCCCTTGTAGCTTGCTGTAAAACCATATTCACATTTTAAGCAGTGATTTGTTTCAGCAACATAAATCATCTGTCATATTAATGAATGCTGATAAATACAATTTTTTCATTATCTTTGGTTACCATAATTTTTTGCTTCCTAGATTGTTAAGCATAAAGAATTTATGTGTACTTTAACGTTTGAACAAATTTTATATTTATATTATAAATAACATAAAATTTCTTGGGTCCTGTGATAATTTTCTTTTTAATCTTCAAGTAGGTTGGTCTATTATTAAAGTTTTGAGAAACACAAGTGTCACAACTGAGAAAAGCTAAATGATGCTTAAAACTTACTCAATTTTCTGGCTACAAATGATAATTTGATTAGAGTCCACTTTTTTATCACTTCAAAGATTAGTGTTTTTCTTTTCAGAGCCATTTAAATCAGAATTGAATAAGTACTTTAGGATAATTAGTGTGATGCCACGATGAGGAGAGGATGAGGGAAAAATCTCAGTAGCTTGGAATGTGGCAGCCGGGTGGTTGACCAGGCTCACTTCTTGTTAAATGAGTGGTCTTCATATACTAGCCTCCTGGAATGAAATTAAAATCTGGACCAGAAGTTAGAACTTTGGGTTATTCACAAATGTTATCACCTGTGAATTAGAGGTATTGAAATAATTATGATTCAGATATTTTGGAGTGATAGTTCTAAAAGTTAAAAAGTATAAAGTATTCATGTGAGCTATTGATAGCCCCACATTTGAAATTTTGTACTTCGAAAATTTAGTTACCTCCATTAAAGACTTGTAACCCCTGGCCTTTTCCCTTTTCTGGAAAAAGCTCTTGTTCACGTTTAGCGTCTGTCTGAAATATGCCACGGGTTACTTTCTCTGATAGGAAAGGCACATATTAGCTCATGGGTGAGAATTCCATTCATTTATATATTGTATACCTGAGAACGTGGCCTGAAATGAAGGAGGTTAGGTGAAATGGCTCATTGTGGGTTGAATAGTGTCCCTCAAAAAAGATACATTGTAAGTCCTAACCCCGGTACCTGTGAATGTGACTTTATTTGCAAATGGGGTCTTTGAAGATGTGATTGGTTAGGATGAGGCCTGAATCCAGTATGACTGGTGAGAAAGGAAATTTGGACACATGGGCAGACACAGAGAGGAGAACATCATGTGCAGATGGGGACAAGAAAGAAGGCCAACTGGAGATGGAGGCAGAGGCTGGAGGGATGCGTCTAGAAGCCTAGGAATATCAAGGAGTGTCAGCAACACTAGAAGAAGCAGGCAAGGATTCTCCCCTACCAGTTTTAGAGGGAGCATGGCCCTGCCAACACTTTTATTTCCAGAACCATGACACAATGAATTTCTGTGGTTTTAAGTGACCTAGTTTGTTGGCAATTTGTTAACAGCACCCCTAGGAATCTATAACATATGTATTACCTTGTGGCTAAGCCTTCCAGTCATTTATATATTGCATAATTGAGAACATGGCCTGATATGAAGGAACTTGGCTGAAACTTCTTTGCAGAACAACAAATCTTTCCTACTTTACTACTCATGGGACAGAAGCACTTCCCAGAATTGGAAAGGCTCATGCCCTTTTTTCTTAAACAATTAGTTTCACATAACTCCTGAATCTTCAGAAAGAAAAACAAAATGGTTAGGAAATAAAACATATTCTTCTGAAAACAAAGATAAAACCAAATGACATACTTTAACATCTCCAGGAATCACTTGGAAATTATCTTTATACCAGATAAAAAGTGGTCTGGCCTCTGGACACCACAAAGTATAGGATCAAGTCTTCTTCTTCCTGGAAATAGGAAGGCCCAACACTTTCTAGGAATGTTGGAATTTTACCTTGTACTGAAAAGAAAAGGATGTCTTAAATTGCTGATCTAAGCCACACAGAGGCATTATTTTAAATGTGTTCATTTTCAGAAGTATTTATAAGCAATGTCGCTTTTTATTTCTTACGATCTTAAGCATGCCTTATATCCAACTTCACAAATGGAGTTCCCTGACAGAAGCCAGGGATGCTGCAAACATCCTATAATGCCCGAGAAAGCATCTCGCTCCCCACCCCCTACAAAGAATTATCTGGCTCAAAATGCCAATAGTGCCAAGATTGAGAAAGCTTTCCTTAGAGGAATACCCTGTGAAACCACATTTTCCCCATCTTCAGATAACTTGAACAAATATATAGATATCCTATGGCGTGCTCTTCTTAAAACCCAAGCGAGAATAGTTTCCATCAACATACACACAGGCTGGATATCTGTCGCATTAAAGGACATAAGTGGAATGCATTTACTGCATTTATTGATGAAGTATCATTCACCGAGTAAAGCACACCAGTAACACTTCTCTCCACTTACCTGATATAAAACAGTGTGTTAAGTCATGATTTATTGAAGTCTGTGACAGGGTTGCTGGTAGGAAAGAAGTAGTTACTTCTGTTTGGAAATATAGCTGCTGCAATGCCCTATCCTTCACCTTGAAAATCAGTGGTTCTGAAAGCTCAAGAATCCAGCTTGAGTCTTCTTATCTGGCACCGACTTGTGTAACTATGCTTCTGCTGCTCATTTAAATTGGTTTAACCACACTGGTGGGGCATGAGTTTGTGTGCGTGTGTTTGGAGTGGGGAGTTAGGGGAAGGGCTGTGGTCACTTAGATAAGGCTCAGATCATTTCACTTTCAGGGGTGTCTAACTTTGGAACCAAAATGTACAATTGCACAAAATCAGAGCTTTCTTTTATATTGTACTTGTAATTAAACACATTACGTTTGCCTATAGAAGAAATAACAAGGAAAATGGTAACTGAATATGTTGGACACTTTAAAATATTTTTATCTAGGTTGAAGTTCAGTTTAGAAGGGAATTATGCACTATGTTCTATCTATAATTACTGTAGATACAATAGGGAGATGCCATTTGAAAAAAGTGACTTAAATGCAGTTCTTTCTCCCTGCGAATGAGAGCTCAAGTAGATCAAAGTGAAATATATTTTTAAAAAACAATATATCTGAACCCCTCAGAAGAAAGCATAAGAAAAATTTTAAAACTTATTTCAAAAGGAATCAAAACAAAAATAATTTGCCTTCATTTTAATAAAACAAAGGCTGAGGTTTTTAAAGCGCTTGAAACTGGTACTGAGTTTTTCTTTAAGATGGGTTTTGTGTGGGTGGACATGCTGATAGCACAGTTTGGAGCGAAGGTGTCTGATGAGATTTCATATCTATGAAGTCCTTCAAGGTTCCACATGCTAAACATGTCGTAATAACTTTTTGTTTTATTTTGTCACTATGCATTTTTATGATTAGTCATTTCATACAAAGACAATGTTCAATTAGGGTTGCAGTTTTCTAGAGAATGATAAGATCTGTACCCACAAACTTGGTATTTTCTAACATAGGGATAATTTTTCCACAACTACTGTGTGCTATATTTTCAGTTATTTCACCCTTCAGTGAGTCATAGGCTGACAATAGTATATCTGGGTCTGAGGGACTTCGAAGCTGGGGCCTTCAGAATTTGAAGCCTGTGGTTAAGTATTATCAGTTCTTTAGCTGACTCTATTTAGGATCCTATAGATGTATTTTTCTTTTCTTCTCTGTTGAATGAAGAGCATATTTTTATGACTGCCAAGGAGCATACAATTCCTAGCAAAGAAAGGACTAATCTGCCTCCCCATTCCCAGGATGTTTTATTTAAATTTTATTCTAAAATTTGGCCAGCTTCTTGATTATATGGCCACCAAACAAGAACTTTTTAGAAATATCACCTGCCAAGTAAAGAAATATGCTGTGTATTTAATGCCTTCCTAGAGGTGAGTGAGGGCTGCAATCACTTCTAGAGATGTCTGATTTATGCCATCCGTCACAGGCCAGGCACATGAAGGCAGAGATTTTAGTTGTCTGAATCCTCAAAGCTCTTCAAAGACTCTAGCTCCTAAATATAGTAAAATTTTAAAAGGTATGTTAAAGGATATACCATATATTATTTCTATATGAATGTATATGGATATAAGATGGAAAACAGACTTAAAACCATGAAACGTTTCATAAAATCAGAGTTCCTCTATATGAATGAAAATTAAGGATTCCAATTAACTTGTAAAAAGGTACATGGAAACCTTACCCCTTTCATCTATTTGTAAATTCAGTGAAAACTGTGTTCATTCACTTAAAAAAGTTTTCAATACCTTTAGATTTCTCAGAGCAGCATCAACAGGCTGAGTTTTATCTCATTTACCTCCTCTCCAAATGGCAGTTCCAGATCAGGCATGTAAGTTTATATCCATTGTTTAGAAAATAAAACAATAGTGAAATTTGGCTACAATTTATTCCTGTATATGACCATTATCGTATTTAAATAACAAAAATGAAATGCTTTGATTTTACATGAGTCAATGTTATTAAAATGGCCAAATAAAGTTTGTACTGTACATGGAAGAAAAATTATACCGAGATGCTAATAGCATGAACAACAGAGTTTCCTTGGTATTCCCTCTTCACGAAAATGGCTGCAGTAGAGGTTAATAACCTAAAACTTAAATTAGTTACTTTTATTGCAAAATGTTTAAGCAAAAACACCATAACTCAAGTTTTTAGCTCACTTAAAATAATGAACTCTGGAAACTTGCTTTGCTAAACTTTCTCAAGGGCGTCAATGCTGGCACCGACTCATTGGCCAGTGGTTATGCTCAGTGAAGGTGTGCATAACTCTGAGAATAATTGAGTTTCCAATTCCCACCCCTTTCCCAGAGGAATTGTAATGCAGAGAACACTTTTCCAGTTTAGAATAAATCTTTGGCATATTCTCAGGCAGAAAATCACCATAGCCATTATAACCTGTCTGATCTGCTGCAGCCCTAAGAGGTTTTGTTATGCAGTCCTATGGATTTGGAACTTGGTGTTTGTATTATATTTCAGATTCCTTGGTGCAAGCCTTGACACCACACATTATCATAACTGTGTGATTAACAATGGGCTGCCTAAGCCTGCATTCATCTTTAAAATTTTGTGTAGATTTCATAGTGGCCCGTACCACCCTAACTTCTTTTACTGTCTCCACTATAGAAATCTGTCCATCTATCTCATTGTTTCTATGGTACCAATTTTGAATTCTTCCATTTTGAGCCTTACAAATTTGAGAATTTTATTACTGTAAATGTGGCCTGGATTACTATTGTAATCTCTAAAACAGTGCTTCTCCAAATTTAACCTACATAAAATTGATCTGAGAATCTTGCTAAAATGCAGGTCCAGAATGGAGCCTGAGATTCTGCATTTTTTTTTTGTATGTTTTATAGTAGGGGTCACATTTCCTTCTTCTTACATGTGACCCCTTATTGCAGCACCATTTGTTGATTTTTTTGAGACGTGCATGTGCTGGGAATAGAACCCGGGTCTCCTGCATGGCAGGCAAGAATTCTACTACTGAATTACCCTTGTACCCCCTTTATTCTACATTTTTAATGGGCTCTGAGGTAGTGGTGATGCTGAGGTCCTTTGTAGGAGTTTTTAAAAGACACACCAGATAAAATCGAGTAATTCACTTATAGCAACTGCTATTTAATCTTTAGGATGTATAATTTTGCACATCTGCAGCACTGTGAAAATGGCTTTCCTCTTACTTTAAACCAACTCTTCATTTAAAGAAAACAAGATTTGAAAGGAATGGGCTGCCATTGTCTCACAAATGGAGCAGGACTCACAAGTTGGAACCACCACATTTAATTCAGAAATGTCCGTGCTTTCTACCAATCTGAAACTTTGCAGGTTGGCTGTAACAAGCAGGCTGAATCTTAGAGGTTTAGATGACACTGTCTGCACACCTAACTGGAGGAAACTACCGTGAAGCTAGCCTAAGCTTTCTCAGGGTGAGCCACGGTGGATGGTCCACAGAGACAGTTGAGGGTGTTTAGGATGACTTTCCAAGGCAACTCTGTAAGGTTTTCAGAGGACGCCCATTATGGCTATGGCCACAATAAACTCATTTATGAGTTTGTAGCTATATCCATGAGTGTGGATGTGTATGTGAATATGTGTGTGAATGTGTGCTTCCTTCAAAACGGGACAGAGAAAAAAGAAGGACTAACTTTAATGCATAAATGGTCATGACTGGATTCACATTTCCTCTTCAGCATATGATGGTTCTCATTCTCCAAACCATTTGTCACTACTTCGTATAATTATAGCCATTGTTTGCCACATTTATCATTCTGCTTGTTTACTGGCTGAGATAATAATTCCTCTTTGTATCTGACACTAAATTCCATTTTTTTTTTATCAGCACAGTTCCGTGAACCTGAAAAATGTTTATTATGACCATAGGATTAAATTACCCATGCAGTATACAATTAGTTACCTAGTGCCAGGTGAAACAAATTCTTTATTATTTCATCTCTCCTAAATTCCCATTCAAATCAATAGCATATTGAGAAAGTGGAGACGAAATGAATTCAATAGCTAGTTCCTTTTTCATAGAGAAAGGATATACCACTCTGAGAAGCTAACACATTAGATGTTAGAAAACTGTCTTTGCTTGCTTTGATTACTGTCCTGCTATAAAACAGACCACTATTTCTGCAATGGGATGTTAAATAAGAGCATGGCCTCTATCAAATATTAACCATCATGATTTTTGCTCGTGAACTGGAGCAATTTTATTTATTAAGAACACTTGTGAGGCAATATTCATACAAGAATAAGCATGCCCTATCTGCAAAGGCTTAAATGAGATAATCAGATTAAATTTATTACTTTTGCAGGAGTTTAATGTTAAATTACATTTTGAAGAACTCCCAGAGCTAGGAAACAAGTAAGTAGATTCTGTTATTTCCAGGTACTTAGTAGACAGAATATACATTTTACTATCACCATATAAACCATTAGCAATAAAAAGAAATGAACACACAAAACATTTGCTTCTAGAGTAATCATATATGCTTTAATAACATTGAGAAATGGGCTACAACATTCTGTCTTTAAGGACTCAAATTCAATGCTTCTTATTAAAACTTCAAATATAATAGTCAGTGGATTAAAAAGACATCTGCTTCTTGGGCGGGCCGCGGTGGCTCAGCGGGCAAAGTGCTTGCCTGCTATGCCGGAGGACCTCGGTTCGATTCCCGGCCCCAGCCCATGTAACAAAAACGGAGAAACAGAATACAATAAAACAAGAAAATGTTTAAAGATGTTTCCCTTTCTTCCTTCCTTCCTTCCTTCTCTCTGTCTTTCCTTTAAAAAAAAAAAAAAAAAAAAAAAAAAAAAAGACATCTGCTTCTTAACCAAGATGTATCACGCTGTTATCATATTTAAATAATAGTAACCTCAGGGTTCAAGGGTTGTTCAGTGGTAGAATTCTCACTTGCCATGGGAGAGACCCAGGTTCCAGTC
Organism: Tamandua tetradactyla; assembly: GCF_023851605.1. NCBI lineage: Eukaryota > Metazoa > Chordata > Mammalia > Pilosa > Myrmecophagidae > Tamandua > Tamandua tetradactyla. Next base: position 151,386,363 of record NC_135329.1, read on the forward strand.
CTGGCCCATGCACTTCTGAAACAAAGCAAACAAGCAAAACAAGCAAAACGAAAAAAGCAAGCAAGCGAAGAAGTCAACAAATGGTGTTGCAGTGGGGGGATGCTCACATGAAAAAGGAATGAAATGTGACCCCTGCCATACAGCATACAAAAATAATAATAATAATAATAAAGTGACCCCTAAGTTCTATTTAGAAGCCATCCTTTTTGGGTTGACCCCTATTGAGGAATTTAAATGGATTTGAACTTGGAGTTGATATATGTGTATACATATCTTAATACAGTTTTCTTCCTTCTATACCTGTCAGGAGTCCTTTCTGAAATATACCGGTTTTTAACTATCCACTTTCAAAACTGTCATTTTGCTGGGTAGCATATAAATATCTGTCTGCATGACACCACCATTACCATCAGAAAGGCCTGCTTCTTCATTAAATCTTGGTCACCGGTTGCTCAAGGCACTGATACCATTAGCATTTGGTATTTTTCTAACCTGAGTATTTTACCTGGGCATTTCATGAATTACTGAATTCACATAGATAAGAAATGCTGAGAAATAGGCACATGCATGCGCCCTCCCCACACCCACACACACCCACACACACACGCACATGCATATGCATGCTGTATCACCAAGACTCTCAACCTGTTTTTATTAATTAACAATGATACTAGGACTTGCAACACATTGTGCTATATAATTGTGATTAAAACAAACAACAACAGTTTCTTATACTTAAAGAATCATTTGATATTGTCAAGGGACTTATTCTGGAGGCTACTCTTGGGGAAGTTTCAGCTAGATATTGCTAATTGCTATGGTTTGCCAAACCCCAACCAACATCATTCCTGTTAATTTTTTTTTTTTGCATGGGCAGGCACCGGGAAAATGGACCTGGGTCTCTGGCATGGCAGGCAAGAACTCTGCCACTGAGCCACCATTGCCCTCCAGTTAACTCTTAAGAACACCTAGGGCTCTAATTGAGACTCTATAAACGTCTCATGCACTAAGTTTACTTTCTTGAAGACTATAACCTCCATATAAATCCTGAAATCCAGAGAGGCCAGCCTTTCAAAGATTATCAGCTAATTACATCCCTCTATCTTTTATTGTCGATACTCCTTCTCAACATGAAAACATTAGAATGGGCATTCCCCAAAGATCCTTATAGATTGGAAGAAGGCTCAAAAGAGAAGAAGGAGTCATAACAGAGAAAATAGGATTTAACAAATGACTATGACCAATGAACGACTATTTTGATATTTCTTTTAGCCTCCAGTGCTTTGGAGCAGCTAAAAGGAAAATTCAGAAATAGTGAAATAGTAACCCAGAAGAAACTCTGAAATCTGTTCTATAAGTTAAAATGTAGTTTGAGAATTATTGCTTTTTCTTTCTTTTTCTTCTATATATATATTTTACAATAAAAAGCTATTAAATAAACCATTTAACTTTCCTAATTCTGAAGTTCTCTATAAAATGACACCTTCATTCCAACTGATTGGATTTTTGCCTACAATGGGTTAGAGTTCAGGGCAAGGGGGAATGGGACTTCTGTGCCAGGAAAAAGTAAGCCATGAGTGAATACTTCAGATTGTGTCATGACTTGTATATTCTTCATGGGATTCATGATCCATTTTTATTTATAATAGCAAATCAATCTTTGTGCAATTATATAATATGCTGCCATAGGCTTGAACAAAAGCTACAAAGAGTAATTTACTTGGATATCCATTCATAAGTTCTGGATGGGATCTCTACAATGCCCTGCTGTTTATGTGATTTTATTTACAAAATCTTTGTAAAACACAAGCATAATACCAGGTTGTGGTGAATTGGTTAGTTTTCTTTTAAATAATAAAGTACAATGGGTCATTTTATTTTAGACAAATGTATATAAGGCCAAAATTACTTTTGAGAACATATGCGAATGGAAATGAGAAACACTTACATTTAATATTTAGAATATACAAAACTATTAATTGCATTGAAAAGTTTCCAGTTAACTGTAAGTGATGAATTAACCTTTCATATTCTATCTTTTAATTTACTAACAGATCAAGAAGTGACTTTATGAAATTGATTACTTTTTAAAGTGCAATACAGTGTTTGAAATATTTTTTTCTCAGGGTTCTTCTAAGAAATCACAGGAATACTACTACCTGCATGAGCCTGTCCTTGCTGATAGAAAAATGCTGATCCATGGGAGGTACATTTGTTCTTGCAGTGCAGTAGAGTACCAACTGAGAAATCATCCACTCATGGATTTGACTTCAGAGGCCAAAAGAACTTAATCTCTTCACAGTATTATTATGTTATTGTTGGAGAAATCTCAGCTCTACAGTGCTATAATTACAATTTATTTCTGATTTTCTGATTGGTTATAATGGCATGGCCAGAAAATGGGCATGTTTGATATGTTCAACATCAAATGTTCCCTTGTTCTGATGAGCATTGTCTCTCTTAAATAATTTACCACTCTTGAATGCCCTACCCCCAAACATTATAGGAAGCTGCAAGAAAAATCAAGTGTCATACCATTTTATGGGGAAAGAATAGTCATTCAACAAATGGCTCTGGACAACTGTATAGACGCATGCAAGAGAATGAAGTTGGAGGCTTATCTCACACTGTAAACAAAATTAAGTCAAAATAGACCAATGAGCTCAATTTAAGCGATAAGATTATAAACGTCTTAGAAGAAAGAATAAGGGCACATCATGATGACTCTAGATTTGACAATCATTTCTTAAATTTTTTTTTTTTTTTTTTTTTTTTTTTTTTTTTTAAAGGAAAGACAGAGAGAAGGAAGGAAGGATAGAAGGAAGGAAGGAAGGAAGAAAGGGAAACATTTTTAAACATTTTCTTGTTTTATTGTATTCTGTTTCTCCGTTTTTGTTACATGGGCTGGGGCCGGGAATCGAACCGAGGTCCTCCGGCATAGCAGGCAAGCACTTTGCCCGCTGAGCCACCGCGGCCCACCCCCATTTCTTAAATTTGACAGCAAAAACACAAGTAAGAAAAGAGAAGTAATCTAAATAAGACTTTATCAAAATTAAAACTTATGCTTTAAAGACATCATCAAGAAAATGAAAAAAACAACACATTGAATGGGAGAAAATATTTGCAAATCTGACAAGGTTCTTATATCCAAAATATGTTAAGAACTCACAATTCAAAAATAAAAAAGACAGACAACTCTATTTAAAAATGGGCAAAGGACTTAAATAAACATTTCTGCAAAGAAGATATATAAATGACCAATAAGCACATGAAAAGATGCTTGATATCATCAGTCATCAGGGAAGTGCAAATCAAAACCACAATAAAATACCATTTCATATCCACTAGGATGGTCAAAATCAAAGCACTAGATAAGTATTAATGGGAATGTGGAATAATTTGAAGACTTACACACTGTTGGTGAGAATGTAAACTGGTCCAATCATTTTGGAAAAGAATCTGGTAGTTACTCAATTAAACAGAGCTACCATATGACCAGCAATTCAAGTCTTAGTTACATACTCAAGACACATACTCAAGATACATACTCAAGACACAGAAACTTGTACATAAATGTTTATAGCAGCATTATTCATAATAGCCAAAAGCTGGAAACAACTCAACTGTCCAATGATGGAAAGTTGGATAAATAAAATGTGAGCGTGAAGGGATGGGAGTATGAGTGAGAGCACTAAAGGATATGCAGTATTTTCCTTGAGATGATGAACATGTCTAAATTTACTATGTTGATATTTGCATATATCTGTGAATATATTAAAAATTGAATTGGGGCGATGTGATGGTGGCTCAGTGGCAGAATTCTCGCCTGCCATGCTGGAGACCCGGGTTCAATTTCCAGTGCCTGCCCATGCAAAAAAACAAAAGGAAAGAAATTGAATTGTACATTTTAAATGGGTGAATTGTGTAGTGTGTGAGTTATAACTCAATAAAGCCTTTTTTAAAACAAAACAAAAATCAATTGGGAAAGGTTGCAACTAGATTCCAAGTTTCCTTGAAGCTATAACAAATTTATGGAATAGAGACAAATTCATGTTACCTGCCTTTTCCATGACCTCTGAAGACTCTGAAGATGCCTGATTCACTGTTATTCATTTATTAACAAATCCCTGACATTCTCCTTGATGCAGCTGTTGCAAGACTTCTGTTTTTGGTGCTACTGTAAATGGTATTTATTTTTTAATTTGAAATTCCAATCATTCATTGCCTGTATTAAGGAAAGTAGCTACTTTTGCATATTCTTCTTGTATCCTGTAACCATGCTAAACTCACTTATAAGTTTTAAGAAATTTTTTATAGATTCTTTGGGGTTTCTGTATAGACAATCATGTAATCCATGAATAAAAATAGTTTTGTTTCTTCTTTTCCTATCTGTATAATTTTTCTTTTCTTATCTCATTACACTAGCTAGGACTCCCAGTTCAATGTTCAATAGGAGTGGTGAGAGAAGACATCCTTTTTCTTTTTCAAGATCCCCCTGTTGTAAGATAAGGTCTCTGATTTGAAATTTTTTTCAGTGGGATTTATTCCAAATATGTAAGCCTGTTCAGTTTTTGAAAATCAACCTAAACAATCCACCAAATTCACAGCTGAAAGAAGAAAATCTTATGCCAATTGATGCAGAAAAAATATTTTCTCAAAACTCAACACCCTGGGCAATGGTGGCTCAGTGGTAGAATTCTCGCCTACCATGCTGGAGACCTGGGTTTTATTCCAGGAGCCTGCCCATGCCATACAACAACAACAAAAAAAATAAACAAAAAACCTCTTCATGGAAGAGAAAAATCCTTTCAGAAAATTAGTAATAGAGGAAAATTCTTCAACTTGATAAAGGACATATACAAAAAACCCACAGCTAACATCATTCTTAATGGTGAGCAATTCTAGCCAAAGCAATCAAGCATGAAAAGAAATTAAAGGCATCCAATTTGGAAAGGAAGAAATAAAACTTTCCCTATTTTCAGATGACATGAACCTATATAGGGAAAATCCTGAAAAAAAACCAACAAATTCAGCAAAGTGGCAGGATACAAGAGCAACATGCAAAAAAACAATAGTGTTTCTATACACTAGTAATGAGCAATCTGAAGAGAATCCATTTATGATAGCAACCAAAAGAATCAAATATCTAGGAATAAGTCTCACTGAGGATGTAAAGGATTTGTACAAAGAGAATTACAAACATTACTGTAATGTTTGAAAGAAATCAAAGAACATGTAAATTATTGGAAGGACATTCCACGTTCCTGGATCAGAAGACTAAATATTGTCAAAATGTCAATTCTATCCAGGGTGATTTACAGATGTGACAAAATACCAATCAAAATCCCAAAAGCCTTATTTGCAGAAATAGAAAAGCCAATCATCAAATTTTTGTGGAAGGGTAAAAGACTTGCAGGGCTAGTTTGTATCTCTAGGAATTTTATTGCCAGAGAAAGTTTTAGCTCTTCTGAAACATGTTCCTAATAAAGTTTACTAAGACTGCCATAACAAAGCACCAACAATCGAGTGGCTTAAAACAATATAAATTTATTCTCTCATAGTTCTAGAGGCCAGAAGGAAAAAAAAAAAAAATGTCAGCAGGGCCATACTTCCTCTGAAACCTGTAAAAGAGAATCATTCCTTGCCTCTTCTAGCTTCTGATGGTTACCAGCAATCCTTGACCTTCCTTGTCTCATGACAGCATAATTCCAATCTTTGCCTCTGTTGTCACATGGCCTCCTTCCTTGGGTGTCCTCTGTGTCTCTGCTCTTCATGGCCTCTTATGAGAACACCAGTCATTGGATTTAGAGACCATCTTAATCCAGGAGGACCTCTTAACTAATTATATGTGCAAAGATCCAGTTTCCAAACAAAGTCACATTCTGAGGTTCTGGGTGGACATGATTTTTTTTTTTTAACTTATTTATGAAACATAAGCACATACAAACACAAACATTCTTACCATATGATCATTCCATTTCTGTTATATAATCAATAGCTCACAATATCATCACATAGTTGTACATTCACCATGATCATTTCTTAGAACATTTGCATCAATTCAGAAAAAGAAATACACAGAAAACAGAAAAAAAATTCATACATACCATATCTCTTACCCTTCCCTTTCATCAATCACTAGCATTTCAATCTACTAAATTTATTTTAACATTTGTTCCCCCAATTATTTCTTTATTTTTAATCTATATGTTTTATTCATCTGTCAATAAGGTAGATAAAAGGAGCATCAGACACGAGGTTTTCACAACCATGCAGTCACATTGCGAAAGCTATATCATTATACAATCATCTTCAAGAAACATGGCTACTGGAACACAGCTCTACAGTTTCAGGCAGTTCCCTCCAGCCTCTCCATTACACCTTAACTAAAAAGGTGATATCTACGTAATGCGTAAGAATAACCTCCAGGATAAGCTCTTGACTCTGTTTGGAATCTCTCAACCATTAACACTTTATTTTGGGGTGGACATGATTTTGAGGGGACACTGTTGAATACAACACGTCTTCTAGTGGGTAACAAAAATTGTCATGCAGACACATTTCAGTTGTGGCCTCTAACATCTCAGGGTCTTCCCACACACATTTTCTGAATCTCTAGGATATTTACACAGAAAAGGAAGATGAAATCCAAAGCTGACAGTTTCCTCACCCTAATGTATGGCTGCTTTTTCCTTCCTTGCCCTACATTCCTCCAACCACCTCCACAAATGGAGCACAGTATGCAAATCTTTCTGGTTCCCACATACTCCCTTTTCTCATCAGAAAGTTTTGTTTTGGGGGTAAGGGCATTTCCCTTAATCTGATACCCAGACCAGGATGTGATAGGAGACTATATTGCTCCTACAAGAGTAATAGAAGTGACTAAATATGTATTTTAAGAGGCACATTCTAGAGCTACAGTTACTTGAATCAAAGGCCATCCTCTTAGAGCAGGCAGCACAGTGGCTGCTGAGAAGATGCTTTGGAGCAGATGGGTGTTTTAGACTTTCTGATCACACCCTGTTAAGTGGTTTCCTACTTTTTCTTTCTTTCCTAACACTCTTGCTTGCCAACAGCTTGTTTGCTTGGGGGGGGGGGTTGCAAAATACTTATCACAAAGAAAGGTGGCCTTCTGGCATAGTTAGAATAATTTGGATTTAGGGTGATTTGCAGTGGATAAATATGTTCCTTTACATTTTATCCTTTGAATTTTTATCTTCAAAAGATTTTATTGCATGATTTTTTTTATAACAACTTAAAGCCAAAAAAAAAGAAATACCATTTTGTAGTTGTTTGGATCAATAAAGTTCTTGGAAATAGATGAAGAACAGTTGTTGAATGACAGAGGAAAAAGGTCATTTTGTTTTATTACCTAGCTCCGGAACTGTTACTTCACCAGCATTGATATGAGAGTGAGTTTTAAATGGAAAAGCAGAGCCATAACAGGGGGTTATCAGAATACAGATTGAAAAGCTTAAATTATATCTTTTATTGTTCTGGTTTTAAAAAGCATCAACTTGGATCCATGTTTTCCAGCTCTTCCTATGGTTAAAATACATTTTGATTTCACTCAGTTTTTATTATACTAACTGAAAATATATGCATGCAAAACCTCTTGTCTATATAATTCTTTATGCTTCCTCACCCTTTATAGTCAGTAGGGTGTTCATTTTATGCTACAGTAAAGAGATTCAAGGAATTGGATTTGCTGGGTCCTGGCTACTACGAATTAAACTGCTATTGAACAGAAGGAAGAGTCATCTGGCCAAACACCCAAACTCCAAAATCAAAGACTTGTTCATCTGGACTAGCATCATGTATCCAAACTTCACATTGATGCTTGGACACTTCATGACAGCATATAAACTCTCACCCAAACAAGGAACAGTGCTGTGGACATTCAGGAGGAAAGGCCAAATTAGCAGCTTTTTGCTTTCTATTTTTTTGAGGCTTGATTTATATACAGCTGATAAAATTCAAATCTCATCTCATGTGAGAGAGAAGAAAAAATGAACTGTTATTGCTTTAAGCAAGGCACTGTTTCATTTAGTGAATGCAAATCTTTTGGCTTTCTGAAGCAGCTCAAGATTCTGCTTATTATAAATGGAAAACAGCCTGTCATGCTTTGGCATTTGTACTGACACTCACAGTACCAGAGTGTACTCCAAGGAAATATTTTATTTTGTTTCAACTCATTTATTTCATGGCCATACTTTAAATACTTCACATACAACGATAATGTCAAAAGCTTAGGATGGTAATTTTTAGTAAGGGATGGTCATGAATAAAGACAAACAGAAAGCTGAACAAGATGTGATATTCTTTACTTCCTTCATTTGGAATTCAAATAATCTAAATTCCTGGACTTGGCTTTTTTATATTTACAAGTATGAATGAAATTCAGGTTTCAAATAAGATCTACTCACAACCAGATTACTGAGCTGCAGCTACAGTAAAATATTGATAATTTATGTAGCGTTTTAAAACAGTCCATAAATTCTCATTTTGGCAGTTTGGACTTAGTCACTGAGAGTGGAGAGATTCACTTCTCTACTTATTTCTTGAGGATGGCTTATGCCTGATTATATCTGTTACAAAATGTTGGAACAGTGATCCTGCACCTTTCCTTGTCCCTCCTCAGTATTATTGTGACCACAGGAGCCTACAACTACTTTACATTTTAAATTAGGGTCTAGCTCAGGGACGCTATCTAGAGGGCTCTCACTTAGGCTTTGTAGATTAGGTGAGAGTGTTTTATACATACATCAGGGCTAGAACTTACTTGATACTGACCAACTACTCTCCATAATAAGGAAGAATAATCAAGTAACAAAAATATCTTTCTTTTTTCACACGTCCCTTCATCCATGCCACCCCTACCCCCTACCCTGGGTGAAAAAGAAAGATGACCAAATCCTGCCAATAAGGAGCTCCGAGTCTAGTCAAAGGAGATAGATGCTCACACATGCAATTACGATGCTGTGTATTAAAGGACATGACGTGGGCATCCCAGGAATGGATGGTGCACATGGCAGGAATATCCAGCCCAGACTTGGTAGGTGAGAAGGTTTCCCAGGGGCACTTGTGCATCAAATGGAACCTGAAGAATAAGCAAGGGGTGAACCACATGAAAATAGGCAGGAAAGTAGTAAGAGACTTCTAGGCAGAAAGAAGGACTGAAGAGAAGGAAGAGCATGATAGGTTAAGCACCTGAATGCAGTTAAATGTAGCGGGGGACACAGAGGAGCACGGACGGAATGGAAGCTGTGAGTGGAGGGCAGATAGTGAAAGGCTTTTTTGCTACTTTAAGGAATTTAAACTGGAGTGACAATAGTTAGACATTCTTGCAGGAATCTATCTTAAAATCTATCTTGATTATGAATGATGGTTACCATTATTAAATAAAATAGCTAATTTCTATGCTTCTTTTTCAAATATTTTAGATATTATAGAGTATGCTGCTATTTGAATATGAGTATTCCTATAGCAAATTTCCCTGGAATTGAGTGCAAAAATCTGTATTGCTTACTGTCTATACATCCAGTGGAAAATCCAATGATACTTGCCTTGGCTATAAGAGAAGCTAAAAACAACTTTGTGTTGCAGTCCTTCAAGGTGTCAAGTATAAATGCCTGTAACTCTCATAATATTTGAAAAAAATCAATAAATTTTAACCTTCTTTTTCATTTTCTTGTTTAAAAAAATGTTTTGATATAAGTTGTCCAGAATTTTCTCTAGAAGTAAATGGGTATAAATTATATATTTATGTTAAAATAGGAGCATTATCTAAACTTCCTAAGTCTTATGTTTTTAATGAATAACTTTCAGTTCATACTTTCATCAGGGGAATTCTTTGATCAAGACAAAAATTCTAGCAAAAAAGGAAAATCACACTTAAGTCTTTGAAATTAAAACATAATCAGAGGAATAATTGAAGAGCTGATTAAGTATTCCTCACTGCTGCGGGAAGTACTAAATAGTTCATTGGTAGCCCGGGGGAAAAGGCAGATAGGCAAGTGGTTTGGTGGGCGGGTAGGTAGACAGATAGACAGATGGATATAGACAGGTATCTGAACCGTATTGAATACCAGTATGGTATTTCTCCAGTATTTGAGCTCTATTTATGTGTGTAAGTATGTTTCTTATATTTGAATATGCTTTTTATCTTTTCCTTTTCCTTTTCTTTTTTTGAAAAGGATAAAAAGATTAAGCAAAAGATCACCGATTCTATAAGAAAGACTTCTTTAACTATCTTAAATTGTTTTTGTTGAACAAAAACCTTTCGCTTCAATTCTTCCTGTTATTGGATGAAAGTCTTTGTGGCACTTTGTTCACCTAGTGAAGTGATGGGCAGAGGTGGAGCACCCTGGATTACAAGTGTCCCCTTTGTCAGCCCCTTGGCCCATCCCGACATCCACCCTGCCACCATCTATTTGGGTATGTTTCTTAATTCCCTTATTAGTTTCTAATTATCTTGAGTACTAAAGTCAAATCCTAGCCTTTTCTTTTTAATTCTCTGACCACTCCCCAGGCTTCTTTTTCAGTTAACAGTTTCCTAATTACTCATCTACTCTCCCCAAACCTCCCTGGCCTTCCATTTCTCCTGTCCTTAATTACATTGCTCCAGAAATTAGTCTTTCTGAACAATCTCCCTGGTACCCTTCGGTTAACTCAGTATAACAGTTTGTTCTTGTCTAGGGACTTTCCATGCCTTACGTGATCATGCACCATGGATGTATAACCACCATGTTCCCCAAAAAGTTAACATTAGTTGGCATGAAACAGTAAAGCGAGCCAGCAATTCCCTTGTCCTGACAATCTTGAATCACTAATTCAACTAGGCTGAAAAAATGGGAAGGGAGATTCTGCTAAATTAACAATAAAAAGATAAACAGTGGAAAGAGAAGAATTTATTGCATAGTCCTGCCTGTCCTTTTTGGATGTGAATAAGTTTTACCCTTTATCTCTCTCTGGGCAATGGTAGCTAGGCAAGTTATGCAAGAAACTTGTGATTGGACAGAAAGGACAGGAGAGTTAAGACTTTGAATTCCCTAGGACATTATGCATATCAGCTTTTAATAGGTTTCTGTCAAACACTGGAAGAAAATTAAGAGAAAAACATGTAATTAAATTGAATATGCAACACAAGAAATATGCCAACCTTTTACTTGACTATGCATTTCACATCTTCAGATAACATTCAGTAACTTTTAATATCAACTTGAATATATTACATTTAAATATTTTGATTATTTGTAGATAGTCTTCCAGTGACATAATTAATTTCCTTTCTTTCATCAAAAATCTGTAATGAATTATTCTTGCAACTAAAGATCTTCCTTAGCATGACAAGACTATGTTTAAAATTTAAAAAACAAATGTCTCTCATTGTGCTTATTTTAAAAGAAACTAAAAAAATGATTCTCTTTTCTGAATAATATTATTCCAAAAAGGCATAGAGCATTCTTCATTATTACCATGATAATTAGAAGAAAAGCATAGAATTCATCTTACATTATCTTATCACATACGTATTTTTCCCTTAGAACATACATAAATGTGCCCTCCTGAGCTTAATTTTAAACCCTAGAAAAAAGATTTAGTCTTATGACATTTTAAAGGGATTTAAACTCCAATTAATAAAACATCTTTTTACCCCCAAGGGAATAGTAGGTAATCACATATTTATATCACTTCTTTAATTTAGCATTCTAAAAAAATGGCATCTGAAAGAGAACTAGTGGGCAGGAGGCAGGTGATGACAAACTACATAAAACAATATAATTACCCTTAAGCCTTCATAGAGTGATTTCCATTTTCTAGGTCTCTACAAGACAACAAATGAAAACTCTCAATTGCCCAAGAGGTAGATGATGAACCCATTTTCCAGATGGGAAACTGAAGCACTGAGATGCCTTGTTATATGGTACAAAAAAATGGTCAGCAGCAGAATCAAGTTTAGAAGCAGGAGAATTTAGCTGCCTTTGTACACATGGCCACCTAAAACGTGTCAATGGAATGTCAGCAGTAACACCAGTCCACTCCCATAGCCTGCGTTCCATCTCGCTCAACAACATGCAGAGCGAATGGAAGTTTGAACTCCCTTTAAAGTTGATGGGACACCAATTCTCCAATGTCAAACCCATGACTGAGGTCAACATGAGGAACGATTATTTACAGTGGCATCCTCAGACTCAGGAATTTGGTCTATGTTGAAACTATTTAGAATGTATTTCAATAAATGAGATCAAGACATGAGAATCAAATTTAAATAACAACTACTGCAATAATGAAAATTACAGCATCTGTTAAATATTTTTACTGTTATTCTCTACAAAGCGATGTTCATAAATACAATTAAAATTAAATTATCGGACAACTGGATTTGAAATTTAACCCCATTTCTATGTTGATGTGAGTTTTGATCTCCATGCCCTTAAATTTTCTTTAGGAGGCAATAAACATGGTATATAATTTTACCGTGTATTGTATTGAACACATCTCTTTTTAGAGAACAAAAATATATCCTTTTTCATTGCAAATATTTTACCAAGCTCCTCAAATACATTAAAGCACTAAAGAAAATGTGATTAATTGCCCTGAGCTTTGGGTATTAGCCAAACAAGCAATATGGGCAGCATGGAGGTCCACTGGTGGGTGGGGGAGTGCTCTGTGAGGGGTGCAGGAAAAAACACAATGGCTGTCCTTCATTCGCATGGGAATAATGTCCTTCGGTGCCCATACCACAGTTATTGTGTAAGTAGCCAGTAGATTAGGGACACGCTAACATAGATGGCACACAGTGTTATCCAGTTCATTCTTGTGATTGGTGGCCTGTGGTTACCTGTCACGTGGAGGGTGACACTGGAAGAGAGTTTGCCACTAGGGTTTTGGGCCCGAGCCACATAAAGGCCTGCGTCTTCCTTGCATACCTTCCGAATGAAGACTGAGTGCCTTGTCTCCTTGTGTAAAACCTGTACATGCCCATCTGCAGACAACTGCTGACCCTTCTTGTACCTGAAGCAGAGAGTTAGTTTTTAAAGTCAGGATCACTGTTTGTTTACATCTTTTCCAAGTTCTAATATCCGTTACAAATAGGCCCATTACCTCTATAATAATCTCTAGTATTAGCAGGAATTTTACAGCTATATCAAATCCAGTGGGGCTCTTTATCTTTCAAGCAGAGGTCAGCACTGGTGGTCAGAGAAGTAATTTGATTGGCTTGGGACATGTTTTATAAACATGGATTTTTTTTTATATTTAGCAATTGGAATGCTGCATATGAAAATTCAGATATGCAGTTTCTCTTGAAAACTAGACAGTCTGGCCACATTGGGCCACTGTTTGCTCATTGTAACGATTACCCAGAGTGTGAAATGCCCTCATATTTGGTCTGCTTTATCTTTATAGATGTTGTGGAACTGCAGCTTGTGACTCCTTCCTGGGGTCTGTCTTGCCATGAAATTCACCTTCCCCATTACCCTCGTACCACGAGAGCCCCATGAGAATACAAAGGCACTGTTTTAGACTAAGACAGACACCAATTCCTACTAAAATGAGTTCATTTGATTTTTCTAAATTAATTTCATTAGAAGAAGAAATGATTTCTAATTTTTGAAAGTATATGTGCAATTGGATTAATACTGTGGAAGGACACATTTCCAAAAGTTCCCTATGGAAATAAACACTTAACTGTATCTTGTTGTGAAAATTTTGTATATTCTAGATGCTTGGTTGACTTAGTCATGTCCTACGTTTTTCCACACAAGCAGTGATGACAAGCCTGAATCTGCTACTGTTCCCTAATTAATCACGGCACATTTTTCTGAGAGTCCCAGGACGTATGATTCCCTGAGAGCTGGCCAGTTGTTAGTTAAGCAAAACTCTCCTAAATTGCATAGCAAAATATTTTTTAACTATGTTGCAAATATCTTGGTTCTTCAACAATATATACTAACTAAGTTATCTACTGCATAGATAAAATAAGGAAAACCTCAGACAACGTTTTTCCTTCTGGTGAACTGATATTTAATAAATAGGAAATTTCTAATTTGCTAAAAAAAGCAAGCAGTTGTAAAAAACACAAAATAAAATTAAAAGCATAAGGCTGCATTATTGGTACAAGTCCAGTCTCCTTTAATATCTGAGAACCAGTTTTCTCACGAGCACTTTAGATAACCTATTCACACTTCAAGTATCATCAATGGGCACACACAATTGACACTGTTAATTTAATGTCACCTGAAACAGTATTATAAATATATGCTATTTTACTTAACTTAATTTACTAGTTTAAAACTCACTTTCATGTATGTCACTTTGTCCTCAAATAAATCAGGTAAAGGATAAAAAATTTCTGAATGTTTAAAGTAAATCCACATATTGAAACAGTTAGAAATGCATTTGTTGTTAACATCAGTAAGTGATTCAAAACCTGTATTCTGCATTTACTTGTACCAAAACAAATAGGTTAGAAAACAATAATGTCTCCACAGTGAAATTATATTGTTCACAACTCAGTGATTACATTACCTTTCAAAAATCGATTTATTACCTGCCACCTTCAGCAGCTGTGAAAGAAATATTCTTATTCCATCTTTCACATGGAAGAAATTTATAAAAAAAATAAATCTTAGTAAAACAACCAAATGTTAAAAAGGTGGCATGTGTAACTGTTGGGAAGAGGGAAAAGATGAAATAGGTAAACAAAAGAAAAGGGAAAAACCCAACTTCTAATGTTTTTTAACTGAATAAGGGATGTTAACTAAGAAAATTCCATGCTTATAAAGAAATAGGTGATAGGAAAGAATATCAACCCACACTCTTTAGAAATGTGGAATGTTAAATTGAAAGAGAAAAAAAAGCACAACTAACATATTGCTTTTGGAGTTTGTTAAATGATATTTCAAATGGTTATTTTTCTTAAAGGCATTAGCCATGCTGCTACAAAAGTGAGGTTATGGGTTTGATGTGAGATGGAATCATGCAGAATTTCAGGATTATAGATTGATCAGCTAGCCCTAAATCTTCAAGTTAGTGCACACAGAATGATTTTCTCAGTGATTCAATTTGTTTCTGTTCATGACTTGTCATTATAGGCTACCCACCATGTCAGTGTAGGCTCTGGAAATCCTGTTACTTCAACTTCCAAAGTCACTGGAGAACCTTCCATGACGGTTACATTAGACAGGAGCCTGGAGAAACCAGGTGCCTGGCCAGCTTGGCTGACCAGGCTGTTCTTTGCTGATGTATTTTTAATTTCTTCTCGGGGGACCATTGGCCTCTGATAGCCCTGGTTGGTGTCTGATTGAAACTGGAGGTCTGAGAATGCATCAGGGGAAGCATGCATCCTATCTTGGATTTTAGTGACATTATTAACAGCATGCATTTTTTCTTGTGTTTCTAGCAAGCTTCCCTGAGCCTGAGGGTGCTGCTGTAAAGCTCTCCCATGCACTTCACTCAGCATGCTCTCCGGATGCTTAGCACTGATCTTGCAGAAGGCAGTGCTCTTTTCCAGCATTCCCTGGGAAGTTAATGGGGGCTCAGCTTTGAATTGGGGATAAGGTCTTTCAAAATGACTTGAAAACATTTCTCTCTTATCATTGCATGTGTCAGCAAAATCCACTGGTGGTGGGAGACCAGGTTCCTGGGCGTTCCCTGGCCTGGTCCTGAAGTTGCTGATGTGAACACTGAGGGAGGAAGAGCTGGAAGGCTCCTCAACCTCCATATCAAATGGTGCAAGGGGAGACTCAGGGCTTCCTGGGAGTGGAGGCAAGGAGATGTCATCAGGTGAGACACACTCATATTCCTCTCCTGAAAGCATGTCTTCAAGCAGGAGCAGGCCGTGGATGCCACTCTCTTTGGCAGAGGATAATTGCTTCAGGTTCTGTGGAAGCTGATCCTCTCCTGCTTCATTGATGGCCAATATATCTTCCCCTTGTGCCTTCCCCTTCAAAAGAGACAAACCAATGTTTTGATTTAGTCATTCATTTTTCTTTTCTTACAGGTCCAATTAGCGTAAAAGTCAACTTCAGAGGGTTAACTTGAGAAAATCTATAGTGAGTTAAAATGTAGAGACCTAAAGGTGGGAAAGAAGTGTAACAACTAAGGTTATCAGTGGCTGAGAGAGTTCAAATAGAGTCAAGAGGCCACTCTGGCAGTCACTCTTAGGCAAGCTTCAGTTGGACATTCCTACCTATCATAACAAGCCAAAGCCCAACCAAAACCATTCCTACCAATCTTAAAGAACACCTAGGGCATTACATAAGATTCTACAAAATTTCCATGCACCAGAGCAACCTTCCAGAAACCTACAACCTCCAGATGGGTCCTCGGATCAGATAAGTCCTAAAATGCAAAGGAGCCACCCTCTCCAAAAGATCAACTAGCTCCATCCCTCTATCCCATATTATCAATTTCCACATGAAAAAGTTAGAATGGGCATAGCCCAAAAAGCCCTAAGAGTGAGAGAAAGATCAGAGGTGATGGTGGAGTTATAAAGAGAGAGTGGGGTTTAACAAATGAGTATGATTGCTGAATCATTATATTGATATTTCTATTAGTCTCCAGTATTTTAGAACAGCTAGAAATGAAAATCTAAAATTGCAGATTGTAACCATACCAAACTCTGAAATCTGTTCTACAACTAATTGTTGTGCTGTGCTTTGAAATTTATTGCTTTTTTGGTATATATGTTATTCTTCACAAGAAAGAAAAAAAAGTTAGAATGGGAGGAGCCCAAATACCCCTAAAGATTGGGTAAATGATCAAAGGAGAAGAAGGAGTTATAATAGAGAAGATAGGATTTAACAAATGAGTATCAGTGTTGAATCATTATATTGATATTTCTTTTAGTCTCCAGCATCTTGCAGCAGCTAGAAGGAAAAACATAAATGTTTTGAACAGTAACCTATACCAAACTAAAATTGTTTGATAACTATTTGTTACAATGTACTTTGAAATTTATCATTTTTTTGTATATATGTCATATTTCATAATAAAAAAGGTTAAAAAAAATTTAGAGACCAGGCACAAGGGTCACAGATCTTGAAATCATTTATCTGTCTAACCTGGGCACAGTCCCATGTTCTGACTAAGGAATCGTAAATTGCCTTGAGGCTCTGAGTGAAATATGACAGATATTATGAAACAGAAGAAAGTTCTACTTTTTGTATTCTTTCACACCATGATCTGAGGAGTCCCCTTCAACAAGCAAACTCTGCTTTGGTCTGTTTTATTTGTCTACACTCCAGGTAAACACAGAGTTCCTGAATGTTGGAGTCCTCCATGCTAGAGGATGACCCAGACCCTCCCAGAAAAACCCCTCTCCTCTCTCGATAGTCATTCTTAATGAGTGTTTCATTTTCTTAAAACCCCTTGGTTTTATTTTTTCACTGAAAAAAACATTAAGCACCTACTATATCCTAGGTACCATGCTATGTATTGGAAAGATACAATGGTGAATAAAAACAGATACAGTCTGTGCCCCTGTGGAGAAAATGGCCTTGTTGGGGAAGGAGTTATTAATGGAACAATCACATTTTGTGGGTTTTCACAAAAGAGCACTCCAAAGTACAAAGGAAGAGCACCTGCTCTTATCCTTCTGTCCCATATGGAGTGTAGGTCATACTAAGAGCTATGGATAGCAGCATATCTCCTCCCACTTGTACAGTCCTACTCTACCTTCCCACGAATGCATGTCCACTGTTAGCTTAAGAAGAGATTCAAATATTCCTTCCGGCATAGAATCACAAGAACACTGAGCTAAATGCACTCTCGTCTATCCTAAACTGCTTGTTTTTATCAGGTTGCTCTTCCTCAGCACTTTGGATGCATTTTAAACTAACATATCTTGACTTTGAGTTCTTTTTATTCCATAGTCCTGCTCTTGACATGAGTTTTGAATAAATATATGTGTTCTCAGGTTGAAGAGTAGAAGCAAAAACACATCAACGCTCCTCCTATCCCAAAGAGATGACTTCTCAGAAAAATAAACCCAGCATAGAGAATGTGCTTTCCTTCAGCCTACTGTAAAAGTCCAAATTCTGGGACTAAAAGCCTTAAGTTCTTAAGAGTCCTTCTCATTTCTTAAAAATTTCCAAACACATACCCAAGTGGGGATTTTCTTCCTTCCTGTCGTTGTCCTACTACAGTTTAGCTCTTCCTCTCTCTCCATCCCCTCTTCCTGAAAGCAGAACGTTTATTCTCCTTCTCATAAGGATTTTATCCAACCTCCTGCTCAATGATGAATCTACTTTACAATATTCCTGGAAGCCCCTGCTTGAATGCTTTATGCTTTATTTAAAAATGCCTTCCTGCAATTTCTACCCATGGATCTGCATTGGCCTCCTGGAGCTACACGGATTATGTCTGGCTGCTCTCTCATTTAACCGCTCTTTGAATTGGTCCCACAAACTCTAAGTTTCTTTCCTTGGGCTAAATATTGCCACACCATCATTTTCTTCTGCCTGATTCCCACAATTTCCATCACCTGGTCATTTTCTGGGAGGGTGACTCCTGCTGAGAGTCCTCCAGTAGAGCAGATTGATGGACATTTGTTGATCTTGTGAGCTATCAGGAGGAACTCCTTAATGTTTTTTTTAGGTAACCTATGGTGTTCCAGGGAAAAACAATGTTTAAAATTATCTCAGAATTTACACCAACTTAGCGCGGACCTCTGGGCTCCCCTTCCCACTCCTTACTTTTTTACCGGGGAAGAACGGATTTAATTTATTATGGTTTTGGAAGAAGGAACTGAGCATGCTCAGCTTAATCCCTTTCCTGCCCTCTCTTTTGAATCTGCCTCCCACCCAGTACCAGCATTCAGGTTAGCTTTAAGGCATAAAAAGCCCCTTAGGGGAAGCTTGTGGTTGGCTAGCTGTGTACCCAAGTAGCTGGATAGACAGGTCTATTTAAATTAGGGTTGAGGTTTTGGGAAACCCACTAGAGAAGTCCCATCTAAGCCAATTTCTCCAATCCAGCTTTAAAAGATTACTGACTGCTAACTTTCCTTTCTTATTTTCAGTTGGTGCCAAACACAGGAAGGGAATTCAAAGATATTAATTTTTTACCACCAAAATTCCCCAAATACCCTCCACAGAAAATGTCCTGATAATTTCTACTTAAAGTAAGAGAGAAGATTCTAAAATCTTTTTCTGGAAACATTTCTACTTATTAATGTCACCCTAAATATGTTTGTTTCCAGAATTAATTTACTTTCCAGATGGGAAGTAATCAATAGAATCTTTGTCTCCTTGATCTATATGATATGTTTGTATTGAAGTTGTATCAGTTCTTTTTTTTGTTTGTATAAGAACTGCACTGGACCACTGATTCATACTTTCCTTTACTTTCTCTATCTCATATTTGAACAGTTACATTCAAAGATATAACTGAGAATTTAAAATATGTCTCTCTGTTAAATTACATTTTCAGGTACTAATCCATTTTATAGACTGTTGAAATCTTTTTAAATTTAGATTCTCTATTGTCCATTATAGGAATTATTTCAGTTTTATGTCTGTAAGTTTGGTAGTCATATTTTCTGTCCATTAATACCATTTATAAAAACGTTGAATGCTACAGAGTTTAGGGCAAAGTTAGATGTCTCCTAAGACAGATTGTCTTCTAAGAGGTCATTGATGAACTAACACTCTACGATTATTACAATTTGGTTGGGTACAATCATTACCCAACCAAACTCTCATTCACTTCACATTTCTCCACTTATCCTAAGAGGTATTATGAATGTGTTTATCAAATGACTTCCTGAACTCATGATAAATTATCCTCTGGCACTAACCTAGGACTATCCATTAAATAATCATCTAAGCCAAGTAAAGTAGATTTAATATATGTTTTTTTTCTGAGCAAATCTATGTTGACTTCTGGCATGTTTCCTTTTATTCTCAAATGTACATAAACGTTCAAGCTTTACTGTGATTATGGAAGCTTACTGAAATTCCTTTTAAGCCTACTGAGCTACAGTTTCCTGGATCTACCTAGTTTTCCTTTATGAAAATGGTACCCAACCGTTCACACTTTAACAACTATTTTTCTGCAATTTCCCTACCATGAAACCATCTTCACCTTTAGTGAGAAAAAAAATTGTGTGTGTGTTTTCCAGAAAGAAGTAAATAAATCAATGCATCAGCACAGATAGGGCATATTTTTGCATTAGTCTGATGAGTTCACACAAAATGATTGGGAATCTTGGATCTAATTAGCCAAACTCAGCTTTCAACTCATTTCTCTTCCATCTCTGATGGCTCTGTCTTTTCTTATTGACTCCTTTTTCTTTTCCCATCTTCTAAATATACAAATGCTTGTCCTTAAGCACTCTAGTCTTCTCTATATACTTTTCCTCTCAAAGATTTCACCCACTTTCATATATAATGATCAATTAACTTTAAATAATTCTAAATCTATAGCCTCAGGTCTTATCTCTGTCATAATTTCTGAACTTTCATTTCCACTGCTGGTCATAATTACTTGGATTTATAGTCATCACCGTGTAGCAGACAAAGTGTCTGGCAGGACAAAATACAGTGATTTTCTACATCCATCCAGCTAAGATTCAGAACCAATCCTTAGAGCACATGCAACAGAGAGCCAATGATGTGGTAAATCTGAAGAGAAATGACAAGACTCTACCTTCCAAAATATCTACAAACTGATAGTCTTGCCTTGGGATACATGAGATTTAATGTGGATAAATGAGAAGCAGAGAAAGAAAGATCTTGAGCACAGGGTTCAATCTATGAAGTACATTTCTGGGGAAGACCCTTGGAGATGGCTTTGGGCAGCCAAGGGTTGATCTGGTATCTTTGGATGCTTGGGGCGGATAAGGTTAAAGAGAAGTGAACAGAAAGGTAGTGAGGGAGAAAACCTTTGACCTCTGCCCTATTTTTTTTCTAAAGCAAGTATCTCAACATCTTCCCCAATCCAGAATCCACCTGACAGGTGGACAGGTTGGCAGAGGAGGGCCCACGGACTGCCTCACCTAGTCTAATGAGAGCTCTTCATTGAATTATTTGATATAAAAGTACTTCCATGCTATTGCTTTATTAATCATCATGGGAACAGATGAAATGGAAAGAGGTAAACATTTAGGATGGAAAGCTACAATATCATTACAAAACAGCTTATTTATATGCAGCAATTCCTTACCATTCTCCTTTGGTCTTGTGAAGGAGTACATGGCTAAAATTTAGAAAAATTGGACAGCCTGCTCAGTTCTGGCACTAACTTTTTGTGATTTTTAGAGGGCAAGATATTTAACCTCTTCTGTCCTCAGTTTCCTCAACTGTAAAATGAGATTTCATCAGATGACTGTTAAGTCCCTCTAGCACTAAAATTCTATAACTCTAAATTCCAGCACTGGAAGGATTTATCTCCACTGACTAGTTCCGTGGGGCTTTAGGCAAGTCTTTTAATACTGTGCATCTCCATTTAGCCTTAGGAGTTTTCAGATATTACTGTGGATCTAGCCTTGGAGATAAAATATTACCACAAATCTGTTAGCAGGGTAATGTGTACAGCATTTACTGAATTGCCTAATTCCACATGCTGCATTTTGGGCCAGGAAAATGAGAAGCACCGCACACTTTTATCTCCAGTAAAAAAATCCTATGATGAATATACTCTTGGAATAATTTGGTGGCATTATTCTTTCTGACTCGAATACTTTTTCTAGGAAGAGCAACATCATTTAAGAATTGAATGCAGTGATTCTGCCACAAGCTTTTTACTCGGTGCTTCTTGTTATCTGCCCACATGGTGTTTTGGGAAATCATTACATTTGACCTTAATATAAATAATAGACACGATAAGAGGGTAAATGTGATTGGGCTGTTTAAATGTGACGA
The DNA here is from genome assembly GCF_023851605.1 of Tamandua tetradactyla. Taxonomy (NCBI): domain Eukaryota; kingdom Metazoa; phylum Chordata; class Mammalia; order Pilosa; family Myrmecophagidae; genus Tamandua; species Tamandua tetradactyla. The sequence goes on from NC_135329.1 coordinate 151,408,229, forward strand.
TTACTGCCACCCTTTTGTTTTATTGTCTATACCAATCATACCAGAATGTATACATGAAATGGTGTCAACCATAGTTCTTCACAGCTATAATCATGTACCTTAACTTTTAACTTAAAGGGCTGGTAGTCTACCATACTTATTAATTTATGAGCTATCATGCTTTTTAAATTATATGAAGCCTGAACTGTGAAATAAAAGCCATTTTTCAATGAAAGCAAATCTTGCTTTTTTATTTAAAGAAATGCTTCTTCTGCCAAGAAAAAATAGATAGAAGCAAGGAAAATCATTTTTACTAAGTAAAAATGAGTGTATTTGATTTGGTAGTAATACCTTTTGTTTTTGAATTCTTAGTAAGTGTTCCTCGTTCATGATGTAGCAAAATGTGAATAAAATAAAATAAATGATGTAATTTTGGATTTAGTAACTCAGATACTTAATTAAGAGCGAGTGGTGGCATTTAACGTCATTCTTTATTATTTTGACCTGTGGTTCTTGGTCAAGGGTGATTTTGCCGCCCAAGGGATATTTGGCAATGTCTGGAGTCAATTTTGGTTGTCACAACAGGGGTGGGGGCCAGGGAGTGCTACAGACATCAAGTGAGTAGTGGCCAAGGATGTTGTTAAACACCCTACAACGCATGGAATGTTTGCTCACAAAAAATTATTCAGCCAAAAATGTCAATCGTATTGAGGTGGTGAAATCCTGATTTAGACCAAATTAGAGGAACTGAAGATCACTGATTCAAGGCTAAGGTCAAACAAGATGACCGAAGTTTGGCAGCTCTCCCTTGCCTTAGATAAGAACCAGTTGTTCTAGTTTGCTAGCTGCTGGAATGCAATATACCAGAAACAGAACGGCTTTTTAAAAGGGGAATTTAATGAGTTGCTAGTTTACAGTTCTAAGGCTGAGAAAATGTCCCAATTAAGGCAAATCTAAAGAAATGTCCAATCAAAGGCATCTAGGGAAAGATACCTTGGTTCAAGAAGGCCAATGAAGTTCAGGGTTTCTCTCTCAAGTGAGAAGGCACATGGCGAGCACAGTCAGGGCTTCTCCCTCAGCTGGAAGGGCACATGGCGAACATGGTATCATCTGCTAGCTTTCTCTCCTGGCTTCCTATTTCATGATGCTCCCCGGGAGGTGTCTTCCTTCTTCATCTCCAAAGGTCGCTGGCTTGTGGACCCTCTGTTTTGTAGTGTTGCTCTCTCTGAATCTCTCTGAATCTCTCATTCTCCAAAATGTTTCCTCTTTTATAGGACTTCAGAAACTAATCAATCCCCACTCAAATGGATGGAGACATGTCATCCCCTAATCCACTTTAACAACTATTCTTAACTAAATCACATCAACCAGGGAGATGATCTCATTGCAGTTTCAAATATACAGTATTGAATAGGGATTATTCTACCTTTAAGAAATGGATTTATATTAAAACATGGCTTTTCTTAGGGGGCATACTTCCTTTCAAACCAGCACATTCCACCCTCTGGCCCCTAAAAAAGACATGTTTTTCCCATATACAAAATACATTAATTTCATAACAATATCAGAAACCTTAAACCTTTCAGTAGCAATACAATGAAGTACAAAATTAGAGACAGTATAAAATCTCATCAAGTCAGTTACAGGCATGGTCTGTCCTAAGGCAAAATTCTCTCCATTTACTCTGGACCTTTGAAAACTCATAACAAGTTATTTGCTGCAAACATACAAAGGAGGAACATTCATAGGATACATATACACATTTCCATAGGGAGGAAGAAACACAGGGGTCACCGGACCCATACGGTTTCGAAAACCTACAGGGCAAAGTCCATTAGATTTCAAAGTCTGAGAATCATTTATCCTCAGGGCTTTAGAAAGCAGCAGTCCCACCCTTTCCAAATGCCTATGCCTACTTCTCTCTGAATGCAACCTTGGGGGATATTGGGGAGACCACCTTTCTCTTGGCTCCAACCTCTCCAAGCATTGGTGCTGCACCCGGGCTCTCTGCCATCTCCGGGGCACACGCTCAACCCCTACATGTGGTGGTAGCCAGGCTCTCCCCAAACCCCAAGGAATGTGCTTCACCTTCTCCAAGGCCTGAGGCGGCATGACTCTTCCACTACAGGGAGGTGGAAGGCCCATTCTCTGCCTTTGGGGCAAACTCACCCTCTCCACGGGCTTGGGTGGGTCCGCTCTCCTGGCCTGAGGCTTCTTGACTTCAGACTCCAGCCTCCATGGTTCTGCCTCTGAAGTTATTTTTCCTCCAATATGTCCCTTCTCTGAACCCCTCAGTCCAGACTGGCAGCGGCTCTGTTCATACAGGTCCCACAGCCCTCTCATCAGCTTTCTATGCAGTAGCCTCGGATCATGCCCATCAGACATAAGGATTTTCCACAAATCCTTCCTGGATAACTCCATGTCCGATCCTGACTTTCTCTGAAATGGCTGGCTAGTTCCACATCTGGTTAAATTCTGACACAGGGCTCTATTCTCTGGGGTCTCCCTTTCTGTAGGCCCAGGATTTTCTGGGACCTCAATTTCTGGTATCTTTTTACTCAAGAGTTCAGTTTTCAGCTTATCTCTCTCCTGTAACATTTCACTATAAGCTGAAAGGAGAAACCAGGCTGCACTTTCAACATTTAATTTGGAGATCTCTTCTGCTAGATATCCAAGTTCATGGCTTTTAAAATCTGCCTTCCAGCCAATACCATTAGCCAACTTTGCCAGATTATCTGCCATTTTAAAACAAGATTGCCTTCCTTCCAGCTTGCAGTAACACATGCCTCATTTCTGTCTAAGGCCTCATCAGAGGTATCTTCAGAGTCTGCATTTCTACCAACAGTCTTTCCAAAGCATTCTAGGCCTTCTCTATCAAGGTTCTCACAACTCTTCCAGAATCTTCCCCTTATCCAATTAAAAAGCCATTCCAACATGTTTGGTATCTGCAAACCACAGCAGCACCCCACTCTCGGTACCAAAATCTGTTCTAGTTTGCTAGCTGCTGGAATGCAATATACCAGAAACAGAACGGCTTTTTAAAAGGGGAATTTAATGAGTTGCTAGTTTACAGTTCTAAGGCTGAGAAAATGTCCCAATTAAAACAAGTCTAAAGAAATGTCCAATCAAAGGCATCTAGGGAAAGATACCTTGGTTCAAGAAGGCCGATGAAGTTCAGGGTCTCTCTCTCAAGTGAGAAGGCACATGGCGAACACAGTCAGGGCTTCTCCCTCAGCTGGAAGGGCACATGGCGAACATGGCATCATCTGCTAGCTTTCTCTCCTGGCTTCCTATTTCATGATGCTCCCCGGGAGGTGTCTTCCTTCTTCATCTCCAAAGGTCGCTGGCTTGTGGACCCTCTGTTTTGTAGTGTTGCTCTCTCTGAATCTCTCTGAATCTCTCATTCTCCAAAATGTTTCCTCTTTTATAGGACTTCAGAAACTAATCAATCCCCACTCAAATGGATGGAGACATGTCATCCCCTAATCCAGTTTAACAACCATTCTTAACTAAATCACATCAACCAGGGAGATGATCTCATTACAGTTTCAAATATACAGTATTGAATAGGGATTATTCTACCTTTAAGAAATGGATTTATATTAAAACATGGCTTTTCTTAGGGGACATACTTCCTTTCAAACCAGCACATTCCTTTCACACCAGTATTTACATGTCTTAGGGTACCCAAAAAGGCAGCTTGCTTAAAGGTAGTTGCTTCCTGGTGACTGTATAATCACACTAGATCTTGATACAGATTTAACCTGTGGAAAAGGACCTACAAAGAAGTTCTAATAATAGTATTGATTTCAAAGATAGATAAATCTTTCTCCATAAAATGAATGCAACAAATGGGGAATTAAAAAAAAATTTTCATGTCTGAAACTATATTTTATTAATATAGGGGTAGTTGAGAATAATGTTGACTCTGCTGATTTCTCTTCTTTCTCTGCAGTTCCATGGGAAACATCAAGAGCAGGAAACTTGGCAAAGCAAAAAGTCAAGAGCTAATTATAGTATACAGCTATGAATAGAGAGTGAGTAGTTTATGCCCAAGATCCGTAATGATGTCGTAATTTAAATAATACTTTTGAAATCATGATACATTTGCATTTTGTGAATATTTGCAGTTTTTGCTACATGGTTCAAATGATCTGTAAATGCATAGGTTTTAAACTAATTTAAACATTCTTCTAAGTACTTTGGTATTTATTTTTCAGCCAGAATCTATATTTCAGTATATTTTTCTGGAAATATCTTAGAGGTAGATTCCATTGGAACAAGACCCAATCAAATTTTATGTACTAAGGCTTTCCAATGAGTCATGCAAAACAATAAAAATCATAGCTTTGTGATATAATAAAGAGGAAGAAGTAAAAGTTGAAGTTGAGACTGAATATAAAAGGGCAATGGGGAAAGCAACTAGAGACAGGAAATAGAAGCGGCCTAGGGCGACATTTTGGCCTTTGAATGGCAGGCCCCAAACCACCATTAAATACTCTGGTTCTAGGATTTAATAAGAGGTCAATGGGATAGAAGAGGGAAAGTAAGTTAGGAGTAGACTGGAAGTAAGGGATGAGGAATATTGCATTACATTGGGAGATTCAATTAGCTTAGATAAGGTTTTGATTCACTTTTTTTGCAATGCCCAATGACTCTACCTCAAAACAAAAGTAATGAATGAACAATTGGGGGTTAGTGGTTTTCTTTACCTTATTCCTTTCTTCATTGGGTGTTGTCTGCTTACTTCTTGCTGGTTCTTTTATTAAGTCAACGCAATCATCATGGAAGTCTTCCATATTCAGATTTGTCTTTGAAACGTCTCCCTGCTGTACAAGGCAATGGTTAGTGGGAAGTGGGGTCAGGAAGATTGGAGAAGCAGTGCCATATAATAATCACTTGGAAGAAAATGTAGGCCACTTGCAAACTTTCAGCAAATTATTCCACAAGATGTACTTTATAAAATTATCTCTCCAAGCTCAGAATTCCTTTCCCACCTTGCCCCACTCTTTTGGTAAAGTTCATTGCCAGTAAAAATTGATTTCAAAGGTCCAGAAGGAAAAAAGTAGAGAAAAATTGTTATAGTAAGACGATCCTGAAGCAGCCTTCTCTAGAGAGAACCATTGTGCACAGTAGTTTAAACCATTAGGAGAGTCTGGGGAGCAGCAATGAGGTGGAAATGATTAAAGGTCTCTGATGGAAAAGAAAGCAGGAAATCTAGAGAATTTACCCAAGCAAAATGTTTGGGAGACTCTTGGAAAAAGGAAGGAAATATCATTGATAAAGAAAAAAAACATTGAGCACAAAGGAAATTTCATGTGGTTAATGATATTTTGCTCCTGCATTTCATAGGTCTGTGGTTTAGTCATGGAAGCAGGGGGGCTTGAAAACTACTGTGGAGCCAGTGGGCAGCCTGAGAAGACTTTATGAAGGTGAAAAGACCCAGAAGCAACCCCAAGTGATGGAACATACTAGTTTAGGAGAGTGATGCTACTGTAACTGAAGATTCTCTTGTCATCTGGAATATAAAATGGTTATTAGACAGGCTTTAAAGCACAAACATGCTTCTCAAATTTCATTTACTACACTGACACAGAAGAATGATTCAGGGAGACATGTTACTGGAAAGATTTAGGTTTTAGTCTTGACTCTAAAACTAAACTGGTTTGAATTACTGGGTAATTACTCTGCTTCAGTACACACTTGATACTTAATTCCAAAATGGCAGCTGTTGTGTAAAGAATGTTAAATTTCAAATTAGCAGATCTAAATTCAAATTCCAGATCCAGTTCTTAGTGAATGTGGAGCCCCAAGCAAAGCTCTCATACTTTCTTTGAACTTGTCCCTTTACCTCAAAGAAAAAACCATTTGCCTTATCTCCATGTGAAAGTCCTTTGTAAATCTCAAACTGGCATATAGGTGGAAAGAATTATTATTATAACTCCAACCTGAGCAGGGTTTTCTGCACTATTTTTTATTAATCCCTGTAAAAGAGAGACATAGCATCAACCTTAAAAACATTAAGTCCGGACATTTATGCTTTTCATGCAAACCTCTGTAGTGTTAGGAAGCATTTTTTGAGAAGCTTCTGTTCAGGTTGTAATGCATATGGAAATGCTGATGTTTACTTCTCTTGTCAGAGAGGCCCTTTTTTCATTTCTACACCAACCCACACCAAATGTTTTCAGGCTGCTGAATGATTTTTCTGCTCTGTACCTGTCCTTTGGGCATTTACAACACGCGCCAAAAACCTTTTGAGAATGTTTTAAGCAAAGCATGGTGCTAAGCGTGGACCCTAAACTGAGCAGAGCCATGGGGCTTCCTCAAGCATACTAAAGTAGGGTGGTTGGGATTTATTGACAGTTATGTGTGATGAATATGGCAGGTAAGAACATAAAGTGCTATGGGAGATCAGGGAGGGAGTGGTACAGCTGAGGAAGGATTCCCGGTAGAGGTGATATTTGGATTTGGCTTTGAGAAATGGTAATATTTCAATAAGCACAGATAGAAGGTCTTATACTCCTGGTAAAGGACTGGTAGTAGGAAACCCCAGGGAATACCCAGTAGACCAGTGGGAATGAAATTTATTATTTATGTAGAAGCACAGTAGTTTGGAAAGGCAAATGAGCCTCAGAACATTGGAAGGCCTTGAGTCTGAACTTAATTTGGAAAGCAATAAGGCATTTGCACTGAAGTGTTGTAAATGCAAAAATGTCACAGAGGCCACGGCGGCTCAGCAGGCAGAGCTCTCGCCTGCCATGCCAGAGACCTGGGTTCGATTCCCGGTGCCTGCCCATGCCAAAAAAAGACACAGAGCTGTACTTAGGAAGAATAATCTAATGGGGAGTAAAATTAAAATTAGGAGGCTCCTGACTAGAGAAGTACTGGTCTGGGGAAGAAAAGAGAGGGCACAATTCTGACTCCTGGGCGTGGAGAGGAATGGGAAGGAAGAAAGAGGGAGTGGGAATTATTACTTTAGGAAGAAGAAGGGGAGAAGCTGGAGTGGGATATGGCATGGAGAGGGTAGATTTCATTGCATTAGATCTCCCTTTAAGATATGCAATGTAAACAGGAGGGACGATACAGACAAGGGAGAACAGAGTCAGAAGAAGCAGTGATTTTTAGCCTGGACCTCTGAAGTCAGGACTATAAACTGCTGCTCCATGGCAGTTTGCAAGCTCTTTATGTGGTGGGGGTAGAGGTGGGGAAGAAACATAAATTATAAATGTTGAAAAAGATAATATAAGAATCAAGGTATAGTCATACATTACTTTTGGCATTATAATAGTAAAACATCTACAAAAGGCAATTTGTCACACATATTAGAAACATTAATAATTTAATACATGTTTTACCAAATCTGCTTTACAGAATTTATCCATAGGTAATAACACAAAAGAAAGAAAAAGCTTTTTGCATGAAGATGTTCACTGTAGTGTTACTTAAAAGTGGCAAAAGAGATGGAAAAAATCTAGATCCTTAATCAAAGGATAAAGATAGTTTGGTTGAGTACTCACTGAATTAAAAGCCTAGCAAATTATGCTGAATGAAATAGCGGCTGAAATTTATGACATGGAAATGCAGGAGAAGGACAGAAGTAAATATAATTCTGCTCTAAACTTCCATGGCCCCATCATGCCTCACAGACAGCTACAAGTACAACACATGGGTGTCATCACTGGTGCATCCAACCCTCAGCTCCACCCTACAATTAGGCGCCACTGTTTCTTCCATTTTACAGATCAGGCACCCGAGACTTGTGCAGATTAAGCAATTCACCCAAGGTCACAAAGCTCATACTATTCCAAAGCAGCTGTGTTTTACTCTAGAGTCTGTGCTCTTAATTACCATGCTATATTCTCTACATCCTAAATAATGACTTCTTTCAGCCAGCTGTAAAAACAGCATTAATCAGATCGATTTTTGACATGGCAAAGACAAAACAACATATGTATTTCTCTCTTTTCACAGGTTGTTTATAGACATAAACATGCTTTCTCTGTATTTTTCTCTATGCTTATTCCATGAAAGACATCAATTATTAGATTAATATTTCCATGAAGCTGAATGTCCAATGAATGTAATACGTGAAAGATTAGTTTTATTTTTTCTGGGCCCACAATTTAGAGAAAAAAATTACATCCATTATTTATAAGCAAAAATATAGGTTCTCAATTCAGATACTACTTTGGTTTTAATGACACACATTTATCCTCTAGGATATGATCCATGAAAATGTAAAAGAGAAAACCTTAATTGTATTTAGCCCTCATTCCCAGCAATATTTTTCTTTGCAGTGATGGAAAAGAAACAGAATTAATTATCAGAAACAACCGGATAATTATGTTAGGAAGCTGTGAAACAAATGTGCACATTATGTCCCTTGAGAATTTCTATTAGAATATCTTCGCACAAGACACTTGATCAACACATTTTTATTTATATCATTTGGAAATACATCTTCTGAGATGAAGAAATTACCTTCAGCTTTTCCTCAAGTTCTGAGAGAGAGCTACATAATTCAGCAACAGATTCAAGAACCTCTTTGTGTTTTGTCACTATTTTCTCAGCATATTTCTGTCCTTCTTCCAAACCTAGGGAAGAGAAAGGGTAAAACTATTTTTAAAGGTCAGATCCTTGGCAGGAGAAAAAAAAAGCCCAGGTATACTCATCTCCTCAGCGTCAGGTATAAGTCTGGCAGGTAGATAGTAAGTGCTTAATAAATACTTGCTGAACATATAAATAAATGGGAAAAAAGAGCTTTTTTATTTTGAGAGGTAGATAACCTAGAAAAATAGATATATTTGCTGTACCATGACACTTTTATGTAACCTACATAATGTTGCTATATTAATATTCTTAAAACTCAATTCTAATCAGATTTTCTCCTGTTCAGAACATTCAGTAGTTCTCTGCTGCTTAGAAAAGTACAAATTCCTCAGGATGGCATTCAAGCCCCTCTATAATACAGTCTCAACTTGCGACTCCCAAATTTATGTCGTCATAATTCCTTCATGTATTTAATCTCTGGCCAAATCAATCCTTCCCTCCAACCCCCTCACCAGCACTCAGGGTGCTTTCCTACACCAGAACTGCCCCCCTCCGCCCCTAGTTCTGCTGTCAAAACCCGACCTACTCTTCAAGGTCTGAGGAAGATGCCAAAACCTCTGTGAAAATGTTCGTTATATTTCCCAACTGTATTTCTGTCTCTTCCTATTGGAACAATAATAAAAACAGCTACAATGTGATGAGTGCTTATCATTTGCCTGCGTGTAAACACTTCCTATGCATTATCTAATGTGGTTAGTTCTATGACAAATGAGGAAACTGAGCCTCAGAAGAGGTTGACTTCGCAGGTGACTCAGCCAATGAATGGGATTTGAGTCCAGGGTCACCTGGCTCCACTGCCTAGGCCAAGCTGCACTGTGCATTTTATCCCTTTCTCACTGTATCCTGACTTCCAGGCCTAGGTTGTAGTTCCCTGAATAGGCATTAGGCTCTATTTATTTTTGTCAACTACAGCTCTTAGGACATGGTAGGCACTCAGACTCTTTTTGAGGTAAATTTATTATTTGAGTCAAAATGCTGGATTCGATAATGCTTGAGCAGCCAGCAACAGCTGGTATAATACCCCTAAGTACCTTACTTGTTGCAAATTTTCAAAACTGCATAGCTGCCATATCAAACAGATGAAGACTCACATCGTTCATTTATTCATTTGTATTATTCATTCAATGACTCAATCATCAAATATTTGTTAAGCACTTAGTATGTGAACTAACAGGCAAAATCCCTTTTCTCACAGAGCTTACTGTCTGGTAAGGAAAGTCAGACAACAAATAAACATCTGCTATTTCAACTGGTGATAAAGGCCAGAAAAACAAGCAAAGCAGGATTAAGGATGGTGCAGGATGGGAAGGAAGTGTAACTTCTATGAGGACGTATGAGTACTTCCTCTGTACTGGAACCTAATAGGCACTGAAATACAGTGATAAGATACACTGTCCTTGCCCTCAAGGAGCTAACAGTCAGTAGAGAAGACAGACAAATAAACAGGTGATAATATTAGTGTGAAAAGTGTAATAATAGAGGGAAACTATGCTGTGGAAACAGTTGCCTCCAAAATTTTTTAAGGTACTTAATCAGTAACTACAGTAAGAAGATATAATATTAGTTTTCATTAATTTTTCAATCTGTATTTTACTATTTTTACTACCCTTCTCCTTTGGAAAGCCATGAAGACTCCATTCTCATTACTGTTATAATAGGCCCTGCAGTAGATATTTTTCTACAAAATTTTTATGGCTGTCCATGGATAGTGCTTCATGTTACAAGAGAAAATATTCATCTGTCAGCAGCTGTGGGCAGCCTGAGAAGCATTTTGTACCACCTGGTGCTGTCTTCTTTCTGGGAGGGATTTGCCTGGTCACTGGGTATGACTCTTGGTCTCACAGGAATGATACTAGGGAATTCACGAAACTTAAACCTCAGAGCCCTCAAGGACTGTCATCACCTGGGCTAACTTTTTAAATAACTGCTTCCTTTTTACGAAGAAGGCTTCTCAGGCTGATAACTGAATTATCTTTCTTAGTCATGGACAAGAGGAAAACAGAATTTATGAGATGATAACATGAGTTCTACCATTTATTTCACAAACGAGAGGAATATTTCCAAGGGAAATAAAAACAAGGGAGTATTTCTTGCTCTTTCTTCAATCCGCGAGGTATAACATTCACAGAAACTGGAAGGCTACAGGCTTCAGTCCTAGCTCTGTGCCTTCTGTATTATAGCAGCTATGTTTTGCAAGGAATCACTCTTGTGGAAGTTACCTTTGGCGGGGGGGAGAGTGGGGAACCTAAATATTGTTTTGGTTTTATTACCCTGTAGGTAAGAAAAGAGAATCGAGAAGGAGGATTTACACAAGGGAGTTAAAAATCTCTGTGTTTCATCTCCTGCTGTCAGAAGCTCCTTTCTCTACTCCCTTTTGTTGGATGTGAGCTCTTATTTTGAGCTTTGTTCCTGACTAGGTCAGTGTACTGAGGACCCTGAGTGCTTGTTGTGCTTTTACTTTCTGCCAAATCAGGTTCAGTATAGGTTTGTTCAATGGCAAATACTGACTATCTTAAAGGATCTCTCACCATATAAGCGCTGGGTAAGGTCAGTGATCTCCCGAATCCTTTCTTCTTGCTGAGGCACTGAGGGCACGATATACTTATTGAACTGCTGGTGAAGAATTTCCACCGCCTCTTCTGTCTTGCACTCTGTGGAATATTTCCCAACTCTTACAACCGTGGCACTTGCATCTTCATACCAAAAGTGACACTAAGTTAAAATGGAACAAAGCATAGATTAAAGAGGCACCACTCTTCTAAAGTTCTTAATTTTGAATCACTGAAGTATCAAATTTTAATTTCCTCAAACTTCATATCCACTACAGTTTCAACTTTCTAAGTCACAAAAAATTAAAACAAACAAACAAAATATATATATATTATACCTTTGCTGTTGGATATTAAAGGCAAATAAGAAAGCATGGAAAGGTGTTTGATTCTCCTGCCTTCTTAGATTTGCCTTAGATTTAGTATAATACCTAAGGCTCATGTGGCAGATTTATAAAAGTAGGTAGTATAGCAAACATGTGGCACTAAAAAGTGCCCAAATGCCAGGTAAAAAGAGAGAAGATGCCCCAAATACTCTATACCCAACATAATTAACTGAAATTATTAACAAGATATAGATAAAGTATTGCTTGATTAATATCTTAAAACTAAATTATCTGTTAGATGAGATAATTTATCCCTTCATCCATAGACTAAAGAATGAGATTTAGTCTATGGATGAAGGGAATACCATCTACAGAATAGTTTATGACCTTTTTAAAATAGAAGATCATAGTCATATTGTCCGAGCAAACTGGAGAGTTGAGAAAGTTTCTCGCTAAAAATAAATAACTGTGATAAAAGGAATGTGTCTGACACAGGCCAGAAGCACTTATACTGGGTGAGAAATGCATGATTCTGTTAGGAGTTAGCTTTAAATAAGTGCTACAGAGCTACAGTGAATCTATATATCAGATATAGAAGAAGGATTGCCTTGATCTTCTTTAATGCAGTGTTAAATCCAAAATTTAACTGCATTAATGACACGAAAGTTAGATGTTTTGTCTCTCAAAATAAAGGGTTACAAAGAACACTCAAGAACTTCAAGTATAGAGTTTCTTTAATATAAAGTGTGCAAATATTAACTTTAACTTGTCAAATTTTATATATTTTATGTATACCATGTGTCCTCACCGTAGTAATAAAAATAACACCAATGACTATTTTAAATATCTGAAAAACTGTCTTTTTTTCCTATATCTTCTCAAATTCTGTGAAATAGATTAGCCAGTTTGAGCATTTCAAACAGATTCTTGTAGTGTACAAGCATTAACATGATTCTCTGATGATTAAAGATCTCGAGTTGATGGGATTATGGAGGGATGCAAACCCTCAGAAGCTGGTAAGAGTAAATTAGTTTAGTAAAATCTTTTCTGAGAAGCAACTGGACAGTATAAACAAAAACCTTGTAACCTTCATCCTTTTGACTACCAATAACACTTTAGGAAATTTTTCCAAGGAAACAATCATGGAAAAGGGGAATGATACATGAATTTCATTGCAATAATTTAATTGCAATTAAAACAATGCAACATTGTTTCTTCAAAACAATGCAACATTGTTTTGAAGAAGCAAAATGAAATTTTGAAATAATATTAATGGAAAATGTTTAAATGAATTATGATACAACTGTTAAAATATCACATCAAAGAGAATATTTAATGATCTCAAAAGATGAAACAGTATATATAGTATGGTTCCATTTTACCAATACATATATATGGCAAGAAAATATTCTCTTAATTATGAATGGAGGTGTCTGACTACTGAGTTAACAGGAAGGAGCTAGGTTCTTTCTTGCTTATCAGTATTTTTAAATTTTTTACATTTTAGAGATCTATATATATTTTAAATGTTTATAATGTAAAAGTTATTTTTAATTCCTACCAGATTATTTTCAGGGTCTTTTCATATCAAGTATCTGGAATATTTAAACTGAAGAAACAAAAAAATTTATTAGTTGTGTTCAAATTGTTCTGGGCTAATCAAAGGTATAGAAAACCTGCCACTGAAGATCGGGAGGCATTATGGCCAGATATATTTAATGATTTGGGTTGTATGAGGGATGAAATTCCAATCAGTAAATAAGATAAGAAACATTTGTATAGAGTCGTATAGTTTCTAATTACTTAAAGCCATGACGATATCATCATAATCCCTTCTGGGGAAAATAGAATGACAAAAATTCAACCTCGTCAACTATGAAAACTATTCAATATGGTCCAGACCTAAATATTTATGTAGCTAATTTATGAAGCCTACCATGTTTATATTTATAATTGCAATATGTGTCAAGTAAATTCTTTGGAGTTCAATTTCTTTATCAGTGAAATAAGCATATCTTCCCCAATTATCTCAGAAGATTTAAGGGAGTAGAAATTTGTATAGAAGAGAATCAAGGATTTAGAAGAGGAACCAAAATTTATACAAATGCAAGTGATTTTACATTCAAGTATGAAAATTACAAACAGTTAATAAGTAGAAGTTGATTTCACAATTCCTTTGAATTGGCGTAGAATATCATGCTGTGTTATGTCTAATGTGTTTTGTTAGTACATGAATTCTCATACACTCTGAATCAATCCAGGCTATTGAATCAGAGTCACATAAAATACTACTCTAGACTGTAATCTATAGCAAGTGCCACTTTACTACATACTGAAAGTCAGTCTCCCTCCCACCGTTTTCTCATTTTTGGCAGGTAAAGATCAAGAAGAGTTAATACCTCTTCTATCAACTCCTGAAGATGCTCTGTCAGGTCCAGATTCTTCTTGTAATCTGTCACAACTTTGTCAAATTCATCCACATGTTTTTGCAAATCCGTTATGGCCTCCAAAAGGACATTGTTATTTGGATAATTTAATAAAGAATCAGAAATTTTATCCTCAATTTTTTCCATTTTCCTTTTCAAAGCCTGTTCAAAAAATTTAATATCATTCTATTTTTATTTATGACACTATAGTAATTAAATATTGAGAAAAAAAAGTTGGAAAAACCTAATGTAGCTTTCTCCATTCTGATATGTAAACATTATAATTATTACAAGGAATGGATTTTCTTCAACACTGATTCAACATTCAGTAAACATACAGAAAATTTCCTATGTACGAGGGTCTATTCCAGGTTTTGAGAATGATAATGGGATTAAAAAAAAAAAGACAATCAAAAATTGAATACTTGTCTTCAATAAACTCATTGTCTCCTGGGAAAGACATTCAATAATGTAGTTCCTACATGTGATGATCAAAGTGGGTACAAGGGGTCATGTGAGAAGTGGAAGAGGCTCCTTCAATGGCCTGGAGCAAGAAGAGGAAGGGGGTGTACAGAGGCGTGTGCATGTGTGTGTGTGTGTGTGTGTGTGTGTGTGTGTGTGTGTGTTGGGAGAAAGAATGGAAGCAGTGAGGGCTGGGTAGGTTTGGCAGAAACCAGAAACCAACCATGGAGTTCTCTCAAGAGATAAGTCAATTTATGTTTTACATGAAGATCACAGTTATAATAAAAATCAAGAACTAACATTTTAGTCTTGAAACCGTAAAAAGCCGGAGGGTTAGGCAAATAGAATTGAAATGCCAAATGATTTTTCAGCAATTGGAATAACATGCACATACACACAGAGACACCACTTTCTCATTACCTGCATTTTTTCGACATACATATCAACTTGTTGAATTTGATATTTAAGAGTCTTCGGATTCCGTGCTTTTTCATTTTTCTTAGTGTAGTTAAACTTCAAATTGTTGAATTTCTTTTTGATATCTTTGAATGACTCTTTGAGCTGCAGTTCAATGAGAAGAAACAGATGATTTCCTTAAAATGAGAACATTAATATTCACTTGTAATAAATCAATATGTCTAAACACTTCAAAATATTATAATCTTCAAAATGTATTCAGGGTGATTTTTAATAGAAAACATGTCTGCTAGATGGACATATAATGTGAGTGTAAATATGTCCCCCAAATATAAGTAATTATACATTGTTCTTAATACTTTTGATTTTTAATTTTTAATTAGGATTATAGATATAGAATATTCCTTTGGCCCCAAGCAAGAAAGTTTCTTGCATATCACAGATTTTCAACAAGTCTAGTTTTCTTATTTACATCTATTTGATTTTTTTCTATTCATTCTGTTCTCTGTGTGCTAAATTTTGAGCTAGATCCCTCTTCTCCGAGTGCTATCTCAAACAGACCTTATGCATAACTTCACTAAGGCACTGAGCTGTTCATATTGCAGAGGTCAATTCATTGTTGGCACAGACCTCCTAGGACCTTAGGAGAATGGAAGAAGAGACACAGTATGAGATTTAGTAGGAAAAGAACTTTATTTTTATGAGTATTTTCCAGAAAATATTTCCTTCCTAGGTATAGGCCACTAACTTCAGGGGTCTTTCAAACTATAAAAATAAAGCAATAGTTGTAGCCAGTAATGGCAGTATTAATTTGTGTATAAACAAAGTATATGTCTATGCATTGAGAATAGGGTATAGATTATGACAGTCAGTTCAGGGTGGGCCATGGTGGCTCAGCAGACAGAGTTCTCACCTGCCATGCCAGCGACCCGGGTTCAATTCCCGGTGCCTGCCAGTGCAAAAAAAAGAAAGAAAACAGTTCAACTTTACCAGTGCACCAAAATTCTAAGCAGTCCAGTTCCATTAAACACACCACTTTCTGTGTCCTTCTCTTTATTCAAGAAGGATAAAGCATATGGGTAGGTGTGCTAGTTTGAAAGGATGTATATACCCTAGAAAAGCCATGTTTTAATCCTAATCCCATTTTGTAAAGGCAGCTGTTTCTTCTAATCCCTATTCAGTACTGCATGTTTGAAACTGTAATTAGATCATCTCCCTGGAGGTGTGACTCAATCAAGAGTGGTTGTTAAACTGGATTAGGTGAAGACATGTCTCCACCCATTCGGGCGGGTCTTGATTAGTTAATGGAATCCTATAAAAGAGGAAACATTTTGGAGAATGAGAGAGATTCTGAGAGAGCAGAGAATGACATAGCCACAAGAAGCAGAGAGTCCACCAACCAGCGACCTTTGGAGATGAAAAAGGAAAACGCCTCCCAGGGCGCTTCATGAAACAGAAAACCAGGAGAGAAAGCTAGCAGATGATGCCGTGTTTGCCATGTGACTTTCCAGATGAGAGAGAAGCTCTGACTGTGTTTGCCATGTGCCTTCTCACTTGAGAGAGAAACCCTGAACTTCACTGGCCTTCCTGAACCAAGGTATTTTTCCCTGGATGCCTTAGATTGGACATTTCTATAGACTTGTTTTAATTGGGACATGTTCTTGACCTTAGAACTAGAAACTAGAAACTTATTAAATTCCCCTGTTTAAAAGCCATTCCATTTCTGGTATATCGCATTCTGGCAGCTAGCAAACTAGAACAGTAGGCAACTCTCTCTTCATAAAATATAAACCTTCTAAGATTAACAGCAAGAATGAACAATGTCACGGTTGATAAATTTGAGTTCTGTTAGAAAAAGTCAGAAAAACATTAAAATTATTTTAAATGACAGCACACAAATTATTTGGAAGGAAATAAATACTGTGTGCATGCTAGATTTTAGACGTCTAATGCAGAGAACCATATTTGCTCTGGAAAATGCCTTCTCAAAATGTGTATTTCAAATTCTGCACATTGCAAAAACAAAACTCTGACCTCATCTTTAACACTTCTTAGAGACAATTATCTATAAAGCTATAGCAGACTTGCAAATATGGAAATTATTATACTTATGCAATTTTGCATCTGACATACCTACACTTAATCAGTATTGTTTATTTTATATGGTAAATGAAATTGTTTAATATTAATCTTAAGTTACAAGCTAAATGAAGCACAGGAGACCACATAAAACATTTTAATTGACAAATCAGTAATGTTCAGCAGGAGCGGGAAAAGCTATAGCATCAAAATCGGAAAACTAATTCTTTATTAGAGCTTAGGAATATATTTAAAGGACCAGATTCAGTTGGTGTATTTATGAAATAACCAATATCTATTTCAATTCTATGACATCTGAAGTTTAAGTATGCATGTGTTTGATTTAGTGGCAAAGGACAACTGAGCTCAATTAAGTGGGACCAAGATACAAAGGGACTACATCTTTAGTTATTTACATAAAACTGTGGCAGGACATTTTTTTTTCCCTCACAATCATAATCTACAGCTATAAGTGTAATAATGACCATATCTGAGGGAGCCAGAAATTCGTGTTTAAAAAACATACTCTGCCACTAACATTATCTGTTGGACAAAAAAAATTTTAATTCTTTTTTTCCCCTACAGGAACATGACATATATTATGAATTTATAATCTAGAGAAAAGAAGAGGAGCTCTGTCACTATCCTGATAACCGCTGAATTACATCTTCTCATTTATATGGAAAAGTTCAAAGTCTATTTGAAAGCTATATGATGAATGGAGAAAGGCTGAGCCTTAATACTTTAATTCTAAACCATGAAATTTTAAGTCCACTTTGGATTAAGAAATTTAAGACTGGTAAATGATGAGTGTAATTTTATTTCTGTTGGCTTCAGAACATGTGCCCTTCCACTGAAGACGATTTATAAGTGCAAAGAACGTGGATATGTGAAACACGACCAGCTTCTTTCTGACTCAGGCGCTCTCCTGATGAAAGTCTTTAGTTGCTGGAACCTTTCTTTTAGTCTTATTGAAAGTCCATTTTAAATCTAAACCCCAGTGCCTGTCCCAAATAAAATCCAGGACAAGCGGAGGGCAGTATGCATGGACGACCTTCAACAAATTGAAAAATCTAGCCATACTTATTTTCCTTACCTGCACATTCCAATATGAAAACTTAACTTCCCTATAATCCCTACAGAACTTGTGGTCATATTTTTTAAAGTAACCAAGTACCATATTTGCCTGGCTGGGATATCATTGTTCACACAGCTGTTTCTAACTTTAGTTAGCTTGTCAGCAATAGGGAACGGTAGAGATGGCTAAGACAACTGCTCTGCTTGAACAAAGCAAAAGAAAACACCCAAAGCTTGGGCCAAAATAAAGTTGACTCTATTAGAGATCATTAAATGTTGTCTTAATTCATACTAATAAAATTCCTGAAAATCTTGAGAAAATCAGGCAAAAGATAATTTTTTCCAATGAATAATGTGATTTTCCTAACTTTCTACTTGCTTGGCCATTCCACACTTGCTA
Organism: Tamandua tetradactyla; assembly: GCF_023851605.1. Lineage (NCBI taxonomy): Eukaryota > Metazoa > Chordata > Mammalia > Pilosa > Myrmecophagidae > Tamandua > Tamandua tetradactyla. Next base: position 151,426,554 of record NC_135329.1, read on the forward strand.
CGGCATGAACAGATTAAGTAAACACTGGTATGTATGATTAGGAAAAACCTTATTAAAACCTGAAAGTGTAGATCTTGTGGAACTAGTAGAATGAGCATCTTCACCCCATTTCCCAGGGAGCAGTAAGCCCCCTCTTGGAGTTACACATGAACAAGGCTTCTTCTGAGAAGCAGCAGAAGGAAAAGAGTGTGTCAAGAGGCAAAAGGCTGGCTGGCTATTCTTAGTCTTGCCTAAGCTGGCTGAGGTGGCTTTGGCACAAGAACATATTATTTACAAGTCTGTTGCTGGCAAGGCCAACTCATGAGAGGGACATGGGACATTTTAAAACTGAAGAATGGATTTAAAAGGAAAGATTTTCCTTTGAACTATAGCACAGATTTGATCAGAAGCAAAACAAACAAACAAACAAACAAAATGGGTAGCCAGTTTTCATTTCTTTTAATGTCTCCTCCATGAACTTCCTTTTTTGTCCACCATTTTGCCCACTCCAGAGAAAAGTTTTCTCAGACTTATTTCAGTAACATAAGGGTGTAATGTTCACACTTAGGGATGCCTATATTTGAAATGAAAGGATCCAAAGACTCATAATTTAATCCAAATGATTTGCTTCAATAGTAACGGGAAAAAATTAAGCCTTAGTGCTGTAGAAATCTTGGGACAAAGCTTCCTTGGCTTTCTCCCATTCAGTAACCACAACACTCTTCTTTCTGTGCTTGAGATCAGCCTTGCAGTGGCAGAAAATGGGGCAGCTTGGAAAAAGAAGACAGTTGCCCCATTTTTAATCTGTAGGTGACAGTATGTCTCAGTAATTAATATTGTATTCAATCTGCAAGTTTTGTGTGTTCATGGTGTCTTAAGTTTTATTACCTGGATAGGGTGACTAGGGTTTTTAAAGTTCAGCTCTATATATTCTTTAGGAATATTCCACAGAGTAATATTTAAGCCATTCATTTAAAAAAGATTTTAACCATGGGATAGAGGATTTTGAAACAAATTATGATCTTTCCTGTCCTCTTAAATAAACCATCCAACTGGACTTAATCTCATATACTCACAAACAGTAAATGGGATGGGGCCTGATTAATAAACAGCTGTCGCTGTGAAGCCTCACAGGCTTTAAGAAATTCCCCCCTGTACTGCTTCCTGAAGACGTTCTTATGGCCTGGCACAGGGTTGTCACATAATAGGCTTGTTGAATGGAGATAATTTAGTTTATTTTTTTTAATGATGAGTTAGGGTTTGTCTGTACTACCTTGAAGGGAATTTCGATCCTCTACACAAGACCTTTTTCTGCTTTTTTTCCTGCTAGCAGGTGGGTATCCATGGTCCCTTCATCAACGGCAAAGTGGTTTCAGTTTTATTATACGTGCATGCATCTGTAGCAGCACCATCCCCCTACTCTAATTACTGCCTCTAATCTGACTTGTATCCCTGGAACACAGATAACCAACTTATCCAGACTGATGCAAGAAGTTTTTGTAACTGGAGCACATGATTCTGACACTTTAAATTCCTTTTCTGCTTACTTCTTAATGGATAAGATGTTGCCAAAAGTGGAAATATTTTAGGGCTAAGCAATGTAATTATCTGTAAGCTTCTGTTTGAAAAATTATTTTTAGTAAACGGATGCCAAACCTAATTCTGTCATTACTATCCTTTTTCAGCAAAATAATTGTTTTTGACCTATAATATGTGCTTCTAGTTACAAATTTCTATTAACATTAAGTAAATGTAAATGCAATTTTTGGTCAGGTTATAAGAAGAAAATATGCTCAATATTAACTTATTACATTTCAAAATGTAATAAAAAATGTTACTCTCTGCGTGTAAAGAATGAGTAACTAACTCATCTCAAATTCCATATTGTACGATACTCCTTTATCATACAATATGGAAGAGAATATGTCTATAATGCTTTTTGTATTAACAAATAATTTATATTATTAGGCAAGAAAATATACACTGATATCTAAAAATCTATGCATACAAATGTGTGTGAAGTGAATGGGAAAAACTTCACAAAATCCGGCCGTCTAAAGGCTATGAATTTTAGCAGGTAGGACATGGAGAAAATAAAGCTTTACAAATTTATATGTCTTATATAGTGTACAAAATGAGAAAAAAAACTAATTTTTACCCAAAGGTAACTAAAGCACAAAACTACAGTTTCTTTGTCTTTAAAGAACATCATATAGTATTGAAAAAAAAATTGCATGATTTTGCCATGAGGCATGGGGCCCTTTTCTAAGGGGCTTAAATGCAATTAATAGCACATACATTAACCTCAGCATAGTTAAAAAGGTAAGTTTTACTGAAATAACTAAATGAACAGTGCATTTATATCAGACTATACAAAGAGCTTATAACAGATATACCAGAAAATAGGGATAGGAAGTGAAAGTATAAAAGAAAAAAAATACATCAATATCAGACCATGCAGTGGTTGAATGTAACTAAAACATTAAGTGGATGGTGATTTCAGAGTTCAGCAAGGGACAAGCGTGCTGGTTCCCAGCAAAGGTTCATGCACACCTCTTCTCATCTGAAAAATGAAAGTGTTGAACTAGACAATTTCTAAAATCAACTTCAACTCAGAATTTGTGGACTTCCAAGGAATAGTTCAAATACACTGAAAGCACAAAGACGTGTTTTAAAATCAACCAAAGAAATAAAGTATTATGCTTGATCTAGTTTCCTGGGATGGGATCTGACTTTTTTTTATACAGTAAAAAAAAAAGTGTAACATACTTTTAACTTTACATAATGTCTTAGGTATCTATACCCAAAGACTAGTAAAGATAACAGTAATAATGTCTAGTTGTCAAACATTATTATCACTGTGCTATTTGACCATTAGTTCATGCTCTGATATTCACAATGCAAACCAGAACATGCATATCTTCATCTTACTAAAGGGCACTGAAAATTTCCCTTCTGATTATTTTCCTGTCAGGCTTGTCTTAGTGAAACGCCCAGTGGGCGGATGCTACACTGGAGCATGCTGTTATAGTTCTACAAGAAAGGAAAGGGGAAAAGGACTAGAGAGTTTCAAAGAGCCTTTAAATGTGAAACCATAATTTGCATCAAAGATTCATTGGGTTTAAAGAAGAGACAAGTGGGAAGAATACCTCTGTTAATATTTAAAGGCATGTTAGAGTGACATCTGACTCCTAAATCAAATCCGCGTGTATCTAGTTGCTCATTCCTGCCATGGGACAGACGATCCCAGGGTGTCCCTACTGTGCTTGGAAGGGACATCTGTGGTCCCAGCTGGCTGCCTCCCAGCACAGAGTCATCATGAGGCAGTCTCCATAAATAGAACCACTAAGGGCAGGGCTGAACAGGGAAGTCCGGCTCCAAAAATGCCACAGCCCTTCAAGGAGAGGAAAACCGAGCCGCAGGGGCCTGGGAATAACCCTTAGTATGCCTACATGTGCTTTCAGGATGGAACTGAATTCCACTGAGGGAGTGAGATTGTCACCAAGACAAAAGCATTAAAAAGAAACAACAGGAAGAAAAGATAGCTTTGGGGAAAGACTGTAAAATATTTGTGCCATGGCTGCTGAATCCAAATTTTGTAGTCTTGAGGAGAACAATTTTCTCCAATCATTTTTCTTAAAACTTTCTACTTTCTTATTACTGAGGGAAGTGTGAGCTGGGTCCACAACACAATGGAAGTGCAGAAGTATGACAAGGGAAGCAACCGTCCTCCTACGTGCAGGGCAGGCTGCACTGTGGGTTTAATTCGCATGAGTTAATGAGTCTCTTGCCTGTGTTCCCTGGGACACAGACTATAAACAGAAACTCTGCAGTCCTATAATGCATTGCTGAAACGAAACTCATTGTTTGATATGAGTTCCCATTTTCCTCCTCTTGAACAGGGTCCATGTTATCTCTGGTGCTGTCCTCCTTTTCCCTTTCCCCCAGCCATGCTTACTTCCAGGACCTATCTGTGGTTTAAAGGTGCACTTTAGAGCTAGTCACTATTAAAGCTACTCTCACACAAACTTTAGTCCATGCTTTAATGCTATTTGATTTGATACTTGCAGGCCTAGATTATGTAAACTGGGCATAAACAAAAATTTGAGCAAGTTCACCACCTCCTTTGCCTCCACCCCTCTCCTAGTGGTCTGATGCGTAATTGCCTCAGAAACAATTTGCTCTAAATGGAGGTAAACCTGGAATTCTGGTTACCCTTGGGTTCTGCTCTCAATTCCCAGTCAAGAATCCTGTCCTGATCTATGTTTTCTTTTAGCCAGAGCAAGAAAGCCTTTGAATGGAGCATGTAGCTAGGAGAGGGGAGTGATTGTGGCTCAGGCAGTATCTGGAGTGGGGGTTAGAATTATGGGGGGAGATGGAATTATGAGTGTGAGAGTGTGTGGACGTGAAGAACCACTTTCAGTTCTTATTGTTTTTTCTCTACGAGTTGCTTTGCCAGAAAAGACATTCAGTTTGAGTAAATGTGAAACTAGTAACTCGACTTTGGCGACACAATTCTGTAAACCTCTGAAGTAGAGTCTGCTCCCCTTGGCACCCCTTCACCATGAGTCAAGGGTACTTAAATAGAACCCTGGCAGGCTGGAACTGGTCGTGATGGGGCAGAACCACCCTATCCTCTGTGCTCTCAAAAAGCTGGAGGCACTCAAGTAAACAGCCGCCATAAGGATTTGAGTAAAAACAAAACAAAACAACTGTAATATTGCATTCTAGGTTTCCCTATGCATTGACAACATACTGACTTCAACAATTTGGGAAATATTCAGGTTACTCAAATTTCCCTAGCCACTGAAACCACTTCTCCGTAGCCTAAAGGACACAGAGAGAAGAAAGTTTCTTGATTGACGGTGTGTATGTGTGTATAGGGGTGTGTGTGTGTGTGCGCGTGTGTATGGATGAGGTGCACTGATTGAGACACCTGCTTTAGGTTCAGAGCAGCTCTTGTCGATCTGTCCATCCTCACCCCCCTCTCTCCCACCTCATTTATCTCGTCTTTCATCGTGCAGTACTCCACGCTGCGGGACAGGGCCCACTCGTATGCCTGAGCTTTGGCACGCCAGTTCACACTGTCCTTCTCAAGGATCTCCAGCTGCTGCTGCAGGTTCTTTGCAGAAACATTAGCGCAGTTCTAAAAGTGAAGAGAAGTGGAAGTGACAAAGGAACGAATGAAACAGCAATGAGATGAATATGCTATTTACCTTCATTATGAACCTCAGAAATGATGCTTTTTTAAAAAATAGGCTCCTGATTTATTTTACCTTAAGCCTATGTGAATGTAATTATTTCAGAAAGAAAGCAGACACCCAACATTACGGGAAAGGCAAACCATTACATTTCTAGTCTCGAATCTCTAGTTTTGATGATTTGCTCATCATACCCAACTCCTCAGAGACATCATTCATTATAAGGTATAATTTTTACTTCAAAAGGCATAAAATATGCATTAGAAACATTCAGCTTCTGCACTATAATTTTCCTGTCAACTTGAGCTTAACCTCAGGTTCATTATGCAAGTGCTTCAATCTCTGCTCAGCTCAGAGGGGCTGCTGAGGCCAAGTCCAAATGTAGATTGAAGAACAATTTACACTATTTGTGCAAAGCAGGATTCTTTGCTTTCTTTTTTCCTTTTAAAATAAATTCAATGATAGAATCAAACTCTTTAAAAAAGAAAGCATTTTCTTGGTAAACATAGATTCTATTAACAGGGACAGGTATTTTGCATTTCTATGTCTTACTATGTCTTTCACTTAAAAGAAAAAAAAAAAAACAAGCCCAAACCTATGTGAAATGCCTCATAGCATTCTACATAGGTTAGAGGATACCCTAAATGAACCTTAAAGTAAAATCAGTCACTATTATTTTATTAATGTCATACATAGTGAAGAGAATAAACACAATCTTTTTCCCCTGCAGATTAGTAATATGGAAGATTTCTTAAAAACCAGAACCCAGTGTATTATTCATGAATTTTTTTTATCTGGAAATATCTCCTTCTCTTTTAATCTTCTCTGCTGAAGTGGGTCCCCTGGCTTACAGCAGATCCAATGACCTTGCCCGGAGCCCTGGGTGGAGCAGGTGGCCTGGCCTACTCAGTTCTGGGCTTCTTGGCAGTCTCCCTGTCACAATGGATTGGCAGCCAGCTTTTCTGCGCCTCAGATTCTTCACCTATAAAATGAGGGTCCTGGGGTAATCTTAAGGTCCCTTCCCGGTCTGAAATGCTAATGCAGCTTTATCCAGTAGAAATATGATGTCAGCCACAGAAGCAATTTAAGAAATTTTGGCAGTCAAATTAGAAAATTTTAAAAAGAAAAATGAAATTAATGTTCTATAATATATTTTATTCAACCCAATATATCCAAATATCATTGACATGTAACTGATATTTTAAAACATTAGGTGTTAATAAAAATTTTTTATCTTTTTATATGAAATCTTTGAAATCTGGTGTGTATTTAGCAGTTAAAACACATCTTGAATATGGTGATAAATTTCTATCAGAAATACCTGATCTGTACTTAGGTTTCATAAAATTTACATTTTAAAAGTGTGGCTTCACATGCCCGAGTTGTTCCCAAGCTACTTAAAAATTTTCCAATAAACCATGTTGCACTTCCGTTTTGAAATTTAAGTTAATTAAAATGAACATTTCAATTCTTTGCGGCACGTGCTATATTCAGGTGCTAAAAATCCTACTGCTGTATTGGACAGCACAGCTCAACCATACAAATATTATTTTAGTTTTACTGTTAGAATAAGGATATACATGTGAAACAAGACTTTTATATTCAGATTTTCTCCTCACAATATTTGTCTTTGCTATTAGTGGTTGAAACTAGCCCTAAATAACTAGCTCAATGGTCTAATGTACTTCTTTTTTTTTCAGTCATGGGCAATTCTTCGGGAATTGAACCAGGGTCTCCATCATGGCAGGTAAGAATTCTGCCGCGGAGCCACCACTGCACCGCTCTGCTAATGTACTTTCACTTTAACATATACTAGACAATGTGCCAGGTTTCTGGCATGTGCTAGCCCAAGCCCCAGCTATAACGAGGTCGCGTGGCTTACAGGCCGCTGAGCTGAGGAGATGATGTCCGCCCCCAAGGAGAGGGCCAGGCCGTGGAGCTGGTCTGCCTGCGCCTGCTTTTCCTGAGCGCGGCGGAGGTGGACGCGAGCAGCGTGCACATCTTCCAGTTCCTTCGGGTGCTCAAGAACCTCCAGTTCTCTTGATGTGAGGAGGTGTCTCAGCTGGAATTTAGGACATTTGCAATTAACCTGGGTTTCATATTTTTTTAAATCCTTAAAGACAAATTGTTTTAAAAACCCTGTCTACTATAGCATAATTTAGTGACTGGTCAAAACGCTGCCCAGTCTACCCATAATTATTTGTGATGTAGCCAAATACATGCAACAATGTAAATCAACAGGGTAAAATTGAGGGGGCTAATGCTGTCAGTTTTAATAAAGAAGAAAGCATTCTTTATGGTCATATGCAGATCTTAGCAAGTTCTAGGCAGTATTCTGAGCACATTCAGAAAGCTTTTTTTAAAAGGAAATCAATATGCTTCAATTTGGGGTTAACAGAGGCCAGTAACTATGACGTTTTTAGACAAACAACCAAGAAATAAATATTTATTGAGAAATTCACCATGTCAGGAACTTAAGGACAGAGAAACTGAACTGGATTTCTGCCCCTACAGAACTTACAACTTGAGTTAAGGAAAAACTTGCTCAATTTATCAAGAAGTAATTAAGGATCAAGATTATGAAAATGCCAGAAGCATAGAACAAACGATGAGAGCTCTAGGAATTTAAAAGAGAGAGCTATCACTCCAAATGAGATAGGATCATTGGAAGGAGGTACAGGGTCTTCGTGGTAGAGAGGAGAGAAAAGAACCTGTCCATGAGGGCAGCCAAGAGTCACATTGCAGTTAGGAACATGTACCCTGTTTAAGGAACAAAGAAGAACTCAGTTTGACTGGAACAAAAAGGAGCATAGTAGAGAGAAATTTGGAGTCAGCTTGTATAAAATGTCTAATATAAGAATAAGCAGTTTGACCTTTACTGAATAATAATTTTTTTTTTTAATTTCATAGTTTATAACTCGGGGTCTTCCAGACATTCCCTGTAGGTCTCACCTTCTCCCTGACTTGGTGGAACTGGACCACCTTGTTCAGGATGGTGTCGTAATCTTGGATTCTCTCTCTCTCTTTTTGATGGAGGTGAAGAAGGTCCTTCAGTTGTTGAGACTTCTCTTTCACAGGGGCTCCTTTACCACGTAACTCTTCTGATACTTTTATAATGTACTGAACCTCATCATTCAGTTGCTAAAAAATTGAAAGCAATAAAAAGGAATCTAGCTAGCTTTTAGAGAGCTTGTACTTTACAACTGACGATATAATGATCTAAATAACAAATCAATGATTTCATTTGTGAAAAAAATACTTATGTGAGCCCCTCAAAATTCCAGACATTGTACTTAATGCTAGGGATATGCTATCCCACCCATCATCTCAGAAATTTTTTTTTTAATTGTGAGCAATGCCAACCAAAAGTGTTTTATTAAAATGTTACGGTTCACGTTTCAAAGCTAGGTAGTAAAATGAAGAGGCATGTATTGCTTTTCAGACATGCCAAATATTCTAGTAGTTTTCTAAGTAAATATATTTTAGAATATTTTATGAGGCCTATAATCATCTCTAATATTTAATACAGGCCAGAATCAGGTGATGTGGTAAGAACCATAAGAGAAGACAACTATAAAAATATAGTGGGGGAATTACTTGTCCCATGTGATAAACGAATCATCAGAATGAACCATCAGCTGAACAGTGCAGTAGATATAGATATGCTGCTTTAAAAGCAGTCATCCACTTATTTGTATAAGTCCACAAATAGCCACCACATGTTAGGAGGGATAAACTATCTTCCTTGTTGGTCAGCACTGCTCAGATATCCCTTTCAGGATTCCAGATCCTGGGGAGAATTTGGAAAGAGTGAACAGATTAAAGAGGGAGCTACTAAAATTTCATGCATGGGTCTTGTATGAAAGATAGAAATAGTGGAAGTGATTTAGGCTAAGGAGATAATTTGTATCAAATAACCTATTTAAGGATCTTCATGCTGAAATCAGGTAAGTGGACCTCTAATATAGGCACATCACAGTGATGGATCTAAAGACGTTTGGCAATGGTCCCTGACTTATTAGAATTTACACACACACTCACACAAAATGCAAATAAATGTACAAAGCATACAACTCAGGGCATATCATAGAACATTTTCTAGGAGTTTCAAGGAAAGAGTTCACTGTGGGCCACCATGGTGTGTTTCTCGTGGGAGAGGATTGTGACACATCAGTTTTGTTTTAAAGGGACCTACAATTAGATATTCCGTAAAGGAATCTTCAATCCTCTGATTCCAGGAGTCTTTAAAATCAACGCTTAAGTAGTGACAGACAGAAACACAGGTATATTATCTGTGCAGCAAAAATAAAAAAAGAATCCAGGCAGGAGGATAATAGGATTGCAACCATTTTTGGCAGGGTCTCAAGGTTTGAACAGGCAGGAGGTAGGGGCTGTGGAATGTGTTAAGCGGTCAGGGCCCAGGAACATGACTCATTGTTTTCTCTCTCTGGGGCTGGGCTCCTGACTGGTGCTCTCTGAGAGGATGAATGAGAGAGTGCAGCAAAATTCCTGGGATGTTTGTAGGAACCTTAGATGTCTGTGGGAATAGGGCCATCACAGTGGTAATTTCAGGGGTTAAGGGCAATGTACTCTGTGCCAGAGACTGCCCATCCTTGTTCTGAGATGCCCCAATCTAAAACACGCCTATATTCCCTACAAACATAGAGTTACTAGATGTGATAAATACATTACCAAGAAAATCATTTGATATAAATTAAAGTAATCAAAGATATAAAGTATATTAAGGACATTCTATAGCCTGCATATTTGTGTATTATCAACTACAGAATAGGGCAGAAAAGCAGGAAAAAACTGTGTTTTACATAGTACTTTTGTTTTAAAAAAATAGTAATTTATCAGCCTGCTAAAATTAGTTAGGTTAAACCACAATGAACAGTTTTTAAGGCATGTTCCATTCTCTCAAGTCCAGCCATCTATTTCGTCACCTGGAACTGAGGTTTCATTTCATTCCATTTTTTTTGTAGATCTAAAATGGTCTGGAGGCTCCCTCCAAGGTCAAGGGCAGACACAGGCATAAGTGCTTCCTGCAGAAGTTTTAAGTTGTGAGTAGTCTGAAATAAACATGGAAGAGTTATGTGCATGTTTTCTTTGATACTGCCAGCAAACATCGTTACAACCATTTGAGTGATGACTTATGTCGTCAAACTCTTCAATCCCCCCCGAAAACACAACCTCGAGTGAGCTGATGGTTCTAAACCACAGTGAACAAAAAGACAGGCCCTGGGTTTCCCTACCTTCCTCAGTTGCTCTTTGAACGCTGCCCACCGCTGTTTCACAGGCTTGCTTTCAGTGGTCCTGAGCTGCCACACCACCCGAAGGCGGGTCAGGTCTTCCCTTTCTGCCTTCTGGTTTTCAATAGCATTCTCGGTAACGTGCACTTCATTTTTTACGTTTAATATCTCGTTCTGTTTTGCCTGTTAAATTAATAATCCATATAACTGCATTTCGTTCCCAAGAGAGAAAACATCTCTGCATACAACTATTTTAGGAGGTAAAACGTTTTCTCACAGCCAAAGCAGAGTGTGCAGTTCTGATAGGCAAACAAGCCTGAACTCTACGTTGGAGGCACAGCTATGCTCCCTCAACCATTCCATGTTGGATGTGAAGCCTTGAGTTCTTCAAGACGCTGGAGGTGTTTGGGTTCCCCCTTGGGGTGTGTTTATTTTTTGAGATATAAGGGGGGGGGGTTTAATAAGTGCCAGGATCCAGAAATTTTTAAATAAAAAAAAATTAACACATAAGTTTAAAGTGTACTCCAGCTTTTATTTTAACAAACACATATCATGTGTTTATATCAAAATCTCCGTATCAGGGAATATGAGGGGACAGATTTTTCTGGACTTTTGTTTATTCTTTAAAATTATACAGGTGTACGTATCACAATTATTTTAAATTTCCTTTGTGAGCAATTCCTCAAGTTACTCCTTTTTATGAGGGCTGAAATGCGTATCTAAGTATCTCTAGATTCGTATCTTCATTGTGCCCCGGAAGCTACCATGTTCTAAATTCAAAGTCTCTGCTTCCCAACTTTCACGTGTTCTGGCTGACTGATTTGAAATCATTCAAATAAAGACTTTGAACATGGGGATATTCACTTGGAGGGAAGAATAAGAGAGATAAAGGGAAACACCATGTGCTTTATATCTCTGTGTAAATATCAAAAATGTAGAAGAATATTTATTTGGAAAGACATTGATTTTTGCTTTGATGACCAGCCTCTCCTAACAAAACTTTGATTTTTCTAAGAAGCAAAACAATATATGGATTTTTATAATCACCATGATAGCTAGGGAATTAAGGCAGGGGACCTTTTAGATTATAATTAGATGACACTGTCCTAAAGATAATATATTTTATATAATATGATACTTTATTTTAAAATTATTTTAAATGACCTTAATATTGTTTATTTATATTTTATATTGAGATATTACGAAGTAGCAATAGTTGCAAACAAAATTAGCAGATCTTAAATGAGAGTTCCCCTAAGAATTTGATGATTTAGTAATAAAATTATATAATCTATAAGTATAATTAACTAGATTGAATATTTTATGAACGATATTGGATAACTACAGCAAGAACCCACCTGAAATCATATTTTATATCTATACTATAAATAATGTTAGAGTAGCTTTCACATCTTATTAAGAAACTATTAATGAAGATGCAACATAAAGCATAATCTAATGTAATCTTGGAAATTGTAACATGCTGCCGCTGACTACAAACAAAAAGGCATGGTGACCTGAGTCTGAAACAGAGAGCGCTATTGTAGAATTGCTGATGTCTAACTAGCAGGATCTAAGGAGGGGGCTGATCATGTATTTGGCAGATTTAAATACTTTGCCACTGAGGAAGGTTAAATGATCTTTACAAGTTCTAGTTAACAGACGACTCCTATTCATGGGAAATTCTGTCATAACCCGGTCAAAACCGGGAACTAAACTATCTCTATTCCCATCAGACGGCTGGACAATGATGTCTTGCCTTCAGGTTATGTTGATAACAGGAAAGCAATACCCAGGGTAGCAGACTTGGTATTCACCACCATAAATTAATAAACTGACACTCTCAGCAAGAAGTCTGCCAGGGTTTTTGGTCTGAATCTGTTTTTCCCATCTTGATGATTTCTAGATGAACTCAAAGTTCTTCACTTTCCAGCTTGAAAATATGAGTCACAAATAACCTAATCAAGAGCAGAACACTCAACTGAAAATGCAAACCAGCCCTCATCCTTCTTAACAGTCAGACTTTCTTAACAATCAAACAATCAAACCACATTTCAACAATAATTTTTATCTAAATGACTAACTGTCCAAAATGCATGAAGAGAATTAACGTGTTTTACTTGCTTTATCAACACTGTTATTTCTCAGGATGTTGCTGAGCCAATAAAATGAACTCCTAAGTGGGCCCAGATTCTTAGCGATAAGGAGGAGCTCACCTATGATGTGGCAGCGATAACAACCTCGGAACAAACTGACCATGTCTATAATGTCAAGGAAAAAGAAGACCGAGGCAGTAGTAAAACATACATTATTTCTGAGCACTCTGAACAGACATTGCATTATGATAAATTAAGTTTATTTAGAAACTAGATATAAAATATGATTTTTGAATGGATTCCTGCTGCAGATCTTAGGAAATGAAAATCTGGCCATGTAAACTTAAACATCCTAAATGATAAAGGACTTCTGTTTCCCGAGTATGATGGGGTAGCTGGTGGAGAGCAGTGTTTCTGCTGAGAACAATTTTAAAAGCCAGATAAAAAGCAGAAAACATCTATTTGAAGGCAGCAGAGACCTGCTGAGGCCACAAGAACCAGAAGAAACTGAGAGGGGTGAGCTGACCAAAGACCATTTTTACTCCAGCAGCAATCCTGTGCACTGAGAGGGGCCTGATAATTGGGGCTTTTCCAGGAAAAGAGAAACCAGCAAAGCTTTTGGCAGACACTTGGAGGCTTCAGGCACACAGCTGATTTTCCCCTAAGGACATTCACAACAGGCTGAGGATGTGCAGGGCAATGATAAAAAAAACAAAACTAAGCAAAAAGCCTCTGAAAAGCAGAGGGAAGGTTTTCAGTAGTCTCTCAAGACAGACTAGAGTTTGGAGCCTGCCAGGGGCAGAGACCTCAGGAAATAGCTCAAGCTCTAAATTGAAAACTCTGGAAAACCTAAAGTGACCGAGAGGTAGACTGAATCTTCCTAGGACAAAACTCCACATTCAACTCTGCAAAGCTTCTGATTGGATTAGGTGGTCTCCCACCAGTCCATCTGCCTGGGGAAAGCAGGGTGACCCTTTCTAGAAGATAATACCATCTGGAGCCCAAACAACTTTTTATGCATAATGCTTGGCATTTGATAAATATTCACTTGTCCTTCCAAGAGACAGGGTCATATGATGGAAAATCAATAGAAAAAGTAGAGAATAGAGATAGCTCCAGATTCAGATGTTAGAGATAGTTGACAAGTACTTTAAAATATCTATGATTATTATGGTTCAAGAAAGTATAGGAAATATGGAGAAAAGAGAAGATGAGAAAGATAGTTCCATCCAACAATTTCAATCTAATAGAAAAAGAGCCAAACAGAAATTTGAGAACTGATAATTAAAATTTCTGAAATTAAGTGATTGAAAGGATAGACAATCAGAAATGTAGTTTATAAATATTTGAATCCCCTTATAAGAGCAAATTAGAAAAGTACACAATCAAGATATAGAAGATGTACTGAACCAAGTAAAAATTTTAAATATGTATAAGTAAATGTAATATCAAAGGAACAAATATTCTAAACAAAAGATAACTTGATTAGTTTTTACAATAAAGCACGTGTATAAAATAGGGATATGAGGAAATTGCTTACAGGATTTCTCCAATGCTTAAGGATGGTATTAGAAAAATCAGATCTATCAATGAATATTTTATTTCCATTACATTCAATAAGAATGGCCTTCAAACAACAAAATTTGAAACAAAGAAGGCAGAGAATTGTAGCTCAGGGTAAGTAAGGAGTTAGATGGCAGAGCCTAATCCTCCTAAATGAATTCAATGCTCCCGACCACCATTGGTCACATCCCAGTACTGAGAAAAAAATCATAGGTGTCAGTTACCTTTGAAAATTCATATGAAAATAGGAAAAAAGGACAGAAACTTTAAAAGAAGGGAAGTGCCCTGATTTGCAAAAGGGGAAAAGGATAGGTTACACAATTTACAGATTGATCGACTTCACACTGAAAATCAGGGCAATAAATTAATCCTTCATCGGTTTGTGAGCATTTTGGGAAGAAAGCCTTGATTACTAGGGGTCAACCTGACTTATGCCAAATGCTATTTATGAATTGACAGGATACTAGATAGATGTACCTTTTGAGCAGCGTACTTGGGAACATCTCCCTTTATAGACTTAAGAATAAGACTGTAAAATAGTGGTTGAATTAAAGTACTACTGGGAACAGTCACGATTCTTTAAAAAATTGGTTAGTCAACTGATTGTTTAATGGATTGTGATGTCAACCTCCCCTTTAGACACTTTCATTAAAGATCTAATTCCAGCCCTGGAAGGCATAATTATCAAATCTACAGAATTAAACCCAGGAGAGATGGCTACTCTAGAAGATAATAGTTCAACATTAATTTAACAAGATGGAGACATGGGTGAAGACTAACAAAATGAAAATTAAACAGGAATAAACATAAAGGCCCACATTTGTCTGGAAAAGATAATGACATATTAAAGATGGGAGAGAATAAACTTGGCAGGAATTGCAACACAACTGTTATGGTAGTTTTAAAACAAGCTTAATGTGAAACGGCAAAGGAAATTATCGTTAAAACATGTTAGCATAATCTTAGGTCTCATTAGTAAAAATTAATGCTCAGTTTACTGTACTTTGTGCTGAAGTTCTGTGATTCATTTTAAAAATATATAAATATATATACATATGTATTTTTTTTTGCATGGGCAGGCACAGGGAATCGAACCCAGGTCTCTGTCATGGCAGGTGAGAACTCTGCCTGCTGAGCCACCGTGGCCTGCCCCATTTTTAAAATATATTTTATGACTAATTTTGATAAACCATAGAGAATCCAGGGGATGGAATCAGAATGGAAAGATTCCTCATAAATGGTAGAAAGGATTTTTATGTGTTTAGCTGCAGAAAAGGTTCAGGTTACACATAGCAATTGTTTTCAATGTTTGAAGGCCTTACAAGTATAAGAGGAATTAAATATGAATACTTTTTTTTCTTGTGTAGCTATAGAGAGCCAGGACCAGATATGAGACAGATTCGATTTACCATTTTTGTTTAAAGTATTCTCACAACTGGTGTTTCTAAAAATAGAATGAACTGTTTCATTAGGAAGATGTTTGAGATATCAAAGGAGAGTTTGATTAATCATCTCTTAAGAATTCTATAGGGAACTTTATATGGGTTAGAGATTGATGTATGTAAGAATTCTATGATAATTTATAGATATAATTCAGGACAACTAAATTTTAGGATACATTTATAAATGTAATTGAAATTCTTTATTAAAAGATCTATAGTAAGAAATTCTTAAAAATGAAAATCCATCCCAGATATTGTCTTTAGCC
The DNA here is from genome assembly GCF_023851605.1 of Tamandua tetradactyla. Taxonomy (NCBI): domain Eukaryota; kingdom Metazoa; phylum Chordata; class Mammalia; order Pilosa; family Myrmecophagidae; genus Tamandua; species Tamandua tetradactyla. The sequence goes on from NC_135329.1 coordinate 151,442,353, forward strand.
ACTAGAAATTTTGTAAGGACCCTGCTGCATGCTCTCAACATGACTGAAATTTGGGGGGGAATTCTGCTGAGGACTCTTCAATACAATAAAGCACATGTATTAAATTGGATAACAACCATTCCATATGGATTGCAGGCACTCTTTCTTCTTAATAGTTAAGATAGCCTTCATGCTATACAGTAACAGGGGTTTAGATCAAGCCCACATATAAATGCTGGGTTTTAGGGCTACTCTAGATTGAATGAAGCTAAAATAAAAAATTCCTAAGCAAGCGCTGCTGATTGACACTTGCAGCTTTGATTTTATGATTTTGACTTGGAAAAGTAATTTTTGCAGAAGGTATATTCATCTAATATCATTCTCACCATATTTATTAAATTAAGGAACTCAAGTCCTAGGTCTTGTGTTAAAAAACTCTTCTTTAAAAACAGCTGCCATAGCTTCTCAGTAGAGTCAGACCAATACTTGGTTTTAGCACCATCCTCTTCCTTTCGAGGGATGTCGGTTTGGTAAAACTCCATTAGGTTTTGAGACTGCTCTTCTACCTAAAAAAGAAGAATATGTATGAGAGTTAAGAACACATAAAAATATTTTTTAATAAGAATGCATTATATTTCAGTAAAAACCAATATAAAAATTAAATTGAAACTATATTTGCATAATTTTAATAATAATTATTGAATATTGTCAATTTAATGAAAAGACTTGAAAATCTATTTCTGTTTTTGACAGATAAGACAACCACTAGTAGTAAATTGAGCTGACAAATTTATTATCCACAGGAACTACTTACTGTAGCCAAAATCATATTTATGTATCATATGTGTGTATGTGTTTTATAATTTCGGACAATTTATGTCAAAGACTAGTGTGGTTACATTAAGGCTGAATTTTATAATTTAAAAGAGGACACATATGTAGAATCAGGGAATATAAATCAGAAAGAAATTTAAGTCAGTGAATGATTATTAGTAATTAGTAAATCACACAATTTGCTTCTAAAGAGTAATAAACCAGAACAGAAAGAGCATAAATAATAACTAATGTTCTGTATAAGTATTAATATTAAATGGCTTCCATGAGCTAATCTTACTGAACTATATTAGTTTTTCTTCTTGGAATTATATTTTCTCATTTGCTAATCAATATAAGTATAACTAGATTGTTTAAAATCATTCTTCTTGAACAAAGTTTATACAAAATCAGATGTGCCTGTAGAAGTATAGATTAATATGTAATTGGATAATGTAGAAATAGCAGAGATTATTTGTCACCGTTTTTATGCATTTTGAATAATAGTGGCTAATAGGAGAAAGCTCAGCATACTCATTACTACTAAAAGCAATATAAACAGGGTAAAAAATTTCAGGCACTGGTTACTGATTATATTTTAAATATCTTAATATCATTCTTAATTGAAATAAACTTAAGAGGAAAGCTTGCGAAGGGTTTTCAGAAACAGATGCTTTTTTCCTTACTCCTTATGATCCATGTATTCATGCCTCTCTGCTTTGTTAATGCTCCTCAGCCTAGAATGATGTTTCTTCAATTTTTCTGCCCCTTACTCATCCTTCATGAACTAGTGAAAATGTTCCTTCCTCTATGGAGCCTTCTAAGATTCCCTGGTACAAATTAATCATTCATTTTGCTGGGTTCCCAAAGATAGTTCTGACAGAAAGAGACCCATAAGCAAATTATCACAATGCAAAGACAAGTAAACACATGTTATGGATACATTCAATGTTAAGGAACTATAGAAGCAACATCTAATCTACTTCTTGAGGAGCTGTTGTCCAAGGCTGAGAGGGAGTCATGAGGAAGGTATCTCAGATGGAAGCAATGACATGTGTGGGGGCACAGTGTGAAAATGCTGGCTGGTTCAGATATTTAACGATCTTAGTGAGGGTAAACAGGTTGCATAAGCTGGGGCGGTGGAGGGGGCAGTTTGAGAAAAGAGGTAAGAGGGTTAATTGTGCTGGGATAACACCGGCCAGTGTATTTCAGTCTTGCTTTTTCCTTCTTCCCCAAAAAGAGAAAGAGTTTATTACTAAGCATGTGTTAGGACAGCAGATGCCCTAGTGGCCCAAAATATGTCTCCTGGAGTTTAGGAGATTCAAGGTGTTTAAGGATTTTAGCAAGGGGAGATGAGATCATTTCAAGTAACCAGTTCAAAGCAGAAAAGGAGACAGTGTTACCATTATCATTTCAGTAGGAGAACGTAAGCTGAAAGGAAGGGAGGCAGAACTATCACTTCAATACTAAAAGGGTAAGCCAAAAAGAAGGAAGACAAATTATCTTCCAATAGCAGAATCTAGCTGATATGATTTACAAATGTCTGGGGCCAAGGCTAGTTAATGGCTGACTTCATTAGCATTAGGGCCTTTGTCCTACAAGAAAATGACCAGATAAAGGGCATAACAGCTCTTACAGTCACAAAGACACAAGATAAGGGCTTTTACACTCATTTCAGATATCAGGGCAGCTGAATTATAGCTCCAGTATTATCAACTCCAATACCCCAGAGAGCAAAAAAATGAATATGATTCAGTAATCAAAATCATCCTTTAAATCCTAATTTCTCAGTTACAATTCCTCCCTCTCATTTGATAATTATCTCTCAATCTTGAGTGATCTCTGGGTGACAACTCTCTAACTGCTGCAAGGCTGAAAAGGGGCATTGTTATTAAGGGGCAAAGGGATGAAACAATAAAACCAGTTGTTATTCTTGGAGGGTCCGGTATCTCTTGGTTTCAGAGCTTCTCCAGCATTGGAACAATCTGAAGGTTTCAGGTCTCTGAAAAATAAACTTCATAAGTAAAATTTTATAGATCACAGGATATCTTTCAGGATTTCCAGGAACACTTCTGGTTGGGGGTTGCCATATAATGGCAGTTTGCAACACCTGGCTAAAACTTACATAACAGCAACCTCCAGACTGACTTCTCAACTTGATCTGAAATCTCTTAGCCATTGAAATTCGATTTGTTTACCCTCTTTTGGTCAATTAACACATGACGCAAGGGCCAGATTCATCCTTGGAACTTATGTCTCATGATGCCAGGGCCAGTTATGTCCTACAATGCTAGGACCAGTATCCCATCATGCCAGTAATGTTTCATACTGCCAGTGCCAGGCTTATACCCGTAAGAAATTATGTCCCATGTTGGGAGGAAGCGCATAGTTTGGCTTAGAGAGACCACATTTGAGCAACAACTGAGATTTTCTGGAAATGGCTGTTAGGCACTAATCCTAAGTAGTCAACCTTGCTTTTGAATGGTAACTAACATGATGATTGATACGTTTTCATTGGTTGGAAACAACTGATACTACCACAATGATGCAGAATCAGCATGGTGGTCATCATTACGTCAGTAGGGCTGTGCAATACAGGTGGTGGGTTAAATTTGATGGACTATCTGTTACGTGCAATTCTCAACCACAAAGTTTTCTATATTATCTTTTTCACTCATAAAAGCCCCACTGAATGCATGTGAGAGTGATACCATTACAGGAATTCCCTTGAATCTGTTCTAGTTTATTTCTTTTTTGGTCACTTAATGATAAATTTTAATATCCTGTCCATTTTTGGTAAAAGTTATTTGTAATGTTTCACAAATTGTATTTGTTGACTCACACCTGAGGTAACTGATCAGATTTGCTTTAGAATGAGTTTTTGTAGCAGAAAGGATGACGAGTGAAAGGCAAATTATAAAAAGTAAAGAGAATAAGCAGGAGGCCACTTCATTTAGCTAGGCAAGAGATAAGAAGGACCTCAACCAAAAGTTAAGAAATCTTCTGGTTGACTTAATAGATATGGAATAGGAAAAAAAAAGGGAACCGTATTAGACATTAAATTTCAACTTTGATATTCACTAGCTGCTTGATCTTGGACATCTAAACTCTCAGAGCCTCATTTTTATAGTGGGATAATTGTAACTAAAACATGGAGGTGTGTAAGGAGTAATGAGATCAGGTATGATAAGCTGAGGGCCTGGGACAAAATAAATGCTCCTCGATAGAGGGGTTGGAAAAAGCTTTGACACTGTTATATGACTTCTAAAAGGATGGGGAGGTCATTAAACAATGCCAAAATATGTAACAAAAAGTATGTTTGAGGAAACAGTAACAGTTGCTTTTTTTTTTTTTTTTTTTAGTTTGGAAAGCCCACAGATTATTTAGGAAAAGATGTATGACAAGAAATTGAAAACGCTGGTCTGGAGCTCAGGAGAGATGGGGCTGAGGAACCACTTTAAAGTTATTGAGCAATTGAAACCCTATCCAAGGATGTGATTTTCATTGGGAAAGTGTGTAGAATGTGCAAAATAGAGGACCCATGGGAGAACTCTGTGACACGTCAGTAACAAAGGAGGAGAAATAAATCAGGGAAAAGGGGAAGGAAAAACTAAGAAGTAAACAGAATTCAATAACAAAAGCACAAACAATCCAATTTTAAAATGGACAAAGGACTTGAGCAGACATTTTTTTCCAAAGAAAATATAAAAAACGGCAAATAAGCACATGAAAAGATGCTCCACATCATTAGTCATTAGAGAAATACAAATCAAAACCATGAAATATCACTTCATGCCAACTAGTATAGCTATCACTAAAACAAACAAAATGGAAAATAATGAGTGTTGGTGAGGATGCGGAGAAACTGGAACCTTCATGCATTGCTGGTAGGAATGTAAAATGCAACTGCTTTGGAAAACAGTTTTGCGGCTCCTCAAAAAGTTAAACATATGACCCAGCAATTCCACTCCTAGATATATACTCCAAAGAATTGAAAACAGGAATCAGATACTTGTATGCCAATTTTCATAGCAGCTTTAGTCACAATAGCCAAAAGGTAGAAACAATGCAATGTCCCTGTGGTGGTCTGATTCAAGAAAAACATGTTCTTAAGGTTACTCTATTCCTGTGGGTATAAACCCATTGTAGGTAGTACCTTCTGATTAGGCTACTTCAGTTAGTCCCACCTCATTAAGGATGAGTTTTAATCCTGTTACAGGAGTCATTTATACACAGAATGAATATAGAGAGAAAAAAGAGAAAGACACTGAAGGAAGAAGCTGAAATCAACAAACCCAGCAGAGAAGGGAAAGAGCAGCAGATGCCGCTGTCTGCCTTGCTATGTGATAGAAGAATCAAGGTTTGCTGGCAGCCAGTTTTAAGGAAGAAAGCATTGTTTTGATCATGTCTTGATTTGATATTTTTCTCAGCTTCAAAACTGTAAGTTTCACGGTATCTGCTTTAAGCAGCCTAGGAGACTAAACACAGTCAATGAAAGGATGAACAAAACATGATACATTCACAGAACAAAATATTATTCAGCTGTAAAGAGGAATGACGTTTTAATAATACTATAACATGGATGAATGTTGAAAACATTATGCAAAGTGAAATGTCAGACACAAAAAGACAAATATTGCATGATTCCTCATATTTGAAATATTTAAAATAAGCAAATTCACAAAGACAAAAAAGTAGATTAGAGGTTACCAGAGCTGGGGGATAGGGGAATGGGGAGTTATGGCGAATGTGTACAGAGTTGCCGTCTGGGTTTATAAAGAAGTTTTGGTAGTGGGGGGTGATGAGTACAGCACTGTGATGGTTACATTCATGTGTCAACTTGGCCGGGTAATTATGCTCAGTTGTTTGGTTAAGCAAGCACTGGCCTGTTATTGTGAGCACATTTTGTGGACTTAAATCATCAGCAATTTGATTGTATCTATGGCTGATTATATTTACAATCAACTGAGAAGATTGCCTTAAGCAATCAACTGAGAAGATTGCCTTAAGAGCTGTTTCATCCAATCAATTGACAGCTTTAAAAGGAGAAGTGATAATTAAAGCAGTCAAAAGAGTGAATTTTCTTGTCTACTTCAGCCAGGCGGCTTCTCCTGGGGAACTTACTGAAAACCTTCATCAGAGCTCCCAGCTTGCAGCCTAACCCTCAGAATTTGAACTCATGCATCTCCCCAGTTGCATGAGACAACTTTATAAAATCTCATATTCATAGATACCTCCTGCCGGTTCTGTTTCCCTACAGAACCTTAACTAATACAAACACTTTGAATGTAATTAATGTTGCCGAATTGTACACTTAAAAAAAGTTACTATACTAAATTTTATGTATGTTTTACCATGACAAAAAAAAATTGTTTTAGGAAGCAAACAGTGGAATTCCACTTATGTGAAATGCCAAAGGAAAAAAAGGCAAGTTATAGAGATAGCAGATCTGTCTGGGGCTGGTGGGGAAGGAGGAAGGTAGCACAGTGGGGACTGATTACACAAGTGTGCCGTGGCTCTTTCTGAAGTGATGGAAATATACTAAAACTGGGGTGTAGTGATGGTAGCAAAACTCTATAAATATACCAGAAGTCAGCACATTGTAATATAAATGAATTTTATGCTATGCTGTAAAAATTATGCCTCACTAAAACTGCTGAAAAAAAAACAAAGGAGGTGAAGTTAGGTAACTGGGTCAAATAAATGCTACAGAAAGATTAGGCAGGAAGAAGAATGAAAAATACGTCATTGCATTTTTCTATTGGCGGGTAGTTTATGAGAGCATTTTTGATACAGTGAAGGAGTAGCAGAGCAGTAGGGAAAAAGGCAGTAAACTCATCTGTACTGGGGTATGGGCTGGGGAGGATGGGGAAGTCGAGTCAAGCAGTGTCCTCTATTCCCTCCGAGAGTTCAGATGTAAATGGAAGGAAAGTGATAGAATGGCGGCCTTTGCAAAGGCAAGCCTATTTGGATATACTTGCATACAAAGGGAAACAAAGTAAGGGAAAAGGCAAATTGAAAAGTTGGAGGACAGTTACTGGAGCTGGATGTAGGAACATACAGGGAGGGACTGATTAGTGCTAAACAGGAATAGGGACATGGCTTTATTGGAGACAGGGAAGGAAGGGCAAATATGTCAATAGTTTTAGAAGTAGAAAGAAGTCAAGGCAGTTATGCTCAATCTCCTCAATTTTTTTCAGTGAAGTAGGAGGTAAGGACTGAGCTGAAATTTAGGGATGGAAACTGGGATAAGATATTTGAGAATCACCACTGAATGGAAGCCAATCTGGGAGCATATGTGGACCCAGCTGAGGCAGGGACCCATCAATTTGTAATAGCACCAAATGGCACAATAAATGATTTTCCAAAGTAGTGGCTGAAATCTTGGAAAGAGAAACTGAGTATACAGAGTGCTGAATGGATCTAATATTGGGAGTTGGCAGAATTAGTCAGGGTAGAAGGCAGGGAGTGTGGAGATCGTGTGTAGAATGGAACCAGATGATCATCAACCGCCAGGGGAAAAGGAACGCCTGGAAGAGAGGGAAATGAAAGACTAAGAGTGTCGCCAGTATTAGAGGGCTAGGAGGCTTTGCCAGGTAGAAAAAAAAAAAAGATGTAGTAAAAACAGGGATGATGAAAGGACATGAGGTTCTTTTGAGAAAGTGCTATTTATGAAGCTAAAATTCCTGCCCTACAGAGGATCCTTGTCCGCAAATGCCAGACTGGGCCAAGGAAGTGGATGCTTAACTGGATGTCAAGAAGGTACATTTTGACAGTGAAGATGCAGAGAGCTTGCACTTCTTTGTACATTCAAGTCTTGAATAGAAATCTTTATCAATAGGATAATCTATCAGTTTTAATGCTTCTGCCCAACTGTGAGAATTCAGGGCCAAGAAGAACGAAAAAGAAGCAGAATGGTGAAAAGTTGATTAAAGATGTAGAAAAGAGGTGGTTACTTGAGATTTCCATGGACTTGGCATAGGTTTCTCCCAAAATGGTAAAGAATTCAGAATATTATAAAATGAGACCTGAGGGTGGGCCACAGTGGCTCAGCAGGCAGAGTTCTTGTCTGCCATGCTTGGAGACCTAGGTTCAATTCCTGGTGCCTGCCCATGCAAAAAAAAAAAAAAAAAAAGAAAGAAAACTAAAAAATGAGACCTGAGGAGATGCATGTCTGTGGATGGGGGTGGTGGGAGGCTGGAAGAGCAAGGCTTCCAGGAGGATGGAGGTAAGAAAATGGAAATCTAGAAGCTTTTTGACTTTGGTAGGCAGCTCCTTGAGCTGTCTCCCTGGCTCCACCTCCCGCTGAAACAGCCCCCATCTCTGTGAACATGAGGATGATGTGCAGGCACCTGTAGTGACTAGGGGTAAATGCAGGTGAGACTCTAATACTTTCTATTACCAAATACATCTTCAAGAAGCTGGGACCTTTGAGAGATGAATCTTAGTCTATTAGAGAGGGTTTTAGAGATTATCTATTAAAATCTTGTCAGAATAAAGCTTCAGAAGAGGCTCTCAGAGGTGAGTCGTTAAGAGGCATATCACAAGAGAGATCTGAGACTGCACCCAAAGCCCATGATTTTCAATTCTGTTTATTTTAAATGAACCACACTAATTGCTTAGTTGTCCAAAGAGATCGATGGTAGGAGATGATTTATTTTTAACTAATTTTCTTCTATGTTTTGGATATTTTAAATATTTGTGGGACACAGAAGAAAAGTGTTCCAGTACAACCACTTTGTTTATTTGTAGGTACCTATATACACACACACACACACATGCTTTCTTATTACTTTTTAGTTAAACAACTTACTTTTTGAGTCTTTATGTTTATGTGCACCTTCTTTGAAGAATAAAGGGCCCGTAAGTGAGTACATTCACTGGGAGGACAGGGAGTTACCCACCAGGACAGAGTTCATCATCCCACTGGAAGCAGGGAAATGGGCAGAGCCTACCTTTGAGGACGAAGATCAACATACAGGAACTCACCTCCTCTGATGACTTTAGAAATGCCACGTAAGTCTGAAGGATATGTGACCTTGAGCCAATGCTTTGACAAAATGCTTTTAATTCTTCCTCTAGCCATTTAGCTTTAGAAGAAAGCAATGTTACTTCATCAGAATCAAATTCATTTTTCTCTGCCATGATTTTTGCAGCTGCTTCTAATTCATGTGATATATCCTATGACAGCCAAGCAGAGGAGGTCAGAAGCAGACAGTGGAATTATCTTCTGTACATCCATCTAATACAATTATTCATTGAACTTGAACCAAGAGTTTCTCAATAAAAGAAAGGCACGACTTTCAAAATTCAAAAAGGGAAAAAGGCACCTTAACATAAAACCCATCTCAAATTAGTCTTTAGCTCTATTAGCTACGCTTCTTATTTAGAGTATTCTATTTTTCTGTGTCACAGATGGGAGAATGGTTGTTTGGTACAAAACAAAATGACAGGACTGTAATTATAAATGAGCATTGCTTTATGAACTATAACAATAGCTCTAGCAAATTCTTAAACTGATTTTGTTATATGAGTGGGCAAGTTGACAAAATTTGCTTCTTCATTTTTTTGATTGACAAAAGTGGCATATCAATTATACTTTAGTAGTATTATTTTGATATTCTATATAGAAGGATTTTTAACAGTGTAGGAAAAACGTTACATATAAGGTCTAAATAACCTAGAAGAGTCAGTGAATTTGATTTGCTCGGGGATGCTGTCCTATGTTTTCCCTTGAGTGCAATTTCTGGCATGTGAAATCTAACTACTGATTAAATGGATGAGTAGATATTGTAGTCATTACATATGCAATTGCTATAGAAAGAGTCACGTAAAATTTCATGCGAGACGAAGCTAGAAATCAAGCAAAAATGCAAGGAGAAAGCTTCACTCTCATTTGCAAAAAGGAGGGATTGCTTTCTTCCTTGTATTTAATATGCTTCCCAAGTACTTCATTGAATGAAGGTAATTTTAATTTACAAGCTCTGCTTCATGATAGCACTCTGGAAAGGAGAGGAGTGGGGAAGTTTCTCCCATGCAATTTCTTCACCCCTTCAAAAATTTTTTTAAATTAAAAAAAAAATGAAATGAAGTCCAGGCATAAGTTCTATTTTATGCATTTTAAATAACGAATTTTAAAATCCCACCAGTAGGTGAATTACTTTTTAAAAATTGGTTCGCCTGTGAATGTTGGGGGTTGGAGGCTGTTTGTGAAGGAGGCTCTACTGCTAAGAATTGATAGAGTAACAAGGCTGTTTCTGCCCGGCTGGGTGAGCTAGGGGGATGGCACTTGACTTGCCTTTCTAAACACCTGCTGGGGCAAGCAGGGTACTTTAACCTAAGTCTTCTGTGACAGGAGGAGTGGGAAAAAAGCTAAAAAAGGTGCCAAGGAGAAGAGAACCGTTTTCTACCTCTGAATGGTAGGTGTGCAAACAAGGTTGTGTTTTTATTTGCCTCCTGGAATCTTACAAAAACAATAATGTAATACTCCAGCAGAAAAGCTATTGAATAGAAGGAAAGAAATCACATTTACAAAATCATAGCTTTAATAATAATAATTATTTTATTTACCTTCGCTTGGATTTCTAGTTCCAGATATTTACTCAAAATCTTCTCTGACTCAGAAAGGCTGGAACCGACATCCATTGGGTTGGAAAGTACTAGACTGATTTTCTCAATTGACATTTCCACCTTCAGGAATAAAGAATGTGTTGCAATCTTAATAATATATATTTGCATATATGTACACATTGTGTAGAGAAGATAAATATTACTCTCTATATTCCCATTATCTTTTACATATGTAATATCAATTTTTATCTAAATACAGTTTTAAATATTTAAGCATTTTGTGAGGAAATACTGCTGACCCTCTCATAGTGGGTATATGTTTAAAGATATTTCTTTTATTTACAACAATTAGATATAAGCCATTATCCATGACCCCAAAGAATTTATTATCTAAATTAACTGGAATGAATAATGCACTTGATAACCCATCAGCAAAGATGAATTAATCTGATTAATTAACTAAAAGTCATCCACTGTCAGCTAAATGGCACCCAATTTGCAGGTATATTTAGAGGACCAGTGCATGGATATTAGATCACCCCGTGGGTTTCTATACTTAAGGCTGAGGGGCTCTGGGGCAACACTGAACCCTATATATAAGAGGAAAATACAGGAGCATACTTATTCCAGCTAATGGTTGAATTTGTGAGACTATGACTTTATCTATTTATTCTATTCATTGATACACGAGTCAATGAATAAGGGAATCTTTAAAGGCTTCTATTCCATTCAAGTTCCTTCCTTTAACTTCTTGTACCAACTAGATTCCTTCCTTCTAGAGTCGAATCAGCTCAGAATTGGCAATAAGACAAACAGCTGTTTGAGCTCCTACTGCATTTTCCACTAACACCAAATTAGTTTGAGTTTCACACTCTAGGAAATGTGGCAACATTTTGGAATCTCTCAAACCCAGGCATCAGCACAAGCCTCAAAGTCCCATTTTTGGATCAATAGCAGGTGGGGAGATAATGTAACTGGAGACATGGTTAACCCTTAACCTAAGTTGCAGAAATAAAAACATGTATGTAATGTCCTCTCCTGTGAAGGCTACTAAGTCTATGTGTGTCAGGCTAGGCACATAGAGCCATTGTATCAAATGAAAATATCGTTGAAAATTCGATACCTAGGCTATGCAGCGAGGTTTGTTAGTATTAGCTAATATCATTATTAGTTTTTAAAATACATATCTCACCTATGGATAAGTAGATTTTTATTCAGCCAAATAGTAGCTGCCTAGATTTATTTCCCTTTAAAAATAGGAAGTAAAATTCTTCTATTCCAAGCCATTGTATTCATTCTAGAACAGAACTTTCATAATGCATGTTTTTATTCACAATGACAAGGTCCTTTGCGTTGGGCCTAGTTCAATCAAGTATGATAATGAAACTTTATTACCTGGAAAAACCTAAAATTCATAATTTTTGTTTTTTAGCATATATATACATATACATACATATATGTTAACTCTAATTTGGGCCTATTGGAACTGTGCACAGAGCTGCTCAAAGCAAGGACAGAGTTCCAAAAGGCTCATGATACTGCCTTCAGGTAGTATGGTACTGTGCAAAACGAGGATTCCCTTAGGGTACATGTATTCAATACTGGCACAGAGGGCTAGATATTCATGTTCGGCAACCTTGGGCAGGGAAGGTTGGTGAGCAATGGTGAATTACAACCCTGTTCTTTTCAGTTATAGGAACTATTGTGGAACCTAAGAGGAACCTATGGAGACATGACCCATTCTCCCTCCCTCCCCACCCCACCCCCACATACTGTAGTTGCCATACTGTCTATTATCACCAAAGTAGAAAAAAAATTATCTTTAGCAATGGAATTAAAGCAGTTACCTCTAAGTATTAGGTTAAGAAGAGCACATTGATGAAATTACCTTCTTCAGGTGATCCTCCACTGTAGCTGTTAATTGCTGTTTCTTAAGAGCAAACTCCTTGTGTGCTGAGCACTGTCCGGTTAGCTGATCCACTCGTCTCTGGATGCATCCCATCATCTCACGGATGCCACTCACCCGAGAGCTAGATGGAACAAGCCAGCTGTTATTTCACTCTACCCTGACAGAGACGCCGCAGGAGCAGGCAGCATTTGGAAATGGATCTGCTCTTTCATGATAGGTATGAGTTGATAAAAGTTATCAGCTTCAGGCTGTAGGATATTAGAAATTACATAGGTATAGTCCTGGAACAGCAGAGAGCAAGAACAAATTACGTTCCTTTGTCTAAGTCAGTCAGTCCTAAAGAAAAAAGATGCATTATGGGTTTTTACAACCAGGTCTAGTTTTTCCTAAAGGTTTGCTTTTTAATATTTCTCCAAGATACTTTGAGATCCTTATGGCAAAAAAACAAAAAGTTTTCCTGGGGGTTTTAATTAAAAGATTCATTTATATCTAAAGATGTTTTTGAATAGAAATGTGTCTCAGCCAATTAACAAAGCATTTGCTACTCCAATAGAGTAAAATATTTATGTAACACTAAGGTCCTTGGTCTCTAAGTCTATGAATGCTCAAGGCTTGTACTCATTAGATGAAAATCAAGTTATTATCAACAATTAAGAATCAAATGTACTAGCTCATAAGAAACCAACCCTCATATTGCCATTTTTCATCTGTAATGGCCCTTATGAGGAAAAGAGTAGTGATGAGAGATTTCATAAAATGAAAATGCCTTTAAGACAACAAATGAATTTTTAATTTTTTCTCCAGACACTCCAGACTAACATTGTCAGCATGTTTCCTAACCAGCTCCAATTCTGGCATCCTAACAAAGCAAGACAATGAAAGAACATTATTGATGGAAGGAGCTCCTTTGAATTTTTCTATCTGTCTCTAAAACAGTGCTCTGCTACTGTTGAGGAAGTTGAAGTCTTTAATTTCCCATCAGCCATTTCCTTCAAATACTAATAAAGATTAACATGATAACTTTTCAATTTAATTACCCAGAGTTAAAAATGATCTTGGATCGAGTACAGATTTCAGTAATTTTACCTCAAATAATTAATTTATGACTCTGTAAAAATGAATTTAATTAGTAATGAAATGAGGGCAAGATCCCAAATGACTAAGAGGTAATTCATCAGTATTACAATGAAGCTGCTAAAGAGGTAAGAGTGCACTGGTCAGCTTGAGAATCCTTCTGCTTTTGTTAAAGGTGCTTGGGGCCCACGTGTGTCCTGTGGGTGCTATTGGAGCCCTAGACAAGTTAAATTGGGGGTAAAATGAAGCCACTGTGAGAAATCTTATTCCTAGCAGTAATGTTCCACAGATGTTATACTTAAGATAATTAGGTTGGCATTTTAATACTCAGAAACAGTAAAGAGTATCCCCAGCAAACCAGATTTTGGAAATAATTCTTTTGATACTGAAATTCACCGATTCTGTAAAAACGATGTATTAGTAATATTCATTGTATTTTGAGTAGATGTTAGACTTTAAGACGTTATAGTCTAAAAAGGCACATAAAAGCCTAGTTGTCCCATATACTATAGGTTCCAGGTTTTCTGCAGAATATGAATTTTAGAAAATCTGGAATGAGAAAGATTTAAGTGAGTTTAAGTGGTACTAGGAAAGAGGTAAAGAGAAGAAAGTTTGTTAAGGAAAATGGGTAAATGTAGAAAAGAAATATGGCTGGAAATGGCATGAAAGTCCTTCATTAAAATAAAAGGAATTTGGAAATGATTAATAAAATTCAGAAAGATAAAACAGAATTTGATGTAAAAATCTGCACAAACCAAGATGAAAGACGCTCATTGCCATCTCTGAACTGCCCCTCTATTGTCCCATCCAGAACGTCCTCTCCATTTGCCATTTGCTAAACAATTACTATCTTTATTATGGGTACCATTTTACTAACCAGCCTTAGAATAGGGTCCTTCCTGACCCTAAGGAGGTGTAGCTAGGAGGAAAGCACAAACTCCAAATAGGCTATTGCCCTCGAGAAACCAATCCTCAGTAACTAGGTCCAGCCAAGCCTTTTGGTCCCTGCTCAGGTCACTCTTCTTACTCCATGGCTTTCTCCAAAGAAGATAGCTGTCAGCCAGCTTCTTGGGCTCATCTGTAAGTCCAACCATGATGTCTCAGGTACAAGAGCTTATGTCTTCTCTCTGACTTGCTGTGGCATCCCTACCCCCTCCCTCATGTTCCATTGAATACCTGTACGATGCTCTGACTTGACACTGAATCCAGCCTCCTTTTGGCCATTCAAGTCTAAAATGAGTTCTCCCTCCTCTGAAATGATTTCATTTAATTGTATAGTGCCACTAAAAATATAGATTATGGCTTTATGCTTCTCACAGTTTTGTGTACAAGTATGCAACAATATAATAAGCTTCAAGTGTACGAAACCATTATTTCATATAATCCTCAAAATAACTTTGTATGGTAGGTATCCTTAACTCCCTATATTTAGTTTTGGAACTGGAGGCTCCAGAGGTGAGATAACTTGCCCAAAGTCACATAGGAAGTAAGTAGCAGAACAAGGATTTAAAGTCAGGTCTCTCTGATACTCAAATCTATACACATATTTAATAATTGACCATTGAAAAAAACATTTTATTTTAAATCTTAGCTTTCAGCAATGATTTTCTCCTCAAATTTCAGGAAATATTAACAACACTATGCTTTCAGTTTTAGCCATTAAAAATACAACAATTATCAAGCACTTACTGTGACAAGGCCCTACTGTAAGTAGTCTTTCTTCTAATTCTCATAACAACCCCATGAACTTGATATAAATATTATCCTCACTTTTCAGATGAGCAATGGAAGAACAGAGAGCTAAGAAACTTGCCCAAGATCACAGTCATTAAATGGAAGAGCCAGGATTTGAATCTGTTCATCTGATCCCAGATTCTACTCGTTACCACCTAACAGTGCTGTTCCGGGTCTATGACAGAGCATGACAGGAGCTGGGCAGTGCTTTTAGTCTGACACTTCACTTTACCTTAGGTTGAGTGCTGATGCCTGTCACAAAAACGAGACTGGCCTGGCTGAGATGTTCTTTTGAAATTAGCTGGTTTTTCTAAATAATGCAGAGTCTGTAGCTGGCAAAGCAGCCACTAGAGGGGCACAGTGCCTTGTTCAAATTATATGTCTTGAAGGTCTTTACAGCACAGAAAACGGAAATGGGGAAACAAAACCAAATCAAGCATTCCTCCCCTAAAAAACGTGTTCTTTAGCAACTTATAACTTTAATTTAGATAAATCATGAACAACTAAACAGGATTTCTCTCTGCCTTTGAAAGGCCCAATTCAATTCTTCAGTGACCTAGGAGATATTTGTCTTATTTTGTGGTGATTTATGTCTTACCTTGTATATCCATTGAGTGTATACTTTTTAAGGGAAAGAATGTCATCTTATTCATTCTCATGTCTCCTGAAGTATATAGCCTTACAAATATTAGGATACTAACACATGTTTTCAAATGAAATAAAAATACTCTTTCATCAATATTCAAGGGAAGAGAAGACACAGATTTAAAGAATGAGAAGAACATATGCAGACAGTTATTCTATTTAAAATGTCATTGGTTGGGTAGGCAACAGTGGCTTAGTGGCAGAATTCTCGCCTGCTATACCAGAGACCCAAGTTCGATTCCTGGAGCCTGCCCATGCCCAAAAAATAAAGTGTCATTAGTAACAGTGCCCGATAGTTTTAAGCAAGGATGTCTTTGCCTTTGGCTCACTTGTCAAAGATTCAGACTACCCAAAGACTGTCCAATTTCTTCTTTATCATTTACAGTTTGATTCAACTGATAACTTCCCTGCTTTATTTAAAGTCTTAGAGTGTCAGCCTGAATTACCTTGTTCTGCTGAGCATTATTATGCCCCATCTGCATTGCCTCTTACTCATTGCTTGGACCTTTTCCTGGGTAGAAGCCACCCATCCCCTGGCTTATCCTAGCCAAACTCTCAATGCCCTCTCTTTATGCTGTCAACTAAATCATCTCCACTCGATTGAACAGGAATCTCTACTCTTTCCCCAGTTACAAATTAGTATTTCCCCATCACACTTCTAGCCCCAGCACCACTTCCCATTTCTTCTTAGTGAAAATTGAATCTGCAGGTTACAATTAGCTCTGCTGCCATCATTTTTAGTTAGAAACTGTATAAGCTGATTCAGGGCTTTTCTTTCAAACATTTTTTAAACATGGATAGCATGCATATTGGTAATTTCCTCAGAGCCTGAAAAGCAGATGGTTTGAACAAAGGAAAGATATGACCTCATTCTCTGCTTGCAATTCTTACATGAACTGAACATAAATAGTAGAATTCCATAAGTTATCCAGGAATGAGTCCTATTAATTCAGAGTCACAGTAAATAAAGGGCACAAGGCCTGAAGGCAAATAATTGAAACTTGGTTGACCCAAACCATGGTGCCCTGTCACTTTGGGGTGATTCTGAAGCAACACTGCTCATTTGCTACATGATTTGAAGGAAAGGTGGAGAGAATAACAGTCCGCCACACTTCTAGCTCTAACAACCTGTGGCTCTACAGTTTGCATCGGAAATATTGATTGACATTTGGACCTTTTTTATCAGAATGGAGCAGGTGATGCCTTTTCTGGGGTGTGAGAACAAGATATATCAGATTATTCCTGATGTTAACTTTGACTTTTCCAATCATCACAGATATTCTGGAAAGGCAACTGTGAAGGCTTCTTCAGACATTTGTTAGTAACTCTGTAATAGCAGCATTTTCAACTTTTTTTTTCCTTGAGCACTACAGGGGAGGGAAGGATGAAGAAAAATGAGTGTTTTTTTTTCTCCAAACAGCAGAGACATATTGAACAAGAATAGACTGTTCTATTTGCTGTATGGGAGCAGTTGCCCTATTGCTTCTGTCACAAAATTGTGGCTGGGGGGAAGGGAGGAAATCCCGCTGTTAATGCGTTCTAATGATTCTTTCTGGAAAGCGGCAACTTGCTTTCAAACCTTTCATAAATTACTATAGGCAGCCCATCTGGATTAGGAGCTGTACCAGATGGTAATCACTTGACAGCTTACTCTCTCTCATCAAAACGAATCAACTAATGACATTTTTTCTTTTTTGTCTACTAAATTATACTTTGAAAATGGAAAATAAAAATTTCCTCATCTATAAATTCCTGCTTCTTTTAACAGAGACATAAATAGTATCCCTTCATGTTTATGATGTTGTTTATTTTGGAGGAAACAATGAATTTGCATTCCCACTATGAAAAAATGCCATTCGTACTATAGAAATGAGATGCATATATTTTTACAATAAATTTGTTTCTCATTTAAGTTATACACTTTGAGACTCTCTCCCCACCAAACACAAATGTCACACACACACACACACACACACACACAAACACATCTTTAATATGGATTTAATAATGAAGAAACCCAAAGCAGTGAGTGGGACAGCAAGAGGGCTACAGCCTCTGGGGTTCTGGCCCAGAAGCAGAGAAAGGTGACCAGAAGTTGCACTCCTGTTAGGCCACAGAGATCAGAGCATGTGTTACTTGAAGGGCACACACTGCAGCCAACTGTGACAGGAGCCGTGGAATCAGACATACAAAATGGGTCAGTTAGGAGCTGCAACAAGCCCCTCCCCAGCCTCTGGTTTCCCGACTGCATTTCTGAGAGCTCCAATATCTCCATGGGAGCTTATGTGACCTTGATCCAACAACTGAAGACTTGTTCTGAAACGGAAGTCCTGTGAGTCTGGGTGGAGCTCATCATAAAGCTTTTAAGAAGGAAAGAGCAAAGAGAAGAGAGCAAAGCTAACAAAACAAATCCAAACAACAAACATCTCCCACTTGAGACGAGCGTGCAAACCAAAATTTCAAAACACATGAGAAAAATTAATGCTAAGAAAAGACATTCAAATATCAAGTGCCCCAAATGTGCTCCAGCTGAAATGAAAATAAGTACAGCAAGCTGAAAACGGCTTTAAAAGAAATGTCTAAGACCATGAAAGAGATAAAGGAAAAACTAACACCCATAATTAAAGAACAGGAAAGTACGAAACAAATACAATCATAAAAGAAACAAAATTGGAATGAAAAAGAATTAATCAGAAATTCTAGAAATGAAAACAGTATAGTTACTGAAACTTAAAAGAAAAAAGAATCAATGAATGAACGAACACAAAGGAAAAATTAACAAAAGAGAAAATTATTCTGAGGGTTTCAGTTATAATACAACACAAAGAGATAAAGGGATGAAAAGTATGGAAGAATTAAGAGACTTGAAAGTCAGAGGGGCTATAAGTTTCTTCCAATAGGAGTTGTAGGAGAACAGAAAATAACAGAAAAGCAATATTTAAAGACATAATTGTTGAAAATTTTCCATGATTTAGGACTCAAATCCTCAGATAAAAAGAGCACAGCAAGAGCTAAGCAGATAAACACTCTCATTTGAAATACTTTGGAAAATATAAAAATACATTTTAATGTGCTTATTTTAAAAATATTTTTCTCTTTGCGATTCCCCCTCATACCCGACCCTACGCTCCCTCCACACACATACACAATTTACAATTTGGATTCTGCTTTTACCCATTAACATTATTTTGTAAGGATACTCTGCATGGCTTTACATATTCCTCAGAAACACCATTTTAATATAGCCTTGGGATATTCTGCTATGGTTTGTCCCTTTAAGCTACTCAAACACTGCCTCATTTCTGGGAACCTGTGGGTGGTTTTCGGGTTTGTACTAGTATAAGTAGCACTGTGATTTAGCATCTTGGTCATAAATAATTCCACTCACATCTCTCCCTCTCCCTCTCCCTTTTCTGTGTCCTTTCCCCCTAAGCCCTTCGATCCTTATAAGAAACTGCTCCTTAGTTGCCAAGGGCTGAGATTTTTGCTTCTTCAGTCAGGCATCATCTATAGATTCTGCAGTTCCAAATTTCCTACTCTGGGATCCTTGCTACTTCACATCACATCATCATCATCATCGTGAATTAATAAATTCATATTTTAGCAAGTAATCCCTAGATACTTGAGAAGAACCTAACTCAGACACTCCTAGATTTAATGGGAATAGTGAACTCGGGTGTTGCATACTAAAACTTTCAGAAGTATAAAATCCTAACAATGTTAACAGGCCCAGACTGCAGCTATGACATTTACTCAACATTTAGAAAGCACACCTTAATATAGGCATGGAAATATTTGGAAAGTGGATGAGTTAACACTGTCATAAGAACTCAACTCTGTAATTTCACAAATTTCAGTATCTGGCATTAACCATCTAAATGCATCATCAAACTTTTTTTTAATAGTTATTTTAAGTTCTTAAATGCCGATGAAATGCAATCATAGACGAATCTATTAGTTAGGCAAAGGAAATCTCTGGGTTTTTTTGCTTTGCTCTGTTTTGTTTAAAGGGGTAGGGTTGGTTTTTGTTTGCTTGTTTGTTTTCAATTTTTTTTTAAGTATTTTCACTATGATAAGAGCATTTCTTTAATGTCATGCCAGCACTTAACATTTCAAATCAAGTCACCTATATACAAATACTAAGCTAGATACACATAAAAGGGGTCCTGCATGGTCTCATCCCTCAAAATGATCATGGTCTGCATGAGGAGACAATAATTATTCCAAGTGAAGCAAATAAGAAATGATGCAGAATGCTACAGAATGAAAAGGAAAGCCATTAGGTAGAGCTAACATACATAAAATAATTCAAATAAAATATTATGTGTTAGGAATAGATTCTGTTCTTCTTGGCCTGAAAGTGTAGACACTTCAGCCATCTTCATCTATCAAATTCAGCAAGTGTTCATGGGCTTTTCAAACCCACTCCTTCACTTGACTTTTCCTATCCTGGAGCTTGGGATTCTCCCCTTTCTCTGAAGAGGTCATCCCAACACCCACTCTGTCCATTACTCCCCTACAGCCTGGGGCATCTTCCCTTGAGGTGCGTTTCCTCAACTAGACATTTGTAGAGGTCTGGGAACTTGGCCCCAGATTTACATAACCTGATTGTTCTTTGAGGCCCAGTGCTTGCACATCGTATGTGATGTTTACATGTATATACAATGGTTTTGTTAAATAAAGTGAAAAAATGAAAAGCTCTACAGCAAAGGTGGGACTTGAAGCTAGAGGACAGATGGTGTACTTTTCAAGTACACTAGAATGAAAAAAGAATCGTATTCACTAAGTACTCAGATTCCTTGTTACTGATTAAGTTGGCTGAAAGTACTAGACAGATGGCTAACAACCAAATGCAGTGGTTCAGAACTGGATCCAAATAATCTCCCACTTACCAGGTCAGGTTATTTAACCTACTCTGTGCCACACTTTCCTCATCTGCAAAACCGGCATGATAATTATAGCATCCATATCAGAGGATGGTTGTGAAGATTAAATTTGTCACTGTTTATAAAGCTCATGATACTTGCTATTGTCACTAATAAGAGTTTGAAAATGGTCTGGCTCCCACCTAACTCTCTGATCTTGTATGCCATTCTCACCCTCTGGTGCCCTCTGCTCCAGCCACACTGTCCTGTCTCTTACATTTTTGCTTTTGCTCCGCTTGGTCTCCTCATAGCTCAAATATTTGCATGGAGATCTCATTGCCATTAAGAGTCCTTTCGTGACTGCAATGTCTAAAGTGGTCCCCTCACCTGAGTCACTCTCTATCCCATTTCACTTTTTTATTTTTTTAATCACACTCACTACTTTATAAGATAATCTCAATTATTAATTTATTGTTGGATGACTGTTTTTTTCCCACAAATATAAGTGGCATGAGGGTAGACACTTTGCCTATCTTATTAGATACTCAAGAATACCTGATGTACAACAGTCACTCAGTAACTATTTTTTGAATGAATGAACAAATAAATGAATGAATCACATTTTGTCTACAGATTGCTACCATTCACAATACCAACTAAGGGAAGTTCTGGTAGCCAATTTAAATGAAAGTTAAGGGGACGGAAAACAAAATTCCAACTAACTCCTGTTTTTATTTCTCTGTGAAATATGAAAAACTAGCATTGTGCTGGTTTGAAAGGATGTATGGACCCTAGAAAAGCCAAGTTTTAATCAAAATCCCATTTTGTAAAGGCAGAATAATCCTTATTCAATACTGTATGTTTGAACCTGTAAATAGATCATCTCCCTGGAGATGTAATCCAATCAAGAGTAGTTGTTAAAATGCATTAGGGGAGATCTGTCTCCACCCATTTGGGTGGGTCTTGATTGGTTTACTGGAGTCTTATAAAAGAGGAAACATTTTGGAGAATGAGAGATTCAGAAAGAGCAGAGAAGAACAACATAGCCATGAAAAGCAGAGAGAACAAGCCAGTGATCTTTGGAGATGAAGTAGGAAAACGCCTCCCGGGGAGCTTCATGAAACAGGAAGCCAGGAGAGAAAGCTAACAGATGATGCTGTATTCGCCATGTGCCCTTCCAGCTGAGAGAGAAGCCCTGACTGTGTTTGCCATGTGCCTTCTCAGTTGAGAGAGAAACCCTGAACTTCATTGGCTTTCTTGAACCAAGGTATCTTTCCCTGGATGCCTTTGATTGGACATTTCTATAGACCTGTTTTAATTGGGACATTTTCTCGGCCTTAGAACTGTAAGCTAGCAACCTATCAAATTCCCCTTTTTAAAAGCCATTCTGTTTTTGGTATATTGCATTCCAGCAGCTAGCAAACTAGAACAATCATTAAGAAAGTAATGATAAGTGTTGGACCACAACAGACAATAGTTAAAGATACACCAAAGCAAAATATTCAATCAGTATGGAGTTTATTAGCTTAAATTCATCACAAGACAGAATGAAAACTGATAGAGTCCTTTAAGGATAGAATTTCAATCAATACTGAAAAAGTTTGCTTGCAAATCAGCACATTTTAGCAAACAGGAGATACAAATAGTCACATCACAAGACAGCATGGTATTATTGGGTATTTCTATGTTTTTGAGTTCCGAATCGGAAACTACACCAAAAGCCCTCCCACCCACCTCCAAAAAGGAGACCCCTCATTAACTGTTCAATTACAGGAAACTTCACCCCCAAGCAGGGCCCCTGACCCAGCATTTGCAACCACCAGCAACTTCCTGTGGCTTAATAAATGGCAGAATTCTGTTTTGACAGCAGGCAATCCTTGATCTATCTTAAGATTTAGGGCTCAAGGATGAGGCCAAACAAGGCCTAAGTAGAGGTGAGGAGTCAGGTAGCCAGGATCTTTCAACTTCACTATAGTTCTAAGTTCGACAATTGTGACATACTGTTGTAGGCAACTTGCATCATAAATAAGTACAAATGGATGCACTAAGATGCTTTTCAAATTAAAGTATATTTAGGTTATGTAAAATGGACCGATTTTTACTGTTATTCTTTAAAGAGACAATAAGCTATTTAACAATGACTCAGAATTATTAACAGATTATAAGCAGGAAATAGAAAAAGCAAAGGAACCTTTAAATAATCACTATTTATTTTGTGAGGCTAGTCAATCTTCAAGTGTATTAGATTACATAATAAGGAGATAGTGTGGGTCTCTCCCTTATAAGGTAGTAATTACAGAACAACAATAGCAAAGGTTTTGGATTACTGAGGAAGCTTCATTTCAGATAAATGTGAACTTCCAAGATCCAATTTTTTTTTTTTTTACTGAAAGCAAAAGAAACCAGGGTGGGCCACGTGGCACAGTGGCAGAGTTCTCACCTGCCATGCCAGAGATTTGGGTTCGACTCCCAGTGTCTGCCCACTCAAAAAAAAAAAAAGAAAACAGATGTAAGGGCCTCTGAAATTCCTTCTTGCCCAAATTCTATATTCTGCCTTTTACTACCTTAAGATAATTGTTCATCTATACTACTTCAAATTTAACCCTTTCCAGTTCATCAGTATGGCAATTTGGTACAGCTGACTCTGTTTTTATTATTTGATGCAACCACTGACTCTTAATATATTGCTTTTTAAAACTGCTTATGTCAAAGATAAAAAAGGAAGTGAACTGTTTATTGAGCACTTTCTAGGTGCCAAAAGTGGTGCTATCTCATTCAACTAAAAAACAAAACTCTATGAAATGTATATTTCTATTTTATAGATGAGGAAACTAAAGCTCAGAAAAGTTAAGTTTAAACTCATGGCATTTTTTTGACACCCGGAATGCATGATATAAAATCCCTTTGACACTAAGTTTGAAGTTTCTTAGCCACATCAGCCTTTAAATGTCTGGTAATAGGAACCTTGGTGTTTTGTGTCCTAAAGAGGTGGTTTGTATTCAAAGTCTAGGAAGTCATTGTGATGATCAATATCTCATACTTTCCCTTGTTGAAATTTACATTTATTTCCATTGCTACAATTCTAAACACAACATTCTCTCCATTAGTGACAGCAACTTGAAATTTCTCCATTGTTTCTGCTTCTTTTCCGTGATGATGACCCATGTCACTAAGCAGGTGAATCACTATAGATAAGGGAGGGAAGCCAGTCCCAAATGGGATACATGATGTTGAAGTCAGTAGCTGAGTGTGGCTCTAGCTTTCAACTGAGATTTGAATGCACTTCAGTGCAGTTTTTAATGGATTTTTATTCTTTATCTACCTTTTGAATTAAAAAATGTCCTTTGCAAATAATAATTTCACTCTATCTCTAGAAATAGAAGTAATATTGAATTAAGTACTGAAAAATCTTGGGGCAACAAAACAATTTGGAACTACTATGAAAACTTATATATCTAGGATGTTGACAGAAACCATACTGCTAATTTTTTAATACATTAATTCATTTCCTTAATTGTCCCTAATTATTGCTGTTTCTATTAAAACCCAATCTAGAGCCTGAAGCTGAAAACTATAGATTTCCCCTTGAAAAACAATATATATGTAAAAATTAGGACTAGAAAGAGCAAAGGATGCCAAAAAAATGAGACTAGCTAGGTAAATAAACAAATCTACCACTATAAAATGGATAGCCAAAAACAGTCAACAAACCCAAAGATGTAATGAATGTAAAAATAAAAGTACTTCCCTCTTGAATTTAAAGAGTAAAAATAAAGCATTACTAACTATGACAAACAGAATAAAGCTTAGCAGTAATAAATTGTGACCAGCTTTCTATCTCTATGAGTTAAGTGCTAAAATTGAATAGGAGCTTCTCCTAACCAAGATGGCAGAGTAAGACACTCAAGCACTCCATCCCCCTACAGAAGCTTTGAACAACCGTGAAGAAATCTCCAGAAAACAGTGAAAGGATTGTAATAACAGTGAGAGCACTGAATCAAAAGAGGTTGGAAAACCTCATGATATGCTTGCTGGTCCCTCCCTCATTCCCTCATGGCTTAGCACAGAGCTGGCCTGGGCTCCAATTGTGAGTCCCTGCTCCTACGAGAATAATCTCTATGGACATATTAGGGTGCATGTATGTTTGTGCCAGTCTGTCTGCAGGCAGCCTGAAGGACTGAACCAGAGTGTGCATTGCAGACTTGCTGTATCAGAGCTTGTCCTGTGCCTAGAGAAGTTTCACAGAGCTTTCCTATAGAGAACTGTAGGGACAAATGCAGCTTTCTGGGGGAAAGAAGTGCCAGTTAGGGGACATACAATGAAGCATCCAGGACCACAAGGAAACACAATATCCTAAGAGAATAAGACATTCAGATTCATGTAATTAGGAAAATTCCTAGGGCTACGCATTCATGCCTAGGACAATACTCATGCTCAGAAAAGACCTAGAAGTATCATATGATTTTACCTTGGGATATTTTCTAAATTCATTATTAGGACAGATAAGTTCTGAAGGAGAGCACTTCCACAGGCAAATCCGCAAAGATTTTTCCTCTTTTTGTTGTTATTGCTTTAACTATAACAATAAGGTATATTATTGTTAGCTCCAGGCATTCAAGGAAATCTTTGTCATAATACCCGCTAACTAAAAGCTTAAGGGACACCTCAGAGTCTAAATTCCTGAGATTCATTAAAATATCAAATGTCCAGTTTGCAACAAAAGATTACAAACTATACAAAGAAACAGGAAGTTATAGTCTGTGTGAAGAAGTTAGGCACCAGATGTTGCTTCCTATGAAATGGAGTTCAAAGGATATTAAGGAATGACGAGAAAGAAAGAATGAAAGAAAGAAAGAAAGAGAGAGACAGACGGGTTCAGAGGGTCTGAAGCTCAGCAATAACAGACCAGAGACATCAGACTTCAGACAATTTTATTCTTAACCAGATCCTGGTTATATACTGCAGGATGACAAAAGGCATGCACACATTTCCTGAGGGAACAAAGTTCTTATCTTTCAGTGTTCTTCCTTCCTACTTAAAATAACCATTTGGGGTAAACAAACATTCTCTTCCTCCAAGACTGTTCTACATAAATCAGATAACATAAAGCAGCTTACTGCCGCCACCACCCTAATGCCATCTACTCCCAAGTAGTTCCACAGGTCTTATGTTAATCCTATCTGCTACATTTCCAAACATTAGAAGCCATCAGCAAGGAAGACCAAACACGTAACATTCCAGACAAAGACTTAAAGAAAAAAAAGTCATAAATATGCTCAAATAGCTAAAAGAAAACATGGACATATAACTAAAGGACATGAAGAAAATGATAGATGAACACAAAGATAACATAAATAAAGAGACAGATCATGAAAAGGAATCAAACAGAATGAGAGATGGCAGTAACAGAAATAAAAATTCCCTAGAGGGGTTCAGCAGCAGATTGGAGCTGGTAGAAGAAAGAATCAGTGAACTTGAAGATAAGACAAAAGTGTCAACTTCTCATCAGAAATCAAGGAGGCTTCACTGTCCTCTCTATATACATGGGACATGACTGCCAGGGCTGTAAATCTCCCTGGCAACATGGGACGGAACTCCAAGGATGAGCCAGGACTTGGCATCATGGGATCGAGAAAGCCTTCTTGACCAAAAAGGGGAAGAGAGAAATGAGACAAAATAAAGTTTCAGTGGCTGAGAGATTTCAAACAGAGTCAAGAGGTTATCCTGGAGGTTACTCTTATGTATTATACAGATATTCCTTCCTAGTTTATAGCATATTGGAGTGCTGGAGGGAAGTACCTAAAACCATTGAGCTGTCTTCCAGTAGCCTTGATTCTTGAAGACAATTGTATAAAGATATAATTTTTACAACGTGACTGTGAGATTGTGAAACCTTGTGTCTGCTGCTCCTTTTATCCAGGGTATAGACAGATGAGTAAAAAAAATGGATAAAAATAAATAAATAATGGGAGGGGTAAAGGGTAAATAAACTGGGTAGATTGAAATATTAGTGGTCAATGACAGGAAGGGGAAAGGGATATGGGATGTATGAGTTTTTTTCTTTTTTCTTTTTATTTCTTTTTCTGGAGTGATGCAAATGTTCTAGAAATGATCATGGTGATAAATACACAACTATGTAATAACATTGTGAGCCACCAATTTTATACCATGCATGCACTGTGTGTGTGTGAAGATTTGTCAATAAAAATATTTTTTTTAAAAATCAAATAATGGAGGAAAGAAGCCAGTGGGATGACATATATTAAGTCCTGAAAGGAAAAAATTTCTAACCAAGAAATCTATACCCTGCAAAACTATCTTCCAAAAAAGAGGGAGAGATTAAGCTAGTCTCAGATAAACAAAACTGAGGGAGTTCGTCACCACTAGATTAGTCCTAGAAGACATGCTAAAGAGAGTTCTTCGGTAACAAAGGAAAGGATACAAGACAATAGTCTGAAGCCATATGAAGAAATAAAGATCTCTGGCAAAGGAAACAACATGAGTAAATATAAATGCCAGTACTATTGTATTTTTAGTTTGTAACTCCACTTTTTACTTCCTACAGGTGCTAACATGCAAATTCATGAAAAAGTAATGATAAAACAATGGTTTGGGATTAATGATGTATAAATATGTAATTTTCAATAAGAACTATACAAAGGTCAGGAGATGGAAAAGTAAGGAACATAGTTCATGTATGCTAGGTTAGGTTGGTCAAGAAAGTTAGGTTGGTATCAAACCAAACAAGAATGCTATAGGTTTTAGAATACTAAATTTAAGTCCCAGGTAAATCACAAAGAAAAAGTATAATAAAAATATGCACAGAAGAAATTAGAAGTGATCCTAAAGGATTTACTACAAAAAAAAACTAAATACAAAAATAGGCAATAATGTAAGAAATAAGGGACCAAAAATGGGTATAATCAACCCGAAGTCCATTAGCAGATAATGGATAAACAAAACGTGGTATGTACATACAATAGTATGTTACTTAAAACGTAAAAGTTCTGATACAGGCCACTACATAGGTCCACGTCGCAGACATCACGTTGCGTAAAATAACACAAAGGGGCAGATACTGCATGATTCCACTTATACAAAATAGCTAGAATATGCAAATTTAGAGAGAACAAAGGTTACCAGGAGTGGATGAGGAGGGAAAATGGAGAGTTAGGGTTCTGTCTGCGGTGATGGGAAAGTTTTGGCAATGGATACCAGCAAGGCCAGTGCTGCACTGTGAATGCGAATAACCTCACTGAATGGTAAGTTTGGGAGTGGTTGAGAAGGGAACGTTTATGCTACATACAAGTTTCCACAATTAAAAAAAAACCAACTGTGTTAGTCAGCGTTCCCTAGAGAAACAGAACAAATGAGATTTATAAAGTTGTCTCACACAACCATGGAACTAGAAGAGCCCAAATTCTATCAGGCAGGCTGCAAAGCTGGCAGCTCCAATGAAGGGTCTGGATGAACTCTATAAGAAGGCTCTCTGGCTTAAGAAGCAGTGAAAGAGTCTTTCTTCCTCCATAAAGACTTCAGCTTATTGAATTTTCTCCCTGGTCAGACAAGGGGGCATAATCACTGCGCTGAGTTGACACCAGAACCTGACCATGACACCAGCTAAAGAGAGAGTGGCAATTAAATGCAATTCATGATCCTGGACAGGATCTAGTAATGAAGGAGAAAAGCTCAAAAGAACAGTATTGGGGCATATGAAAAAATTGGAATTTAGACTGCAAGCTTTTTATCAATATTAAATTTCTTGAACTTGATAATTGTACTTAAGGTGGTTACATAAATGAATATCCTTGTTCTTAGAACTGTACAGGGAAGTACGTATTTAAAGAGCTTGATGTATATGACCTACTCTCAAACGTTCATAAAATTAATAGATATATGATAGATAGATATTAGACTGATGATAGACAAATAGGTGCATATGTAGAATGGTATAATAAATGTAGCAAAATGTTAAAATTGATGAATCTGGGCATCTGGGGGTAATATGCTTGAGTTGTCTGTGTGGGTTTTGTATTATTTTTGCAATTGTTCTGTGAGGTTGAAATTATTTTTAAAAGTTTAAGGAAAAAAGACTGAATAGGAGACTAAAGCTTCTGGCTAAGAAGCAGGATCTAGATTTACCTGTCTGCCTTAAACAACTAGAAAAATTGACAAAATATGTGAAAAAATGATTTACAGATGTTGAACAATAGGTAGTACAGGACTGTGATCCCTGAGAGAAGGAAACAAACAAGGTGAGCCTTACAATTGTACCAGCGTACTGCCTCAGGGGTGATTTCCAGACCAATACTCAGAGAAGGAGAACCCTGGCAGAGCCCAGAAGTCTTGTTGTGTTGAAGAGACAGCTATAAGAGTTCCTTCCAGGAGACTGAAGTGCCTAGAATTTGTGGGGCAGGGTGCTGAACAGGTGGGAGTAAGAAACTGAATTCCAGAGATCAGGGGAAGGGTCTTTGGCTCTGTACTGATCTACCCATGCATGAAAGGAAACTACCCAAATCTAGGGTAAGAACCACAAGAAAGGAATTGGACAAATAGAGGAGAAATAACATGCCTGTGCTAAACTGAGATCAGACCATCCACTTTAAAGCTGGAGACATCACATGACTCAAACCAATTTCCAACATGAACCCTGAGTCCAGGCAAAATAATTGCCTGTGCCATCCTGTAGGATATCTTCCCTAGGGTCCAAGATATTCGTATATCTTAGAAAACTGGATCTTCAGCAGGTGAGGGGAGAGGTGGGGAATAGGGAATGTGGAACACCTATTCTCATACCTTGGGCCTGGACAGGGGAACACTGAGGAACCTGGTGCTCAGTGGACACCGACTCATGACTTGGAGTTAAAGTATGGAAATCTAGTAGCTTAAGTTTTTATCATTAATTTTTCGAATGGGAGAACCATTTGCCCTTTCTCGTAGCTTCAGCCTTTTTACTCCTGCTGAAAGACACTGGATTACAAATAATCTTGTCTTTGAGTGATTCCATAGCAACCACAAACCCTAGATTAAATACCTCCATCTGGAAAGAGAATTCCCCAAATGCAGATTTACCTAGTCAACACTTTTAACACATCTAAAATAGAGCAGAATAAGAGCTTCAAACAGATAACAGTAATTTTACCCTACTCCATTAATTTCATTGTTCTTCAAATTGAGTATCTTTGAGTTTCAAGATTATGGATATGGAATGGGTTATGTCATAACCCATTTGTACAAATCTTTTCATCCCTCTGTCAAAATGTAGCCTTGACTTCATTACTTGCTAGCTTATATCCTTCCACCAAGTGCCCTAGCATCTTCCCTTTGTCTTCCAACCCCTGTTCTTTCCCATTGCATTCTCTTTGTATTTCTCAAAGTCCTTCTCTCTCCCCATTCTTACCCAATTCTAAGCTTACCCTGAAATACTCACCATAAAAACAACCCTCTTAGCACACTGGTTAAGAGCATGGGGTCTTGGTTGGTGCAATGGATTCAAACTCTGACTCTGCTACCAGCTGGCTTTGGGACCTAGTGCAAATTACCTTGTGTCTCTGTGCCTCAGTTACCTTATTTGTACAACGTGAACATTAATAGTACATTCCTCATAGTGCTGCTGTGAGGACTGTAAGCTCTAAGCCCCAGTGCCTGGCACATGGCACAGTCTCAATAAATGTGAGCTATTTTTATTTATTAATATCACCTTTTACTTGGAATTCTGCTTGGTGAGCTACCAACTCAAAACTAAAAGGAAATTCTAAGACTTTATTATTCTCCAGAAATGAAAAAATGGGCAGGATAGACCCAAGAAGGCTCATGGACTAACAGGGAGGAAGAAACCAAATGGAGATGCTTGACCATAAAAATCATTGAGAACTAAAGCTTTTTGTGTATGTGTGTGTCCATTGCCCTTCCCTGCCCCCCTTTAGAAACTTGTAGTGAGAAAACTTTAGCATCTGAGCATCTGAAGCTCAGAATACCTCTGGATGAATAAAATTGTGTTCAGGATTGCTGTTGACCAAAATTCAATAGCTCCTTTTAAGCCATGTTGTAATGCAGCAAAACATCAGAAGCAGGGGAAAAAAAATCCACAAAACATGCAAACACTTTTAACAGTTGTGGAAACCGTGAAAAAAGCTTATTACACTGAGTAAGAAATAGTCTTTACTCACCTGCAGGAGTCTACTTGGCTGATTAAAGCTTTTCCTTTTTGCAAAGCATCAGCTGTGCAGTCTTTAATTTCTCTGTGTAATTCCTCATGCCTTGCTGCCAAGACAGGCAGACTTAAACCCTCTGATTTAAGGAGCTTAAGGTAAGCTTCAACTCTTCCAAGTACATCAAATGCCTGCCAAAGAAAGCAGACCTTCGTTTTCAGCTTTTCTAGTTTAAAATCTACAACAATGTGTACACAAAATGCTAGAGATTAAACAAGCTGTTAAATTTATTAGTTTGATCATAATCAAAAACAACCTTAGTCTTGGAAAACAGTTTTATGGTTTTAAGTTTCCATTTAGAGAAACTGATCATAGTTCAGTTCAGCATACATAAATAAGGAGGCCATAAAATTACCAAAATTGCTTACATTAACAATGTATCTCTACAACACAAATGGTAATAACTGTATAGCATTTGGTGAATCAGGCTTATTTGTATATATTTTATACTGCATACAAATAATGAAAGGAACATTAAAAATATTGTATTATAGCCTTTCAAAACCTGAACGTCTCTGTAATATTCTTAAATGGAAATTTCCTAATAAATTACACATCGATCCTGCAAAACTACAGGTAAATATTTAGAAAATTATTAATGTGCTTTTCCCTCTTGCCTTTCTAAGTGCAAGACCTTAGGCTTCCTCCATCCAGGGCATCCATTTGTCTATAGGAGAGATTAGAATTTAATCCTGAAGCAGTACAAAGAGAAAGTCCAAGGTAATATTTAGCTTCTGCCATGCAAGATAGAATTATGCAGGAAAAAAAAAATACATATACTTGCAAACCAAGATATCATCTGCAGAGGAGATTTTATGTATTCCTTTATTTTCTTCCTATATTAACATATCAACAACCAAGTATAGGGGTTAAGTTTATGGAATCCACATAGAACAGAGAGGAACTATTCCTTTGGTCATTAAGACTTGGCTGGCATTATGGTGGAATACATAATGTAAAGACAGTAGAAGAGTACTGAGAAAATACGAGGACAAGGATGAGAGTACAGTGGTCTTCATGAGTCTCCCAATAGTCAATCTCTTCTCTAAACTTCATCCTAGAGAGCAGGACATTAGACAAGTTGAAGAAAAACTGACTGGCAAAGGATCTCTTGCATGCTGCCCTTTGGGACTTGGAAGAGACCACCTCACAGGAAGTCCCATATCAATCTGGGGAACAGCACCTCCAAAGTAAACTTCACAGTGCTGTGCAGTCAAAAAGGAGTCTGAAAGTCTCGCCTTCCTGGGTGCTGACTGCAAGTCAGTGAACTTGCTAGGAGCACACCGCAGTGGAATAGAAGACCCACAGGAGAAGCTGGGCAACAGGTGGTCTCATGAGTTCAGCACCGCACGCCAAGACCAGGGGAGGCCAAAAGAGCAAAGCAAACTGACTGAGGGAACACAGCCCATGACAACTATATAGAGGCTGTAGTCATGGAGATACGTAAAAGCGCTCCTTTCTTTCCACCTGGCTGCCATCTTAGGGAGTGGGTTTCAATGGCAGAATTGCCACAGGACAGAATTTGAATTTGTGAATGAATTTTTCAAATACTGTCCTGTTATTTATGTGTTGCTATTCTGTTCACCCACCGTAGTCTTCATGTCTCCAGAGTCTACTCTTTCCGTTTACTTAGAATGTTTAAAAAACAAATCATTCCCATTTATTTAGTAGCGAATAGGGAGTAACAGCAAGGACAGTTTAATAAGAACTGATGAGGTGCTAGCTTCTATAGTCTGTGTTTCACAATCACTTTTAATTCAGTCAACAAATATATTTTAATGCCTGCTGAGTTTCAAGCACTGTCCTTAGCCCTAGGAGGGGGTGAGAAATTATCCCCATTATGTAACTGGTGAAACTGAGTATCAGAGGGGTTAAATAAAATGCACAAAATGGCATTGCTACTAAGTGGCAAATCTAGAATTTATGCCCAATTTGCTTGGTCCTGAGGCCCCTGCTCTTAACCCTGAGTGACCTCAGGGCCCAGGTACCTCGTGGCAAAGGAGTATGCTGGGAAGCAGCAGGAAAGAAGGACATTTCGGAGAAGGCTATAAACTTACATGGAAAAAGGAGTATTTTTAAACTTATTTTTTGTAAATAAGTGTCTGCCTATCCTTCTTATAAATGAGAAATGATACAGAGAAAGGCTGAGAGACTTCTCCTAGGCTGCACAGGACTGTAAAAGGAAGAAAGCTTTACTAAAGAAACTCTGAAGGGCCTGAAGAACTCACTCTTCCTTAGCTACTCTTCCTCTTTCCCGCAGCTAGCAACAGAGCCAAATGCAACAAGAGGCTGACCTCAGAAAAATACATTATTTGAATTGCTCTCTTGATCCTTCCATAACTCAATGAAACTCCACTTGGCAATCACCGCTGTTTCTGGAATTTTGTTCTATATTTTAAATATTTATTGTTTATTTTGAATAAAGTAGTCATCTTAATTGAAAGATTGTTTTAGAATCAATGCTAAACAAAAACCTGATCTAGTCAAAATTACCTTTGAACTCCCTTAAATCACCCTTAAAGTTTAATATATGTAGTTTAGTGCTTAGAATAATTCATATTCACACTTAGAATTTAGAACCACCAAGCTAGATGAAAGGAAGAAATAAAGGGAAAGTCTAAATACAGTAGTCAGAGCATTCACATATTTATTTCTTTAAGATAATTCTCAAGTTCCTAGATGGAATGGCAAAAGGATGGAGAATTCCTTAGTATTTTTTCTTTTCACTAAGTTTAACTCCCTTCTGTTTTAACATTATGCCATCATAACCTTAAACACATATTATATACGTTTGTTGAGAATTATAGAAGAGAAAATAAATGAAAGTAGCATGATGGCAGCATTTAATAATATGCAGAAAATATTTGCTGGCTGTGACTTGAAACTCTGATTGATCAGCCACATCTTTGAAAAGTCACCAAGAAGAGTTTGGCCACCTGTTGTCTGCATTCGTCCTATGTGGCCCTTTCATCTCGCGGCCTCACTGAACAGCTGCCGTGCTCATATCCTTGGACATTGGTCTCATTCTCATAGGAGTTAGATTCTAAAACCATGTGTACATTAAATGCATGTGCAGTGTGATTCTACCCTATTCCTTTATGTTATCATAAAACAAATAGTATCCTAATACCATAAACATAAACTGAAGGCCCAAACATTTACTTGAAGGAGGAAACCATGTATCAAGGACAAAGATAACTCATAACTTAGTATCAGAATAGCTACATCTTCTTCCGGTGCTTTTTCTCAAAAAGATCAAAGTATTACGAAGACATTTACTTATGAATTGCTCTATGTATCACCCTTAATAGAAGTATGGCATTATAAAGGAGGTAAGTGATTTCCTTTCTTCATTAGCTCAATAGATGCACTTACAGAATACTTGCTATATGCAAGGTGGAGTTGGGCTCTAAGATAGTTTATTCCTTGACCTCAATGGTAACTTTAACCCCAACAGGAATAACCTGTAGACACAGAAATAAAAATCCAATTTTTGACTTTGAAAGCAAAGTCTTTTTCAAAAATAATAGAGTGTCTGCATGCAAGAATTGACATGCAATTCCCATGCAATGCAAAGGGAAAAGTCAATAGGAATATTATTATCCACTAAAAATCAGCTTTTGTTTTTGTTTCTTTCTCTACAGGTTTCATTTTTACACCCTCCTGCTTTAAGCCAGAAAAGAAGTTAGCAAGTATACTGCTTGCATCTTTTGTGACTTTTATTAAAATATCTTTTACTTTCTACAAATATTCAAAAGTCTCTCTTTCTATATTCAGAGCTCTTAATTCCTCAGGGGTCATTCATGTCAACTTGTTCCTCAAGACTATAATTTGACCTTTTCTTTAAATCATCTTTCAATGCTCATTTCTCTTTTTCCACACAATTGGGTTAGCCAAGTTGGAATTTGATGAGGAATCCATGTGCCAATTGCAGAAATGATCTAAGCATCATTTCTTCTACTTAGTCTATCCCTAAAATAGAACTGAGTGCTTTTCTATTTACAATATCCATAAGGAACCTGATATACTGACCCACGTGGAAAGAATCTCTTTGTTGCAAATACGGTTCAGAAAACGTTTTTCTGGCAATAAGAACACCATAACTCCTACTTACACTCCTTGGTAACTAATGTTTCCATTTTAGTTTTCCTTTTCATGTCTTTCTGTTTCTTCATTGTATGTGTAGGTCAAGTAAAAGCTTTTATAACTGGATAAATAAGGTTTTAGGTACGAGGTTAATAGTTTTCCCTTAGAGTTCCACTCTTCTCGACCATCCTATATGACACCACTCAGTTATAAGCAGAAATGAGGAAATCAATCAGCTCTTTTTGGACCTGGTTTGGACTAAGGAGTTTGTTGCTTTTTGTGCTTCAAGGCACTAACAAAGATCTTCCCTTTTTCCCTTAAATACAGGATCCAAGGCAGGCTGCACCATGTCAAATAGAGATTATATCAAAGCATGTCATACTTTCTTCTTTAAAAAATATTTAGGGACTCAAGAGTTAGAGCTCTGAAGCTATGAAAGTCAGCAGTACCCCATACAGGAACTGTTTAAAAAGTTGAAAAGGGAATCAGAATTTGACTAGAGGTATAAATGAAGGCGATCTGGATAGGACTGGGGTAGATCAGAATACAGGGTAAGGGATGATATCTTCTTTATTCTTTATATTCTTTATAAAACTTCAACTTCTGTGTGAGACCAAAGGGAGAGATGTTTAGTTGGTACAAAATTTATATTTTGGGGTAGCTCGTTACCTAATTTAACTTGTATGGCCAATTTAGTTGAACACCATAAGTACATGAAATCTTGCATAGGGTGTGAGATCTTGTTGGTTTGTCCAGGTTAATGTGATGCCCTAATATATCCCAGAGAAATTTGGGCAGCAAATAAAGAAGGATTTGCAAAGTCCCCTTGGGGGACTAGGGAGAAAGGAGGAAATATTCAACTTCCCCATTTGCAGAATTTCTGATATTTTCACAAGCAATGGGGACAAACAAATCAATAGGCTGAGCCCCCGATCTTGGAGTTTGCCCCTGTGAAACATTCCTACAAAGGATAGGCTAAGCCTACTTAAGATTAGGCCTAAGAGTCATCCCCAGAGAACCTCTTTTGTTGTTCAGATGTGGCCTCTCTCTAAGCCAACTCAGCAGCTGAACTCAGTGCCCTATCCCCTACATGGGACATGACTTTTAGGGGTGTAAATCTCCCTGACAATGTGGGATAGAACTCCAAGGATTAGCTGGGACCCATCATCATGAGATTGAGAAAACTTTCTTCACCAAAAGGGGAAAGAGAGAAATGAGACAAAATAAAGTTTCAGTGGCTGAGAAATTTCAGAGTCAAGAGGTCAACCTGGAGGTTATTCTTATGCATTATATAGATATCCCTTATTAGTTTATGTATTGGAGTGGCTGGAGAGAAGTACCTAAAACTGTTGAATTGTGTTCCAGTAGCTTTAATTCTTGAATATGACAGTGTAATGATAAAGCTTTTACAATGTGGCTGTGATTGTGAAAACCTTGTGTCTGATGCTGCTCCTTTTATCCAGGGTATGGACAAATGAGTAAAAAAATATATGGATAAAAATAAATAAATAATAGGGGGGATAAGGGGTAAAATAAATTGGGTAGATTGAAATACTAGTGGTCAATGAGAGGGAGGGAAAAGGGAGAGGGGATGTATGCGTTTTTTTCTTTTTTCTTTTTATTTCTTTTTTTAAAGTGATTGCAAATATTCTAGAAATGTTCATGGAAATAAATACACAACTCTGTAATGACATTGTGAGCCACCAATTTTATACCATGCATGAACTGTGTGTGTGAAGATTTGTCAATAAAAATATTTTAAAGAAATATCTTGGGGGTAACAATTTAAGCAAGAAGCATGAGTCACCCATTATAATACTTATATCATGATGTCTCACAAAAATATTTAGTAATACTGTGCTTGCTTCTTGATTAATATGAAGAACATCAACATTTAATACTCAGTAGAACTTTGAAAATGTCCTTTCATGAATCCAGAGGCTAAGAATGAGTTTGGCTGGAAACTTTATAATGACTAAGGACTCAAAACTGAACTCAGCTTCTAATTAGAGCACTGGATTCCACCACCCATGGAGATTTGGATTTCTCCTGGGTTCAGTTTTTATAAAAAGCTTCAGTTTTCTTTCCTAAGCATCACCTGAGATAACTTCTGATGACTCCCAATCCAGTGGGCTGATTTTTCATGCAGGTCCTGCCCAAATCTGCCAGATTTCAACTGCCCCAAAGGCTGTGGCATAATGGTGATGGTTTGTTATTTTTCCAGCTCCAGATATTTGCTGTCCCCTATTGCTGCTCCTGTCTGTTCCTTGCTTCTCAAAGGTTGTTAGCTGCTAGACCCCAGCATGCCCTCCTCATTACAAAGAGATTAATGATAATGGGAGGCATTTAAAATTATTTGCCTCTAAACTGTTTTTTTTCCCTTCATAATCCAAAATACTGAATTAAAAAAAGTACTGGAAAAGAAAGTGTTAGGACTCATAGTGGTATCTATCTGAAGTATTTTTATCAACAGGAAACCAAGGAAGTTTATTTATTGACTGTCTCTTACTTCTTCAGCCTTAGTCCACCTTGGAAATGGATAAACTAGACCCATAAATTAGAACTTCAAGCAACTGTGTTTATAATTTCTGATTTCTTTTATCTAAATTGTTTTAGGATGCTCTTGGGAATATTAATACCAAAAATGCCCACTTACAATGTGCAAAACATTTATCTTTTAATTTATTCAGCAAATATTTATTGAAATCTATGTACCATGGACTCTGCTAGGTGCTTGGGATATGAAAATGAACAAAAGCATTTAAGGTATATTACAGTAGCTAGTGCAGCATGAAATGCATATATAATGGCAAAATAATGGCTAGAGACTTGGTGAATGCTTAGCTGGTCTATGTACTAGCCATATATTAACTCATTTAGACAGTGCAATGGCCCTTCGAGGTACATAAAATTACTATTTCTCTTTTACAGATAAAAAAAAAAGCTAGATGCACAGGGAAGTTAAGTAACTTGTGCTCGGTCATAGAGCTAATAAGTAGCTGAACCCAGATTCAAACCCCAGCAGTCTGGCTTCAAAATCCATGCACTTAATCACAATATATTTTAGCTATGGGTTATTGTGCTAGTTTTTAGCAGTTATGTACCCCAGAAAAGGCCATGTTCTTTTAATCTATTCCTGTGGGTGCAGACCTGTTGTGGGTGGGAACTTTTAGTCAGGTTATTTCAATTGAGATGTGACCCAGCCCACCCAAATTGGGTCTTAATCTTTAATGGAGTCCCTTATGAGAGGAGAAGAGCTCAGAGAAGCCCCAGAGAAGTTGAAATACTGGGACACACCCACAGAAGATGAGACAGGAAGCCACTGAAGCCAGAAGCTCAAAGCAACCAAACTTGGGAGAGAAGGACCAGTAGATGTCATCCATGTGCCTTCCCATATGACAGAGGTGTCCCAGATGCCAGCAGCATTTCTTCAGAGAAGGTAAGGTCCTGTTGATACCTTAATTTGGACATTTTCATGACCTTAGAACTGTACATTTGTAAGCTAATAAATCTCCACTGTAAAAGCCAACCTATTCTGGTATAAGGCATTCTGGCAGCTTCAGCAAATTGAAATAGTCATTCTAGTAGCTATTCTAATTTTTCACTGATTAACTCAGAATTTCATTTATTTATTTATATTCCAACTCTACCCTAAAAGTATGTTATACCAACTATAAGGCCTGTAATTACTGAATTTAATTACTTAATTTTATTACTCCCTGACATAGATAAGTACTATTAGGCCTGTTTTAAAACAGAGGAAACTCAACCTCAGAATGTGACTTGAACTGTCACATGGTCATTCATTTATATATTTTCAATTCATCCAATAAAATTTTTTGAGCACTAGGTGGCATACAAAAATGACTATGGAATCATATCTCTCGATGTAACAGAGAGCTATCACATGGGAAAAATAAGAACTAAGGGGGTGCTAGGATAGTTTAGTGGTAGAATTCTCGTTTGCAATGTGGGAGACCCAGGTTCAATTCCCGGTCCACGCATTTCCCAAAAAACAAACAAATAAGCAAAACAAACAGACAAAACAAAAATTCAAAAAATGATGCTGCAGTAATGGTATACTCACATGGAAAAATAATGAACTGTGACCCCGCCACACAGCACACACGCACGCACGCGCACACACACACACAAAGAACTAAGCAATCGATGCTGTGCAGACACTCCTCAGAGCAGGTCACGTGTGGTTATCAAGTCCTTTACACAATACTACTTGCCCTCTCAGCTGTGACACAGAGACTGAGCTTGAAATTTGCGTTCCTCAAGCATAAAAACAATTAAGTTCTCCTCATTCAAAATAATCTCACCCCAATTACTTGGATTGATTTAATCTTTTATGAACAATACAGTGTAGTTTGCCTTGAAACTCCAGGGTTTATAATAGTTCATTTCTCTGCATCATTCAAATAACTACTGAACATCTTCTAACTGGAAAGTGCTGTTCTGGGTGCTCTGGTGAGCATGAAGCGAAATGGACACTTGACCCTTTAGAAACTTCAATCTAGCAAAGAAAACTAAATTTATCCACATAAGTACAATGCAACAGAATATGTTCACTGTCAATAGAAAGAGACAACATTCTGAAAGTGCATGAAAGGGACACCAGCGAATAGGTTTATGACATAGAAGCTGATTGATCTTTTTTGAGAAAGACTCTCATTTGTGCACGAACCTGAAATCGTGTGCCTTGACTGTAAGAGTTGGGCTTCCATGAGAAATGTAAGATGTTAAAGGTATTCTTTTTTCCTATAATATATATTTTTATAATTACATGCTTAATAGTTTAGTCGTTTTTACCAAATATTGGCTGTGGTTTAAATATCCTGACCCCTGAACTCTAAAGCCAAACCTTTCTAAACGCTGTACAATCATCACTGTCTCAGAGAGATTTCAGGAGGGTTTGATTAAAGGAAGACATCAAAGGCCTCTGCATGAGGAGGCGTGCTTCTTTGTGACTTTCTCTTAGTTAAAATCTTAAATACCACTGCATAGTGTTCAGAATAGCATGCTATGCAAGACCCTTCCTGACCCCCTCACTGCTTCTACTGCTTTTGCCTCTCTTTATTCTGGGCTTACACCCTAAACACCTGGCAAAATTAATTACCTGAGGTTCCCCAAACATGGCATGGCTTTGCACTATCTACCCCCCAACCAACCCCCTGCTTTCCATATCCTTCCAAACTTAGCTTAGTGGTCACTTCCTCTAGGGAAGTCTTCCTTGCCACTTTCCCCTGAGCTTGGTTAGATGCTTCCTCTTCTGTATTTCCTAATACTTTAGGCTTCCTCTATCAGGTTTATCCACAGTGCTTTGTGCTTCTGTTACCTTGCCTCTCCCTGGAACTACACTGGGATGTCTTTGCATCTTTCATTACTGTAGCTCAAGTTCCCATACAACGCCTGGCAATAGTAAGAAATACGACATATTTGCTGAATGCCTGAATGAAAGGAAGATAGGAGGGTGGAGGGGAAAGAAAGCTGCTTATGTTGTTTCTAAGAGAAAGGGAAGTTGCTCTGGAAAAGACAAATCCCAAACAGGCTGCATAAGAACTATGAAACTGAAGGTAATTACAGTTCCCTTGAAACCTAATAATTTTTAGCTTAATTTCTCGAATTCATTTATAGCACCTCAATAAATTCCTTCTGGATATTATTTTAGGTCTTAAAATTAAGCTTTGCTCTCTATTTTGGGAGGCTCCTTCTTTCTATCTGTAAAACAACCGAACCATTTTAACTAATTGTTTCTTACACTGGGGCCTAAAATATATCTATTTTCAAAATGGTGTACACAACAGTGAGAAAAAATGTAGCAAACTCCATGCTTAATTATTTTTT
This sequence comes from Tamandua tetradactyla, assembly GCF_023851605.1. Lineage (NCBI taxonomy): Eukaryota > Metazoa > Chordata > Mammalia > Pilosa > Myrmecophagidae > Tamandua > Tamandua tetradactyla. Next base: position 151,483,092 of record NC_135329.1, read on the forward strand.
TTTCATCTGACACAATGATGTTGCTATAGGGCATTACTGCTGTGCATCCGTGTAAAAGTGACATCAGCTTTTTAAAAGACTGAAATTTTTCAATAGAGATGGCAGAAGCAGGGGCAGCTGTGACAATCATTACAATTCAAACTGCTTTTGATATATCTTTCTTTGGTAGCCCCAGTTTTGCTTCACCTTTGCTTGCAGGTGAAGAACCAGACCATGTTTATAAAATAGATTATGCCTTGGTTTGCTCAGCTTGCTTTCCCCAAAGAAATCATGTGCCTAGGAAAGGAAGGCATGGGATTTGAAACTTCATGACCAGATCAGCCATGCTTTATGGCTTTAGGTTCAGTCATCACTGCCATATAAAAACAGGTTCATGCTGTTCTGTCTTGAAACATGATATATTTATCTCTGTAGACTCACACCACATCCCCTAAACAATGACAAATATGTTCAAGGTAATCAATAAATATTAACCAGAGTTTCTCATTTGTGAACATACTAGAAATACAATAAATAAGGTAATCTATAATCATGAAGGATGCAAATTTGGGGGGATCAAGATTAATTACTGTAATAGGCGCTATGTTCATATTTCATGCCATGTCCTCATAACTCAGCAATATCTGGTAATTAGAGGAACTCTTCTCCAATCAGCTATCATTCAAGGCTGATAATAGATTCCATACTTGTATCGGTTGCTAAGCGATATGCCAAACAGATCCGCAAAAGCAGCAGTAACTCCTGAAAAGGAAGGGAAGTATATTTGATTCTTGAGTTATGCGGCTCATTCGCCACTTGAGTCCAGCCGCCAGTTTATGGAAAGTATCAGTAGCAAAGCTAAGCCCCCCCATGTCTTAACAGCGCCATCTGCTGTTGTCTCTAAGTATAAACTGCTTCGATATTAACCAAGGGCTGCAGACATTCCTCCTGGGTGAGAAATAAACTCGTGAGCCTTAGGTAATGAGCAAACCCTAGTGGGAGTGAAAGGTAACCAGTTGCACTCTTGGAGACATGGGTCAAAGATGGTGGGGGAACTGATGTCAGCGTGGACAATTAGGTGGTATTTGTTATTGAATTTCACAAATTGGGACAATATATTGGTTTGTAGATTTTTATGTTTTGTCTTCTGCTGCATCCCCAACACTCAAGACAGTACCTGACACATAGTAAATATATTCACTAAGTAGTTATTATTGAATAAATATTTATTAAATAAATCCTTAAAGAAGAGGAGTATTCTCACAAATTTTCCATACTTCTTATTCAATGACTTCAATAAAAGAAATTATTTGTGACTTTTTCTACTAAATAAGAATGCTCCTATGTACTATTGGTAAAGAGAGGAATGATTGAAGATGAAAGACCAAAGGGAAAAAGGAATTTCTAGATGATTGAGACAAAATACCAAACACACATATAAAAACCTGGATGAAAAAATGAAAGCTTATTAACAACAGTCTCTTCTGCTGACTAGATTGTCTGATGCACATTCCTTTTATTTTAACACGAAAAGTACACAGTGTGTTTTTCAAACCATACATTCACGTTTTACTGACCAAACACTCAAGCTGTCATGTTCACTCATTTATATATTTCCCATAACACTAGCATGTTTTTCAACTGATGTTTGACCCAGAAACTGAAAAAAGAATATTGACCTAGCTTTCACACATTTGGAACAAGAAGTCTGCTGAAAAGATAATTTCATTATCAAGAGCGGAATTGGGGCAGGCCACAGCGGCTCAGCAAGGCAGAGTAGCCATGCCGGAGACCAGGGTTCGTTTCCTGGTGCCTGCCCATGTCAAAAAAAAAGTGGAATTGGTTTCCAAGGTAAGTATCTCTTTATAAAGCGCTGATTTCCTCTTTTTCCCACCCTGATAATTCAGACAATCAGATGTTCCATGGGTCTTTCCTGCTCTACATACCTTACCGTATATGCCAAGAGCTCACAGCCCTCTTTATCTGGGTCATTTCTCAGTGTTGTGTTCACAGCAAGCAGCTTTCAGGATTGAGGTAATGTGTCCCTCTGAGACATAAGAGCAGGCTTGCTTACTGTTTGCTAAAAAAAACCCAGCAGTTTTCCCAAGCGTAGGGTTCCTGTCCTGTGCATGTGCAGACACCATCTGGGCCTGTCCATATCACCCCTGTGGGGTTTGAGGGAACTAATGCCACACGCTGATACTCTGGCTATTGTTTCTGCTGTGAGTAATAGTCTGTCAACCCTGACCCAGAAGCCATGGGTTTTCTGTCCACATCCACAGAATGGTGACAAGTTAACTTGCAAGTAGGGTAAACAGCCTTCAGCCTTTTTGACAGCCTGACTTCATCTAGGGATGAGGTCCCTAGATGCTCACAATTAGGAAAACCTAGAGCAGTTGAGCCTCAGCCAACTGAGTTTTCAAAGGAAAATTCAATTCTTCAGAGGTAAATTGAAAATACCTCTTCACAAGTGTAAATACAGCTTTCAGACTAGAAAAAAATACTTAAAGGATTCTGAAATTTTTCTTATTGAATTAATTAAGTGTGTATTGGAAATTATTTCTTTGATGTTTTGAACATGGTAGAAAGAACTCTACACCTTTCCGAATGCCTCTCAGCTGCCAGTAGAGAATGCCATGGTATGGATAAATCCCAACCCAGCTTATTAAGAATTTTAATATTTATGACATGATGGCATTCAAATGATGAAACAGTGAGATCTAGAAATCAAAGACTCTGGGGTTAAGAAACATGAGTTTTCTTCCCAGGATTTGATGTGAATTACTGTATGAGTTTTAGAAAGTTACCACTCTGTTCTTTATTTTTAAAATTACTATTGCAAGAAATAACATTCCCTCTACTTCAAGGCCCAAGAATAATGTTGGAAAAAATCTCCCAGGCAAGATATCAAATAATCAAAGCACAGAGAGCAGGAGTGATAGAGTGAAAATGAGAGAGGGAGTTTGAAAACCACTACATTTTGCCAAGGTTATAAACTGTGGTGTTTGTACTAGAAGTACTGTTTTATATTTATGTTTAAAACATAAAACTCTTCGAGTCCACTTATTCTCTTAAAATAAATTGACCATATATATTCTGTCCACATATTTTTACCATTTTTTCATATCTCTATTTTGGAGTTTTATTATTCATCCTTTTTAGAATGTTTCCTTTAGTAAAGAAGTCCAAAATTAAGTAACTATTTGAACATATAACAGGTTTATATTTGGAGTGCTGATTTCATAACTTTAGATTGGACTATATCCAATATATCTGTCTTTCAGTGATTTCCCCATTCATTTTCTCTCACTGTCCATTTTTTAAAACATTAGTAAAATGTCAGGTATTAAATAAATCTAATCACATAGTCTGAGGGTATTTAATAGATTGAGAAAGGTAGGAAAACATTTCATATAGGATGACCAGCCTCCTATCCTGAAACCTACACGAGTGATATGAACTTGTGAGAGTTGTTACCACACAGCAAGAGCCACTGGCTATAATCAAACTTAAAACGAATCAACTAAGGGAAGGAGACACTGTTCAAACTCAAGAAGACCTGGAGACGGTCCAAAGCAGGATTTTCCTAAAAAGGCAAGACCAAGGCAGGGCCATCAGGCTGAGGTACCTGTTTCTATCCTCACAGTTGGCATGTAGAATGCTTGCAATATTCATGTATTTTTACCTGGCAAATGAAAGAGGATTTTAAAAATAGCAAAGAGCTTTTGGTAAAAGTTTCAAGGCTTTTATGTTTTTTTAACCTTGACGTATGAAATTCCATTCCTCCATGAGAAACAGAAATGACAGCTCTAAGATATAACACTCATCAGGGGATTTTTTTTTTAACCCTTGACATGCCAGAGCATAAGAGTCTCTTAGTTTTGAGAATCAAGTAATAGCCATAATTGGAATTGATTCCGATGTATTCTCTTTGTTGAAGAAACAGAGGTCTCACTGATCTGCACGGTTAGCTAAAATTATCAACTTGACCCTTATACTAACCTTGTTAGCACTGTCAAAAAAATCATTCCCCCTTTTTAACCAGGTTTTCCTTTCCACCATGAGCTGACCAAGTTCTTCCTGAAGCCGATTCAGTTTCTGGTTAGAGAGCTGTAGATGTTCTTTCTCTACATGGTCCTTTGACAGCAGAATTCTGAGAGCTTCACTCTTCAGCTTTTCGACCGTGGAATTACATTCCTGCAAGAGACCATAACATTTAGTTTGTTTTACACAGCCCAGTTTGGGTGATCTTTGAAAAGATTTAGAAAACATTTGAATGTATCAGAAATCTGTCATTATGAAGGAGTAAATGCTGTTACGTATTTTAGTACTAAGGTGTAGACAACACAGAAAAGGAAGCAGAAAAGAGGCTAAAAAGGGGAAGAGCATGACAGTGGAAAGGGACAGGAGGTTATGGATGGTGCATCCAGTTATTCTGAATTCAGTACCCATCCGTTACCATTAACTCTACCTGAAAACATACCCCAAATATAGTCAACATCAATTTTCAGTCTCTATTTTAAAAAGTAGTTGTAAAGTCCCTTTGGGAGACTGAGGAGAAAGGAGGAAATATTAAACTTCCCCATGTGGGGAATTCCTGATATTCGCATAAGCAGTGAGGACAACCAGATCAGTAGGCTAAACCCTCAGTCTTGGGGTTCACCCCTATAAAACTTATTCCTGCAAAGGAGAAGCTAAGCATACTTATAATTATGCCTAAGTGTCACCCCCAGTGAACCTCTTTTGTTGCTCCGATATCTGTGGCCTCTTTCTCTAAGCCAACTTGGCAGGTGAACTCACTGCCCTTCCATCTACGTGGGACATGACTCCTAGGGGTATAAATCTCCCTGGCAATGTAAGACAGGACTCCAGGGATTCACCAGGACCCAGCACCAAGGGATTGAGAAAGCCTTCTTGACCAAAAGGTGGGAGAGAGAAATGAGACAAAATTAAGTTTTAGTGGCTGAGAGATTTCAAACAGAGTTGTGAGGTTATTCTGGTGGTTATTCTTATGCTTTACATAGATATCCCTTTTTAGTTTATGGTGTATTGGAGTGGCTGGAGGGAAGCACCTGGAACTGTTGAACTGTGTTCCAGTAGCCTTGATTGTTGAGGAACACTGTATAACTATATAGCTTTTACACTGTGAGCATGGGATTGTGAAAACCTTATGTCTGATGCTCTCTTTACGCAGGGTATGAACAGATTGGTAAAAATATAAAATAAAATAAGGACAAAAATAAACAAATAATGGGGGGAGGCAATAAGGGGTAAAAAAAATTGGATAGATTGAAATACCAGGGACCAATGCAAAGGAGGGGTAAGGGGTATGGGGTGTATGTGCTTTTTCTTTTTATTTCTTTTTCTGGAGTGATGCAAATGCTCTAAAAATGATCATGGTGATGAATAACACAACTAAGTGATGATATTGTGAGCCATTGATTGTATACTTTGGATAGACTGTATGTGTGTGAAGACATCTCAATAAAAATATTTTTAAAAATTTTTGATCTCTAACTCATTTTGTCCTATTTTTATTCATTTAGGTAGGAAAGAGTATCTCTCACACAATTCAGTCTCACTGCCAATGTAGAAAATGTGTACAAGATAGGAAGAGAAATCTCATATCTTATGACCGTTGTTTTTATGTCTGCCTACGCTTGAGAGTGAAATTAAGATCTGTTTATTCACCACAAAATTAATGGCTGCTCTGTGCAGTACTCCCTCCTTCCTGACCCCAGATTCGCCTCTCAAGTGCTTTACTCTTAATAAAAACCTTTTAGGAGAAGAAATGAGGTATTTTTTTATTTCCCCTGCATGGGGATGATAAACAGTAAGTAGAGAAGAAAATAATAGTGAGAGTAGACCAAAATGTATTAACATACAATCTATCTGAAAGGACATTCAAGTTTCTTGCAAGAAGACTGAAACCAGATCCAAATTTATAAAGTAATGATTATCTCTTAACAGATAGGACTTGCTAATGAGTTTTCTGTTACCCATCTCAACTAAGATCGAGTGCTAAGCTTAGGCTATTTGCTAAAGCATTGGAAATTTACCAACAAATTTCAAAAGTTCTCAGCCTGACTCCATCCTAGCTTGTTCCCCAGTACAAAATATCTGATTATTAAGTTATATTTGTTATAACGCTTTGTATAAAAAAAGAATAATTTTAGTACGATTTATCACTTCTGTTTTCATTCATTCATTTCACAAGACATACTAAATACCATGTACTTGGGACCATGCAAGGTTAGATGTCTTGGAGAGTATAAAGGGAGAGCAAAACAGTATTTTCCTTTAATAATATATAAACTGATACTTCATATAATTTTCATATATACTTACATTATTAAATATATTAAGTATATGCTTGTTCTATACACACATATAATATGGTAATATTTTAAATAACAGTTAGTATGTATTGAGGATAGAACTTTTACATCTTACTTTGTGGTCTCCATAGAACTTGTTCCAGTATTTGTGCAATAGACAAATAGAGACAAGAGGAAGGAAGTTTATTAAGGAACTGGCATTTATTTTTTGAGCACCTGTTGTAAGCTTGTTGTTTATGAGTATAAACTTCACAGACCCTTAGATTAGGTATTATTATGATTCCTGTATTTATAACAGATCCAAAGAGTACATTACTCTAAATTATATATCCAGTATATGGCAGAACCAGGATTGGGTCACAGGTCTGTCTATCATGTTTCACTCCAGTGAACTGAGGATAGAGAGACTCCAGAAGCTCCAAATTTCTCAGTGGGTACAAAAGCAACACTCCAAGGCATGGATATGGACTCCTGGGTCCTCAAGGTCCTTCTTTGCTTTAAAGATATTGCTTCCCCACTTAAAACAACTAACGTGTACCATGGCATTCTTCGTAGAGCACTGTAAATATCCCTCCCATTTGAAAACCATTGCCTTAATCTCACTGGAAAATAGGTAAATATTTTTAAAGCCGTCAATTTCTGGCACACATAATGGGCATTCACTAAATGTCAGTCCCATTTTCCTTCCCATCAGTTCTATCACGGTTTATTAGCACTTTAAAATTTGTTCTTTATTTTATGGATGTTCTTGTTATTCAGCTCTAAAATAACTACAGTGAAGTATTTTCCAAAATGCTTTTGATTATGTGGGAAAAAAAGTTGGTGCATTTAAAGTTTGCAGTAATGCAGGTGTCCTTATTGCAGTACTCAGAACCTCTAATGCATTAAGGTACATTGAGATTCTCCCAGTGGGAAATGTGCTGTGAAAATACAGGACTAACTTTCCTGATGAAGACACCATTCGTTTGCTAACCATATCAGTATTGTAATGCCCCAAGATGACATGTTGGGAAAGACATGGCTAAGAGGTTCACCATTTTTACGAGTCTTCCTTGTTTTTATTTTGTTTTGTATTTTTCCCATCCCCTAGCTACTCAATCCATCCATTTCCACTGTTTTGTACCTATTCTCACTTATTCTGTCTGCTCAGACTGTGGGGCATTTTATTAGTTATGGTTCTCTAGAGAAAATGAATCAGCAGTAGATATCCGTAGATACAAAATTTATAAAAGTGTCTCACATAACTGTGGGAATGCAGAGTCCAGGGTCTGTAGGGCAGGCCACAAGCTGGCAACCGATAAAAGGCTTCAACAAACTCTCAGGAGATGGTGGCTGGGCAACCGTGGAAATATAAGGGTCCAAGGGCAGGCTGTGAAGCTGGTGTCTCCAATGAAGGGTCTGGATGAACTCCACAGGAGAGACTCACCAGCTGAAGCAGCAAGAGCAACTGTCTCTTCTGAATCCTCCTTAAAACCCTTCTGGTGATTAGATTAAAAGTCACTCATTGCAGAAGACACTCCCCATAGCTGATTACAAATGCAATCAGCTGTGGATGCAGTCAATGTAATCATGACTTAAGTCCGTGTAATATCCTCATAGCAACAAGACAGGCCAGCTCTTGCCTGATGACCAGGTACCACCACCTGACCAAGTTGACACATGAGCCTGACCATGACAGGCATTAATCATCAAGCTCAGTTGAAAACATGCTTAATGTTTGAAGACACAGAATAAAACAGGTAATTCTTTTAAAAAATGGTATTGATGAGAAACTTCTGTGCGCATTAGGGGATGACCACTCAACAAATATGAAGAAACTGGGGAAAGCCTAGAAGGCTGGGGAAGGAAAATGCGGAAGAAGTTAAGATATGGAGAAATGGATTATAGCTATTATGTGCTCAGTGTGGACCACATCAACCTCTAGGTTGTATCTAGGGTGCAGTCTGAACTATCTGCAAGACAAAGGTTGGTTTTTCTTTCTGTATGCTAGCACTGTGTTAATTGCTTCCATGTATTATTTCATTTAATCCTGACACACCCGTGTTGAGGTAGGAAATATTATATTCATTACTGATGGGCTGACTGGAGCACAGAGAGGTTAAGAACTTGCCCAAGGTTTCTATGTGAAAGAGCCAGAATTCAAACACAGGTGGGTGACTTGATTCTAGAAGCTGCTGTCTCAACCAGTTTCCCAATACCAGCCTTTTGCAGAGGTGTACTTCATAACACAGAAAGATAAAATATATTAGTTTAGAATTGCAAAGTGAAACTTCCGTTGGGCCAGAATAACGCCCTAGAAATAATAAAAATCTTATAGGGCGCTGAGATTTTCTGATTTGAAGTCAGAAACCTGTTTCAACATAAATACAATGCTATTATAAATATAATTGAGGATTTGCAGCCCATATTCACTTAATTTTGGTTATCAGCCAGATCAGAATAACAAAGTTCTTCTCTGTGACAAAAAAGAGAAATACCTGTTCTCTAACAATGTTCATAAATCTGCCTATAGTATAAATTTTGCAAACAACATTAAAGAAAGACTTTTGGAGAACAGCCAAGTCTTTGAAAATCCTTTAATCTTGTGCTTCACATCACACTATAAAAAGTGGGCTGTGACCTTCCAATGAAACTGTAAAGCACCATTTTGTGCCTCTTATCTTTTTTTATTCTCCATCCCCAGTCCTCTTAATTACATTTCACATGAACTCTGTGGGTCTTGAATGAAGCTGGGTCCATTCAATATTTCTAGTCAATCTTCTCAGAAAATTGCTTCTGTTTTCTTTGGGCAATCTATAGGCATTTCTATACCATTCTGATGATGTATTTCTCCAGGCATTTTTCTTAGGGGATGCTTTCTTTATTTTATTTTTAAGGTGAAACTTTCTGGAGACATCCGAATTCATCACACATTCTTTAAAATATATAGTTGTCAGTGTTGTCAAGGTCAGAGGAACCCAATGGAGAAAATCTTGGTCCATTTTTCTCTAAGCCATTGCTGTCTGCTAAGTGTTAAACCTCTAACAAGGTTTCAGTCATTTTGCAATAAAATATTTCCAGTACTTGTCCCTACCAGCAGAAAGGGAAGGCCTGCTATTTCCTTGGCTTTTCAATTTGACAGAGATACATGCATATCTCTGACCCAATAAAGATGTGTGGCACTGTGTGTTCCGAGACACAGGAATCTCCACAGGTCACTCCATTATTTTCATTTTTTGCTCACAGCAGTAGCCCTTTTAAACTGTACCTTTCAGCAGTTCATTTGTGGAGGAAATTGAGCTTCTCTTGGATCTCTTGATTGAAAGGGTACTTTTAAGAGGATTAATGCTGATAGACAAGAAGGCGAAAATGACTTCTTTTCTTTTTTTTTTTTTTTTAAGTCCCAGGTTAGTTCATCAAATGAAGTTATGGATTGACATAAAAATTATCCAGCAAATAGATTCAAAAAGTTAAAATATTAGCTACTCCAATTGAAAAGAAAAAAAAATAATCACAGCACGTTTAATAAGCCTTTATTCACATGAAAAATTTCCCTGGGGATGAGGGCATTTAACGATTCAACATCATGCAGTAAATTATTTTCATTATAAACTTGAGTTCATAATGTATTTTTTAAGTGGAGGAAGATGGGTAGGAAGCAATAGGGATTGCATTTATAAATTACTAAAAAATTACAGTTGTGAAAATTACTGGCCAAAATCAGATCCAGCAGAAGCCTGTGTGGAGTTCACGCATAGTTCACGTGGCATGGTTAATTCTTGGGTCATCTCATTAGATACAGACCATTTCTTGTTCAACCTCTAAGTCTACAGTCCCATTTGGTTCAGCCTAAGGAGAATTAACTTACTGACACAAAAATCATAGAATTTTACATGATTGCATTAGCGGATGGTACAAACAAAATAAACCTGGCAATTTTAATCAGAGGATATTTGAGAATCTACTCTAAACAGGATTTTGTTTTCCCAAAGAAAAGTCTATGCTTTTGAAGAGTGGCAGTGAGCCGTTGAAAAGCTGAAACTCTTATAATTTTGCCAAGTTGGTTTGCATACTTCGGGCTCCCTTCTGGGTGTTTTTACCCTGACTTACACAAAAGGAAGCATCCTGGACAGTCTCATTCTACTCTTGAATGAAAGCAGAATTCAATGTCAACAGAACATTTGAACTTTGCCCTCACTGTGATGCATTCCAGCAAGGGCAGTGATTGCAACAGGAAGAACCTTGATTTTGTGTGTCACCTAGAGATGAAAGAAGCATGGTGTTTCACCTTACAGTCAAAGGTAGACAATCACAGCTACTGAATCAGGAAGAACTTGTGGATAAGAGCAGAGACCTGGAGTTAGAAATACACTTATTTCAAGCTTTTAAATGGCTTCAGACAGGACATTTTGCTTTTTTGAGCCACAGTTTGCCTGCAGTAAACTGACAGCTATCACCGTTTCTCACAGTCTCTGCTTCCCTAGGCGTGATCTGTAAATTCAATATTATATTGACTGTGCTTCAAATTCATGGATTTTAGCACACCCAACCTCCAAGAAAATCAGATTATTGGCCATATTATCCACTAACTAACCTTGCTTGCATTGGGGATGACAGCTTATAGTAGAAATGACAGATATCACAAAATTTCTTTCTGAAAAATGGTTACTGGCATTGTTTGCTTTTTAAAAAATTTTTTAAAATTGTGAACTACAACATATATACAAAAAAAGCAATAAATTTCCAAATACATCTTAATAAGTAGTTATAGAACAGATTTTAAAGTTTGGTATGGGTTACAGTTTCATGATTTTTTGCTTTTTCTTCTACCTGCTCCAAGACAACTAGAGATCAACAGAAATAACAACATAATGATTCAGCAGCCATACTCATAGGTTAAATCCTATCTTCTCTTGTTATACTCCTTCTCTTTAAATAACATATACATAAAAGCAATAAATTTCAAAGTACATCACAACAATTAATTGTAGAACAGATTTCAGAGTTTGGTATGATTTATAATTCAATAAATTTAGGTTTTTCTTACTGCTCTAAAGTTACTGGGGGCTAAAAGAAATATCACTATAATGATTCAGCACTCATATTCATTTGTTAAACTCGACCTTCTCTGTATAACTCCACCATCACTTTTGATTTTTCTCTCACTCTTTAGGGGTATTTGGGCTGTGCCCATTCTAACTTCTTCATGTTGGAAGGGGCTGTTGATAATCTGGGATAGGGGGATGGAACTAGTTGATGTTCTGGAAAGGCTGGCCCCTCTGTATTTCAGGACTTACCTGGTTCAGGGACCCATCTGGAAGTTGTAGGTCTCTGGAACTTTTGTAAAATCTTATATAATGCCCTAAGTATTCTTTAGGATTGGCAGGAATGGTTTTGGTTGGGGTTTGGCAAGTTATGATAGCAGCGATGTTTAACTGAAGCTTGTGTAAGAGTGACCTATAGAGTAGTATCTTGACTCTATTTGAACTCGCTCAGCCACTGATACCTTATTTGTTACACTTCTTTTCCCCCTTTTGGTCAAGAGACATTGTTGATCTCACAATGCTAGGGCCAGACTCATCTCTGGGGGCCATCTCCCATGCAGCCAGGGAGATTTTCATCCCTGGATGTCATGTCCCATATAGGGAAGAGGGCAATGGTTCCACTTGTAGAGTTGGGGGTTTAGAGAGAAAGAGAGGCCACATCTGAGTAACAAAAGAGGCCATCCAGAGGTGATTCTTAGACATACCTAAAGGTAGGTTAAGCTTCTCTGCTACATACATAAACTTCACAAGTGCATGCCTCAAGATCAAGGGCTTGGCCTATTGATTTTTGTGTCTCTATTGTTTGAACTGTATCTGGAGGTATCCCCAGTGGTAAAGTTTAGTAGTTCCATATTGCTTCTCCCATCCCTCAAGGGACTTTGCCAACACTTTTTTATTATATGCTTAATATTCTCTGGGATATATCCAGGCATTACATTAAACCATACAGGATTAAAGGCTCCAATTATTATTCTGGACTTCCTGTGTTTGGATTGTTTAAATGATCTATCCAGACAGGTTGAGTTAGATTATGTGCTACTGAAAATTTAGGTTCTGGACAAAATAAACCTTTCTTCCTTTGGTCTCAAAGAGTAGGTGAAGTTCTAAAATACAGGCAATATCTTCCTCACCCCTATATTCTGAATTACCTCAATCCTGACCTGATCAGCTTTGTTTTTATCTTTAAATACCAGGTTATACATATACAAAACAGCCCCTCGATTGTTTGCTTTTGTTTTAACACAGTCCACTCAAATATTCAAAAACTTGCAGGAAAAAAATAAGAATCATGGCCTGGAAGTATCTGGCTCCTTTATTCTGTTCAGTGTTTGACCACCAAGTGGAGCCCTTACATTAACTGTACAGATCATGGCACTTGTTACTAATATGGAAGCAAACACATGTAGGGCAAAATTAATTTTTAAAATTAAAAAACTCACCACTAACTATACTAAAAAGCAAGTTTTCAAAATAAGCATTGGAGCAGAAATGCATTTGTTTTTCTTCTGTAGCTCAAGTTTTTAGATGAAATTTTAATTGCATAGAAAATTGGGAGAAATTTTTCCCAAAAATTGTATTTTCCAAGAATCATTATCTTTCCCTTAGTGTCTTGTCCTCATTGTTTTCCTTAGTTTTCTTGTTCCCTTAATCACATTTTCTTCTAGTCAATCAGGTAAGAGCCAGATTTTGGGTTATTGGAGTTTCCAGTTTTATTTAAAATTAATTAAAGTCTAGATGACCAGAATATTTTTGTCTAACACAATTGGCTACAATTAGATTGTGCCACTGGTAGGCTAGGTGGTCCCATTTTATATTCATATCCTGAAAAGACTTACTTTTCCATTTTCTAGAGAATCCATTGAAGATCTCTTTGGGATTTCACTATATAATTCATCTGTGGGGAGAATTACTAAGTTTTGATGTTCATCTCTTGTGGAGATTTCCCTAAATGAATTAGATAAAGTTGGGAAGTGGACGTCCACACATAACTTACCCACAATGAACATCAGATATAGATTAGAACAATGGTTCTTAATCTGGCAACCAATTTCTCTTGGACAATACATTAAAAAAAAAGAAAACATAATACAGACCTATCCCATACCCACTGAATCATAACTATTATTGGTAGTGTAGAAGATGTATTTTTAAAAATAAGAAGCATTTTATGTGATGTCAGAAACAAGCAAATAACACTCATAACCACTCATGCCTTGGAACCATTGGACTAGACATCCTACAATATTTTATGAATAAAATAACATGTGACCTAGATAGTTGTGTGCAATAAATGGGGGGCGGGGAATGGAATATATAATAAAAATAGTTTTAACCTTAAAACCTTCAACTAGTTTGACTCTTTAAAAATTACATTATTGTATTAGTGACATCCAAATCCAAAATACAACAATTTTACAAATTATTTCATTCATTCAATAAGTGCAAAACTATAGAAGATACAATAAACAAAATCCTTGCCTTTATACTCCTTGGATTACATCAATCCATCATGAATTTAAAACAGCCCTATGCAATGTTGGCCATCATTAGTCTTAATTCATAAAGAAGAAAAAGAAGCATTTCTTTTTACTTGACGTTTTCTTCACATTATTATCTCAGGGCTATTGGCTTAAAAGGAAAGCAAAGAACTAAACAAACAAACAAACAAACAAAAACAAGCTAAGAGAAGTAAAATCCAATCAGGTTTTTCTGCCCCAAACTTTTTTTGCAACCTTTTTATAACCATATTTATAATAATTGCAGACTATATCTCCATTAAAGGGAGAAAAAAACCCTCACCTCTGATGATATGAAAGAAATAATTTGTTTTCTAACAAAATCTAGTCAAGACTAGATTCCTTCAACTCATTTTCCTTTACATGGGCTCTGGTTTTCAGTTTATCATTAAATATATGCACCGAACTTTCATTCCACACTCAATAATTTGAGAGCCAGCCATAAATAATACTGAATTGGGCATTTTATAACTTTTCTACACTGAATGTAATATACTCTAAAAAACATTGTTTAGTATAAAAATAATACGAAAGAGGTACTTGTGAGCTCAAATGGAAAACAAAACAAGCGTTTTGTGGAAGGAAAAGTCAATTCTGATCTGAGAAATTTGAGAAACCTTTTTATAAGACCTTTAAGTATGGGCAAATGTTTTATCAATATAGAGGTGGAATTGGAGAAAAGGCAAGGGAGTGTTTCAAGAACAGAGGACAAGCAAGAGCACAGAGATGAGGATGTTGGGTGTTTGTTACCAAGGAGACATGGAGGATGATTCTGAATCACAGAACAGATGGAGCTAATCTAGTCTGGGAAATTAATTAGGAAATTAATTTGGGTCCAACGACCCAAAAGGAATGGCCAGGACTGGAGACATAGATTTGTGAATGACATTCCGTAGAGAGAACTTTTGAAGGCAAAGCAGCACTCACTAACGGACAGTGTGATGGATAAAAATGGAAGAGAGCTAAAGGCAAAGTAGAGGTAGAAGCCCGTGTTTGCATCATGGCTAGAAATTAAAATGTTTATGTCATGGTTAGAGAGTGAAAACTCTACATCAGAGAATGAGAAATCTATAGGAAAATAGATTGTTATACAAGCCAAATCAGGTGATTCTTAATAAGAAATGTACAAGGCAACCAAATGCAATGTATGGTCCTAAAATTGGGATAATTTGAAGATATTCTAATATATATGATAAAATTTTGTATCAATGTTACATTTATTAGATAGAATGCTTGGATTATAGACAGGATCTCCTGTATTAGGAGATCTCTATTGAAACATTCAGGGTCAAAATACATGATGCTCACAACTTATTTTGAAATCTTCAACCAAAAAATACACATCTACAGTAAGAGCAAAAGGAAATATAACACATTTTTAACATTTGGTGAAGTCTATATAGGCATTCATTGGACTATTTTGAATTTGTTGTGCAGGTTTGAAAGTTTCAAATAAAAAGTTAAAGAAAAAAGGAAAAGGAAATTTGTTTAAATAAAGAAGCTAAAAAAACTCAATTTTTGGAAATAATCTAAAATGCTAGTCATTTGGGTACAGGTTAAATAAATGACAATACACATCCATACAATGGAATACCTGTAGTTAAAAGCTATAATACTGCCTATGTATTAATATGAGAAGATAACCAAGATAAGTGAAAAAAGCAAAATGTAAAAACAGTGAGCTTAATCTGTTATCAATGATGGGGCAAAATATATATATTCGTATATATTTATGTGGCATAAAACATTAGAGTGTTATATATGAAACTAATAACAACGTTATTTGTGGCAAGATGGAGAGGGGATGGGTTAGTGGGAACAGAAATGGGAAAGAATTTTTTATTACAGGCATTTTTATGCTTTTTAATTTTTTAACAATGGGAATACATTACCTATTCAAATGGTAAAATAAATCAAGAAAAAAAACCCAAAGAAATATAATTCACCAAATTAACAGAATAAAAGAGGAAATTATATGATAATTTTAATAAAGGCAGAAAAATGTATCTATAAGATACAATGTCCATTCATGACAAAAAAAAAATCAAATTCTTAAATGTGTCAAAGGATAGATGGGAAAAAAAAGAGCCCTAGAGAAAACAATTTTCTTAATGATGAAGCATTTGAAGCATTCCATTTAAAGTCAAGCACAGACAAAGATGCTCAGTATCACTGCTACTAGTCTTCATTTTACTGTATGTATTATCCAGTGCAAGTATAGACCAAAAAAATGGAAAAAGCATTATAAATAGAAAGAATGAAATATTACTAGAAAAAAATTTGAATCAATAAGACTTCAGCAAAGGTGCTGTATACAAGATCAATATTTTAAAAATCCACTGGATTCCTATATATCAACAATAGCCCTGTTTTCTAATAAAGATCTCACTTATAAGAGTAACAAAAGTGATGAGGTAGTTAATCATTCACTCGACCAACAAATATTAGTTGAGCCTAGTCTATATTAAGCGTTCTTCTAAACACTCTGTTTACATCAATGAACTTTGCAGTGGGTTGGCAAGGGGGAACCCAGTTCTAGAGGTGGTGATAGGCACTATGCATTTTATTTTGCCTGTAATCAATTAACAAAACAAATCAGTACCTTATGTAGTTTGCTAGAAGGCAACAAGACTATAGGAAAACAGAAAAGTAGAGCAAGTTAGTGGGCTTTGGAATGCCACACAGGTGGGAGTTGGTATGCAGTATAAAATGTGGGGGTCAAGGCAGGGCTGCTGAGAAGTAAAATTTGAGCAGAGATGGGAAGGAAGGGGTGATCCACTGGGTCTCTTGAGGAAGAGCTTGCCGGGTAGAAGGCACAGCTAGCATAAAGAACTTCAGGTGGGAATTTTTCTGCTTTGCTGGAGGACCAGCTAGGAGATCATCAGGGCAGGAACTGATGCAGAAGGAAGATGTAGTAGGAGAAACAGTAAGAGAAGTGGAGAATGGCAGAGGGGGTAGAACCACTTGTATTCTGAGTGAAACCAGAAGCCATCGCAGGGTTTTGAGTATGAGTGACATTATCTGACTTAAATTTTTAAAAATCACTGGTTGTAATGTTGAGAATACATTTGGGGGATGGGGAGTAAGAATGCACATGGGGAGATTCACGAGGAGGCTACTGACATTATCCAGGCAATATATGGTGGTGGCTTTGTAGCAGGCAGGCCCCCGGTGGCAAACAGGTCCCCTGCTTGCCAAAGTCACTTCCTCTTTGAAAAGTCTCCCAGGCCCCAAGGACGGTTGAAAGTGCGCATAGGCAAGGTAAGAGGCCTCTGTAGGAGACCCCTCCTCCATGACCACTCATCGACGTCTGTAACTCAGCTTTGCAATCCTTCCTGGTCTGATCATCAACACGCAGCCAATCGTCTGCCTCGAGAATCACTAGTTACCATGTTAGGAAAACCTGTCCCAAATGCGCCATTCTGTTTATAAAATCTTATGCCAGCCCCTATTCGGGGCTCAGATGACCAGAGGTGACTTGGCTGAGCTCCGTGCACACAGATTAATAAAGCTTGCTTCCTGAAACTTTGGAGCCTTGACCCTGGTTCTTTGGGTGTTTCATGTAACATTCCTGGAGGCTTGCAGACTCAATCCTGGGTTTCGTGCCACATTTCTGGGGGCTTGTCTAGGATTGAGAGGCCAGTGATATTCTCACCTCCTTTGCCTGCAGTGGTGGTGGTAGTGTCCAGACCAGAGACCCAACAGAATCCGGTGCCAGCACCAGGGTATTCCCTGTCTTTTGGACTCCTGACCTCCCTGGATAGGGCACCCATCACCACTGGAGAGGCAACAGATCTGGGACAGTTTCTGGAACCAGGTTCCTGGGAGCACTAGCCTGTCTGACTGGTAAGCACCCAGGTGCGTTGGGTATCAGTCCACTCATAAAAGGCTAGAGGAGCCTGAGTGGAAGGGGAGCCTGAGTGGAGGGAGAGCCTGATCAACTCCCAAGACCACCTAAGTACCCTTGGTCTCCGCTTGGGCGACCAAGAGCAATGGAAGTCTTCAGGACCCGTTCTGGGAAGGGTGGTGTTGGCTGAGTGTATGTGACTGTGTGAGTGGAAGGAAGTCGCACCAGGCCACAACTGAGCCTAGACCCTGCAGTTCCTGCGACCCTGCTAAGGACCAGGCCAGACCAAATGAAGTGACAGTTTGTTCAAAACCCTTTGTTGTTTGTCTGTAAGCCCCCTCCCTAATCCTTGGCACCGCTGACATGGGAGGGGAAGTCAATAAGACAACATTATGGCGCATGATGTACAACTTTAAGAAGGCTTTTACTGATGATTGGGGAGTCAAGCTGACCCCCAGGGAACTTAGAAAGCTGTGTGAGCTAGAGTGGACCACGTTCGGGGTAGATTGGCCATCAAAGGAACTTTCGAGTTAGAAAAGGTGAAGGCAGTTTATAGTGTGGTGTCAGGGACACCTGGGCACCCAGATCAGTCTCTGTTCTAGTTTGCTAGCTGCTGGAATGCAACATACCTGAGACAGATTGGCTTTTAATAAAAGGGGATTTATTTTGTTAGTTCTTCAGAGGAAAGGCAGCTAACTTTCAACTGAGGTTCTTTCGTATGTGGGAAGGCACAGGATGGTCTCTGCTGGCCTCCTCTCCAGGCCTCTGGATTCTAATAACTTTCCCCAGGGTGATTTCTTTCTGCATCTCCAAAGGCTTGGGCTGAGCTGTGAGCACTGAAATGAGGTATGCTGAGCTGCTTGGGCTGTGCTACGTTGAGCTCTCCCATTTAAGCACTAGTCAGTTAAGTCAAACATCATTCATTGCAGTAGGCACACCTCCTAGCCGACTGCAGATGTAATCAGCAACAGATGAGGTTCGCGTACCATTGACTCATGTCCATAGCAACGGAACTAGGTGCCTTCACCTGGCCAAGTTGACAACTGAATCTAATTACTACAGTCTCCCTATATTGCCACCTGGCTGGAAGAAGCCATGATGGATAAAGACTTGTTTAAATGGACAGTGCCAGGTACTTCTCACTGAAGTGGCAGAAGAGTCCCACAAGAGACCAAAAGGCAAGCCCAAGGTCCCAGTCCTGCCCAGTGCACCAGAAGAAGAAGAAGATTCCCCGCCTTCGTGCCACCAACACCTGCAGCCCTGCTGAGCTCCTCCACAGCAAGCCCAGGCTCCCCCAGTAGCCTAGAGACAGGACATTGCCTGAGGCCCCGCTGACCTGGCTGTTCCTGAACTCTCTGAGCCATGGCAGCTGCAGCCCGGCTGGGTGCGACTGCTCCACCTGTGGCCACACCCGTGATGCCTCTGAGAGAAACCCGAGGTCCACCCTATGTTGATGCCCAGGGAGACTTTCAGGAAGGGAGAAGCACCTTCATGTATATTCCATTCACTTCAAAACTGACCTGCTGAACGGGAAGAATCACACGCAGACCTACACGGGGAGGCCCCAGGTGATGATTGACCTTTTTCAGTCTATTGGCCAGACTCATCAGCCCACCTGGCCTGACTGCAACCAGCTGCTTGTAACTCTCCTCAACACTGGAGAATGCCAGCACGTGGTGACAGTGGCATGGAAACACCTGGAGGAGATTGCCCCAATGACACCTTATACCCAGCCCAATACACCAACCGCAGTTTTCTGGGAGGCGATCCAAAGTGGGACCCGAACACTGACGTCAGATTGCAGTCCCTTCATCGGTTCCACGAGGCCCTGCTCCAAGGCCTCAGGAAAGGCAGCCAAATATCCACCAACATGACCAAGGCTAAAGAAGTCACGCAGAAGCCAGATGAGCCCCTGAGTGAGTTCCTTGAGTGATTGATGGAAACCTTCTACCAATACACTCCATTTGATCCTGAGGCCCCAGAGAGCCAGGTGTTGGAAAATGCCACCTTGGTGGGACAAGCTGCCCCTGAAACTAGATGGATATGCAGGCATGAACACAAGCCACCTGACAGAAGTGGCCACAAGGGCATTCATCAACCGGGACCAAGTGAGGGCCAAGGAAAATAAATGAGAATTCAGGGAAAAGGCTCAGATAATTGCTGCCACGTTCAAGAAGCAAGACCAGGGGCCCCAGCCAAAGACGACCCAGTGGGTCCAAGCGCCCCTAGGGCAAAACCAGTGTGCTTACTGCAAGGAGGAGGGGCATTGGAAGAATGAGTGCCCCAATAAGACTGTCCCATCAACACATAGGGGAAGATGGGACACCGGCCCCAGGCCTCATCTGGATCCTGACACCATCACCTTGGCTGTCAATGAGCTCTCTTACTAGGACAGACAGGGTTCCATATTTTTGGGCCCCCAGGAACCCATGGTCAAAGTAGAATTGGGGGGCTGAACAATGGACTTTTTGGTGGATACTAGTGCCGAACACTCAGTGATAACCCAGCCCCTGGGGGATGTTTGCCCATTTTCCAGCTGGACAATCGACACAGTGGATACCACTGGTAAGGTGCAGAAGAAGCCATTCCTGAAGGCTAGAGAGTGAAGTATCTGGGGCCACTCTGTGTCACACCAGTTCCTGTACATGCCTGAATGCCCACTACCACTAATGAGATGGGACCTCCTCAGGAAACTGCATGCCCAAATCACTTTTGGCCCTAAGGAAGAAGCCTCTTTAAAAATTGATGGCCTGCATTAGATCCTACTTCTAACCACTCCAGCAGATGAAGAGTGGTGCCTGTACAAACAGCCTAAAGCTGGAGAGAAAGTCTGCCCTAGCCTGCCATTTCTGGACGTTCCAAGCATCTGGGCTGCACAACCCACCAGGTCTAGCCAAACACTGCCCCCCAGTGGTGATTGCCTTGAAGCCCATGGCACACCCTGTGTCAGTGCAACAGTACTTGATCCCTCAGAAGGCCCTTGAGGGGATCCAAGACCATTTGGCATGGCTGGAATCCCACCAAATTATCCAGCCCTGCAACTCCCTGTGGAACACCCCGCTACTACCCATGAAGAAAGCTCAAATGGGGGAATTTCACCTGGTTCAAGATCTGCAAGCTGCCAATGCAGCCTCAGAAACCATTTACCCTGTGGTTCCTAACTCATACACCCTCCTCAGCCCGGTCCCAGGGAAAGCCAAATGGTTCTCATGTTTGGACTTGAAGGACACCTTCTTCTGCATCCGGGTAGTCCCAGTCAGCCAGGAAATATTCACCTTAGAGTGGGAAAGGCCTTCCGTGGGAACCAGAAGACAGTATATACTTGGACTCAGTTGCCTCAAGGGTTCAAAAACTCCCCCATTATTTTTGGGCAGGCACCAGGAAAGGACCTGCAGTTGCTCCCAGCCAAAGATCACAACTGCACTGTCCTACAATATGTAGATGACCTCCTGCTTACCACTGAGTCCCTCAGTGACTGTGAGTGAGGGACAGAGAGCCTTCTCCGTCACCTGGACCAGGCAGGGTACTGTGTATCCTGGAAAAAGGCCCAAATTTGCCAGGAGCAAGTCAAATATCTAGGTTTCTACCTACAGCAAGGGACCCGGAGCTGGGGACCAGAGCATAAGCAGGTAGTCTGTGCCATCCCCAAACCAACTTCCAGGAAACAAGTCCTTGGAGTTTTTAAGGGCAACTGGGTTCTGCAGAGTCTGGATCCTGAAATATGCGGTTTTAGCAAGGCCCCTCTACGAGGTCACAAAGTGGGGCAACAAGGACCCATTCCAGTGGGGGACTGAACAAGAGCACGCTTTCCAGCATCTAAAGATATCACTTATGCAGGTCCCAAGTCTAGGCCTCCCAGACTAAGAAAAACCTGACACCCTGTTTTGTTCATGAACAGGAAGGGATGCCATTGGGGCCTTAATCCAGACCCTGGGATCGCGGAAAAGGCCTGTAGCCTACCTCTCCAGGCAACTGGACAATGTAGCACTAGGATGGCCTTCCTGCCCTAGAGCTGTCACTACCACCACCCTCCTAGTCTGTGAGGCCAGAAAGCTCATGTTTGGGCAAGAACTGACTGTGCTGGTTCCCCGTTCAGTCACCAGTCTTGTGGAGCAAAAGGGACAAATCTGGTTGTCAAATGCAAGACTCACCAAGTACCAAGCTACCTTGTGCAAAATTCCAAACTGGCACCTTGGCGTCTGCCAAACCCTGAACCTTGCCACCCTGCTGCCTGTAGGGTTGGGGGCCCCAAAACAAGACTGCATAGAGACTGCGGACAAAGTCTACTCCAGTTGCCCAGACCTGAAAGACCAACTGTTAAAATGTCCCAGTACTGAACTGTTCATCAATGGAAGCAGTATGATAAAAGATGGAATACATTACGCTGGGTATGCAGTTGTCACCCTAGTAGACATACTAGAGGCAGAGACCCTACCCTCAGGATCATCTGCCCCAAAGGTTGAGCTTATAGGACTTATCAGGGGTCTGCGACTGGCAGCAGAACAAGAAGCCAATATCTACACCAACTCAAAGTATGCGTTCACAACTCTACATGTGCATGGGGCATTGTACAAAGAGTGAGGGCTCATAACACCAGGGGGAAAGCATACCAAGCACAGGCCAGAAATCCTGGCCTTACTGGAGGCAGTCTGGGCCCCCTCTTCCATGGCTGTCATCCATTGCCAAGGCCACCAGAAGGGAAACTCCTTAACTGCAAAAGGCAACTGCAAGGCAGACTCAGTGGCCAAACAAGCAGCACTGGGACAGCTGGCGTTCCCTCCAGAAACCAAACTGCTCTTTGCTCCCCTTATCACCCACCAATTGCAGCGGTGGAGGGAAAAGCTGAACTATTCCAAGTCAGAGGGTGACTGGCTGGCGAAGGAAGGGAAAAAATGCCATGACTGGTGGTGGTTCCTACATGACAGATGCATCGTTGTCCCCCAAAACTTAGCTTGGCCCCTAGTGAAAAATGTCCATCACCAAACTCACTTTGAAGAGAAAGCTCTCACCGGCAGTCTGAACACTCACCTCTAAATACCCAAGCTCCCTTCCTGGGTAAAGCTGGCATGTAAAGAAAGAATGCCAAACAACCCAGTGCCAGGAAGGGAGGACTAAATAAGCCGTTAGCAGGTCTAAGTCTGTTTGAAAACCTAGAGGTAGACTTCATGGAACTTCCGTGGGCCCAGGGATATCGCTATCTCCTGGTATTGGTCTGCACCTTCTCGGGTTGGGTAGAAGCATACCCCACCCATTCAGAAACAACCCAGGAGGTGGTGCAAGCCCTCCTAAAAGACATCATTCCTTGGTATGGAATGCCACTCACCACTAGCTCTGACAACATCCCCATTTTTATAGGCAAAACCCTCCAAAAGCTAGCAAAAGCTTTGCAGATAACTTGGAAGTTCCACACTGCCTATTGGCCTCAAAGCAGTGGAAAAGTAGAATGGATGAATCAAACTCTAAAAGGACAATTAAAGAAAATCTTCCAGGAAACAAAACTGACCTGGGTACAGGCTCTGTTCAGAATTAGATCTGCCCTGATAAAGAAAATAGGTTTCTCCCCCTTTGAACTAGTATATGGCCACCACCCCCTTACCAGAGTCTTGCAGGGAAACTTCAGAGAAATTGGGAACTTAAGCCTAACCTAACACTTGGTTCAGTTGGGAAAGGTTCTAAGTGACTTGAAAGGGAAAGCATTAGAAGCAGTGCCTGAACCTTTCAGCATTTACCCCCCCCCCCCCCCATAAATGAGTTTGAACCAGGGAACTTGGTATGGGTCAAGGATTGGAAAAAAGTCTCCCTCCAGCCTCAATGGAGAGGCCCTTACATGTTGTTTTAGCAACCCCAACAGCCTTCAGAGTTGCTGAGATCATCTCATGGATTCACCACTCACAGGTCAAGATGGCCACTGCAGACGACCCCTGGGAATGCACCCCCAATCCTGAATACCCGACTCGTGTCATTCTCCATTCTCTCTTATCATGACCCTTCTCCATCACAGCCAAAGTCAACTGACCAGCCTAAGGCTAAAGCTTGAGTGATCGTCATTGCCCTGTGTTCTAGTTTGCTAGCTGCTGGAATGCAACACACCAGAGATGGATTGGCTTTTAATAAAAGGAGATTTATTTTGTTGGTTCTTCAGAGGAAAGGCAGCTAACTTTCCACTGAGGTTCTTTCTTACGTGGAAGGCACAGGATGGTCTCTGCTGGTCTTCTCTCTAGGCCCCTGGGTTCCAACAACTTTCCCTGGGGTGACTTCTTTCTGCATCTCCAAAGGCCTGGGCTAAGCTGTGAGTGCTGAGATGAGGAATGCCGAGCCACTTCGGCTGTGCTATCTTGTGCTCTCTCATTTAAGCACCAGCCAATTAAGTCAAACATCACTCATTGCAGCAGACACGCCTCCTAGCTGACTGCAGATGTAATTGGCAACAGATGAGGTTCATGTACCGTTGGCTTATATCTGCAGCAACAAGACTAGGTATGCTCACCTGGCCAAGTTGACAACTGAATCTAACTAACACACCCTGCTCTAGTTCACTGGAAGCAGATAGTCAATGCATGGCTGAAGTCTTAGGAGACCTTTAAGCCCTGCTTCAGTCACCCTGGAAGCTGACTGGTCTGGAACTGGCACGGGAACGTCCTGGTCTGCCAGGTCTGCGGACTCATTGTCTCTTTCTTGCACCTTGTGCTTGTTCTTCACTTCGCAGTTTTAGCCCTCCTAAAAATAGGTCACCTGGAGTTCTTCCCCAAAACCAACTTCACTCTGATTTGGTGGACTCCCTCATATCCAGGTAACTTAAACATAGACCTATTTCCAGTGACCTATTTGGAGGACAGTTCTCTATGTTTGGGGGATTTAAAACCCTAATTGTTAGTGTCCTAGGCCTTCTAGGAAATGCCTCCTCCTCCCGTGTCTCCTGCCACTCGTTATAGGCAGTTTGCAACACTCCGTTGAGACCCTACTGGAAGAACAAACCATGGCAAAAGTCCTGGCTGTATGGAAATATCAACACCAACAACAAGAAGAAGATGAGGTCTAAGTGATGCAATGGGCCACTGGCATGGACAAGCATCAAAGGAGGGAATGTAGCAGGCAGGCCCCTGGCGGCAAGCAGGCCCCCTGTTTTCCAAAGTCACTTCTTTTTTGAAAAGTCTCCCAGGCCCTAAGGATGGTTGAAAGTGCAAGCAGGCAAGATAAGAGGCCTCTGTAAGAGCCTCCTCCCCCATGACCACTCATCCACTTCTGTAAACTCAGATCTGCCATCCTTCCTGGTCTGACCATCGGCACACAGCAAATCCTCTGCCTCAAGAATCGCTAGTTACCATATTAGGAAAACCCTGTCCCAGGTGAGCCATTCTGTCTATAAGACCTTGTGCCAGTCCCTGTTCAGGGCTCAGACTTTCAGAGATGACTCGGCTGAACCCTGTGTGCACAGAGTAATAAAACTTGCTTCCTGAAACTTCAGAGCCTTGATCCTGGTTCTTCAGGTGTTTTGCATAACGTTCCAGGAGGCCTGCAGCCTCAATCCTGGTTTCCTGCTACAGTTCAGTCCTGAGGGTAGCCGTAAAAATTACTGGAAACAATAGGATTCTGACCTTTTAGAAAGTTGAGCCCAGATGATTTCTTCCAAGGTGTGGGTAAGAGGAAGAGGAGATAAGACTCTAAGTTTTTGATCTGGAAGGATTGAGATCCCTTAACCTGGGTGGTAAAAACTCGGTGGAAGAGATTTCAAGAGGGAAGATGAGGAACTGGTTCTTGACATCTACCCTGATCATTCTGTCTCTCTGGAAAGCTGTGCTTAATTCCTGAACTCAGTAATCTCTATACACACACACACACTCACAATCCATTAGCAAATGCTCTCATGGATTCCTCCCAAATATGCCCTAAGCTTCCTAAATGAACATGGCCTACCTAAAAAAACTATGAAGAATAAAGGCTTCAAGTTGCCTGTAAGGAAAATAAGATTACAAATCTTAATCAGCAACTAGAAACTAAAGAACCTGTGGCTTTCAAATAAAGTTTTTAAATGTGCAGACATGTGTACATATCCTGGTCATGAATGAAGAAGCAAATTGGCCTCAAAAGTCAGCTATTATATAAGGGTAAAGTGACACCATCCCCAGATTGCAAGAATGCCTGAAAGAAAATGTTTAAAGCCCTCAACATATTCAACCCACTCAGTTTTCAAAAGTATCTGCGTAGTGATCAGGAAGAATGCATTAGTTTTAAGATATGAGGCATCAAGTAGAATACAATGGACAGAGACAATAGATACTGTGATCCCATTAACTTCATTTCCCTTTACTATTCCCTATGACAATTCATACAGTAGGGGTGCCTGTCCCCTTCCCAATTATTCCTTAAAAGCCTCCTTGTGAGTAGTGTATTTAAGCCTCTCTCAGTCTGGGTTCTCAAGGACTTAACAATGTACATGTAAATGAAAAATTTTAAATCTCTGGATTCAAATTGCAGTGAGTCTTTGTATTCTGAATACAGATTTACAAAGAATCCAAATAGCCTGTGCCACTCTTCCCTGCCAGTTTGCCACATCAACAACCTATTATCATCACAGAACTATACAAAACACATGGGGCCTTTAAAGAGTGAGGCTTCAGAAGAAGATATAGCAATAAATTGAACTGTGGGTGCAACTTGGAGGCAGTACTGGGTTTGGCCACTGTGCAAACCAATATCTGAATTACTTTCAATTCACTTTGTCAACACTGCCTGAAACTCTACTTGTGTTTGGGGTAACAAACATTCTCCTCTGAAAATGGGTAGAAAAACAACCAAAACCATTCCTGTTAATACTATAGAACTCTAGAGCTCTGAGATTCTACAAAAGTTTCATGCACTAAATTTACTTTCCATAAACCTACAATCTCCAGATGGTTCCTAGGCCAGGTAAGTCCCAAAACCCAGAGGAGCCTGCCTCTACAGAACATCAACTAGCTCCATTCTCCTATCCCATATTAGCAGCACCCTTTTCCAACATGACAGTTAGAATGGACACAACCCAAATACCCCTAAAGATTAGGAGAAGAATTAAAGGAGAAGGAGGAATTATGTGGAGAAAATAGGATTTAACAAATAAGTGTGACTGCTTGTGGTAGTTAGGTTCAGGTGTCATTTTGGCTAGGTGAAGGTGACTAGTTCTATTGCTGTGGACATGAGCCAATGGCATGTGAACCTCAGCTGTTCCTGATTGATCTGCAGTCAGCTAGGAGGTGTGCCTGCTGCAATGAATGATGTTTGATTTCTTTGGCTGGTGGTTAAATAAAAGACTTCAATGTAGCACAGCCAAGCGGTTCAGCATACCTCATATCAGCACTCGCAGCTCAGCCATGGTCTTCAGAGATACAGAAAGGAATCACCCCAGGGAAAGTTGTTAGAAACCAGAGGCCTGGAGAGAAGGCCAGCAGAGATCACCCTGTGCCTTCCATGTAAAAAAGAACCTTAGTTGAAAGTTAGCTGACTTTCCTCTAAAGAACTATACATTAACTAAATAAATCCCCTTTTATTGAAAGCCAATCCATCTCTGGTGTACTACATTCCAGCAGCTAGCAAACTTGAACACTGCTGAAGCATTATATTGATATTTCCTTTAGTCTTCAGTGTCTTGGAGCAGTTAGAAGGAAAAAACTGAAACTGTGGAACAGTGACTCATACCAAACTCTGAAATCTATTCTATAACTACCTGTTACAATGTACTTTGAAATTTATTGTTTTTTGTATATATGTTATATTTCAAAATAAAAAAAAGTTTTTAAAAAATGGGTCGAAAAAGAAAAGGAAAGAAAAAGAAAAGTAAAGGATGGTTAGAAGACATTTGTGTGAATTAGACTGCTTTCCTCTTAACACTTGAGAACTATAGAATTGCATCCATCTCTCATGAAGCTGTTATTCATCTGCTACATCAAAATCAAGATTGCTCCAAACGAATTTTGTTTAAACCATGCCTTGATGATGATCCTGGAATAGAGAGTGACCTGTGACTTCCCAGGCAAGCTAAAAGTCATTTTTAAGCTACAGCAATTCAGAAGCCCAGTAACAATCCTTTTGGGGTAACATTTTACTGTTAACTTCTCTTCCCATAGAGGCATCCATTGACCCAGTAAATACTATCTGGGTATAATTTCTATGCTCTAGACTCTACTCAGTGCTACAGGAAACCAAGAAATACCATGGCCACTGCCTTTGAGAAGTTCACAGATGGGAGGAAGTCAGACATGTGGAGAAATCAGGCATGTGAACAACTGAAATGCCAGAAAAAATGTAGAATATATTTTCATTGGGCAATAAACAATGTTCTGGGAAAATGAAGTGCTAAAGCAATAGAAAAACTTTGAAGAAAAGGAGACTGGACTGATGCTGAGCTTCAAGATTGTCTCATTAAGGTCTGCAAATGTTCCCTCTTTAGGCTGGAGTGGGAAACTTAGAGCTTTAGGCAGGCCCTCTCCATTCAAGGTACTGACCTTAAAGTATTGTCCAGACTGCCTACATATGGATATGAGGCTCACTGTCTGCCTTCTTGGCTAATTCATGCCAGACCCAATCTTGAATTACATATCAGACTCTGTTAATGGTTTCTGCATATGCTTTGATTTTCTGAAGTTTGACTGCAGGGAGAGTTACAGGCAGGGCAAGCAAGCAAAGAGCAGATCAGGGAGGTCCTTAAGGGCCACCAGAAGAAGTTTTTCCTCAGCAGATGAACTAGCTGCCCTGCCCCCTATGTGGGACATGACTCTCAGGGGTGTAAATCTTCCTGGCAATGTGGGACAGGACTCCCAGGCATGAGCTGGGACCCAGTATCATGTGATTCAAAAAATCTTCTTGACTAATAGGGGGAAAAGAGAAATGAGACAAAATAAAGTTTCAGTGGCTAAGAGATTCCAAACAGTCGAGAGGTTATCCTGGAGGTTATTCTTGTGTATTATATAGACATCCCTTTTTAGTTTATGATATAGTGGAGTGGCCAGAGTGAAGTATCTGAAACTACTGAATTGTATTCCAGTAGCCTTGATTCTTAAAGACGACTATCTAACTATATAGCTTTTACAATGTGAGTGTGATTATGAAAACCTTGTGGCTAATGCTCCCTTTATTCAGGGTGTGGATAGATGAGTAAAAAAAATAAGGAAAAAAATAAATAAATAATGGGGGGAATAAGGGGTAAAAAATGTGGATAGATTCCAATACTGGTGGCCAATGAGAGAGAGGGGTATGGGATGCATGGGTTTTTCTTTTTATTTCTTTTCCTGGAATGATTGCAAATGTTCTAAAAATGATCATGGTGATGAATCACAACCATGTAATGATATTGTGAGTCACTGATTATTTACTTTGAAAGGACTGTATGGTACATGAAGATATCTCAATAAAAATATTTTAAAATAACAACAAAACAGCAACAAAAAGAAGTTGGCCCTTGATTCTATACCCCAGGGAGCTTTAGGAGCTGCTGAAGAGAAAAATGGCCTCTTTCGCTTCACCAAAAGTAGCTTTGAGAGCAGCATAAAGGATGGATTGCAAAAAGGAAAGATGAAATCCTGATGTCAGTCAGGAATGTGGTAGGATAATTCACTGTTTTCTCCCTATATTTCCATCATAAAGGCAGTTAATATTTTCTATGCCCCTTTTGCCTTAGTGAAGTTTAAATTAAGACCAAAGCAGAGGTCACCTGCAAGTTCCTTCTCCTCCTATCTCTTATAGCAAGACTGAATCCACTGAAGACATGCTTAGATGTGCTGAAGAAAAAGGAAGTAGAGGGCAGAGTCACTGAAAGACAGGGAGATCTGGCCAGCCCTGGAGAGGAGGCTGCATCTGAGATGGAGGTCTGTGGGATTGTGTGCTTTGCTCAGGGCACAATCACAAAGAGGTGCAAGGCCTCACCATCCATGGCTGTGTGTTCCCTCCAGGGAGGCTGGAAGGGGAGCCCCAGGATCCTAGACTCATCAAAATTCCCTGGTGCTAAACATGATACAGAGCAGCAGATCCACTCAACCTGAAGACTCAATACCGGTTAAGACAACGATTATGTCAGATAACCTGATTGGACTGATGGCCAGAGTGGTTTCTTCAGTGCTGTGGGCCCAGAGACCATTTGCAAAACCCATCTGAGGATGGGAACTCAGAATCAGATTTATGCTGATTAAAAGGAAAAAAAGTTTCCTATAAAGTATTATTTCATGTATATTCTGGTTTGTAGGCTCAGACTCATATTGCTACATAATATAATTGCAGTGGTCCAGGAGAAGACGCTGAGAGCCTGAACTAAAGTAGAAGGCTTGGGGATAAGAAGACTGGAAGAAAATGGACAGATGAGAACCTACCAAAATTAATAAGCGTTTGAAAGTGAGGGAAGAGAAAGAATGAGCACTTTAAAATAAAGTCTCAAACATGGGTGCCTGAAGGTTTACAATGTATTTAGCTAAGAAAACAAGGAAGGAAGAGCAGATTTGAAGGAGCAAGTAATGATTCTAGTTGAGTTTGAAGTGCTAGTAAGAAATCTGTGTAAATCTCTGTTTTGGTTTGCAAAAAGCTGCCAGAATGTGATATAAAAAACAGAATAGCTTTTAAAAAGAGAAATTTATTAAGTTGCAAGTTTATAGTTCTAAGGCCATAAAAATGCCCAAATTAAAGCAAGGCTATAAAAATGCCCAATCAAAAGCATCTAAGGAAAGATATCTTGGTTCAAGAAGCCCAATGATGTTCAGGGTTTTTTTCTCTGCTGGAAAGGCACACTGAGAGATCTACTAGCTTTCTCTTCAGTGCCTTCCCTGGAGCTTTGTCCATTCCGTTGGCTCTGTCGGTTCTGGCTGGTTCTCATGGCTCTAAAGCTTTTTTCAAAATGGTTCCCTCTTAAAGGGCTCCAGTAAGCAAATGTTACCACCTAATCAAATGTTACCACCCACAGTTGTGCGGGTCAAGTCTCCATGGAAACAATAAAAAACATTCCACCGAGCAATACTGGACAATGATTAAAGAACATGATTTTTCTGGGGTACACAATAGATTCAAACCGGCACAATCTCCAACAAGAATAATTCAAAGGAAGGCTAGAGTTGAGAAAAGATTTATGGGTTGGAGATTTTTTTTAAAGTCTAGAAATCATCTAGATAACAGTGTCATTGTCATTGTGGAATTACTTAACTCCACATGGGAAAAATATGAGTATGAAATGAGATAAGTAAAGATTAAACATCACATGCAAGAGGAGAACAGAAGAAGAAGTGGCACTGAGCTTTAAAAGGGGCCATCAGAAACACAGAACTAAGGAATGTGGTGTCTTAGAAGCCAAGTATAGAGATTTTCAAGTCATCAGTGACTTGAAGAAGAATAGCTTCTAATAAGGCAGTTAAAGGATGAATGTGGGCAGGCAGCAAATGAAGACTAGTCTT
This sequence comes from Tamandua tetradactyla, assembly GCF_023851605.1. Lineage (NCBI taxonomy): Eukaryota > Metazoa > Chordata > Mammalia > Pilosa > Myrmecophagidae > Tamandua > Tamandua tetradactyla. Next base: position 151,514,199 of record NC_135329.1, read on the forward strand.
TGGACAAGCACTGGTAGTAAAGAGAAAGGTAGAATAGTGTCTTAAACTCTAAGGAGTCTTATTTTGATTTTCTATTTTGTGAGACTTAAGTGTGATTGAAGGAAGGAGAGGAGAGGTGACTGAAAAAGGAGGTATGATGACAGGTTCTGGTGTCAACTTGGCCGAATTATTATGCCCAGTTGTCTGGTCAGGCAAGCACTGACCATTGCTGCAAGGATATTTCATGGCAGATTGGTTAAATCATTAGTCAGTTGATTGCATCTGTGGCTGATCACATCTGAGATCAACTAAGGCGTGCCTCCCATAACAAGGTAATCCAATCAGTTGAAGGCTTTTAAGGGAGAAGAGAGACTCTTTTACTGCTTCTTCACCCAGGGAGCCTCTCCTGTGGAGTTCATCCAGACTCTTCATTGGAGCCACCAGCTTCACAGCCTGCCCTGTGGATTTTGAACTCTTCCATTCCCACAGCTGTGTGAAACACTTTATAAATCTCATATTTACAGATCTCTCTTGTTGGTTCTGTTTCTCTAGAGAACCCTGACTAACACAGGATGGACTAAGAATGAACAAAACAAAATGAAGAGAAAATGTGAAGGGAAATGAAAGTAACGGAGAGAAGAGACACAAAGATGAAATAAAAGGTAAAGAAAGCAAAGAAGAAAAATAGTCAAGCAATTTCATTTTGTATGACTAAGAGACTTAGAGGTTAGGCGAAGCTAACCTCCTGTTACAAAAGAGCCACAAGAGTTTGGGACTTTTTGTTATGGAGAGTGGAGCAAAGAAGTAATACACAATAAAGGAATATGTATGGCTAACTAATAATAGATCATTTGCATTTTAAGTAGCTCTGCTCAGAAAAACTGAGCTAATTTTTGCATCTTCAGAATTAGGAAGTGTTCTAGTTTGCTAGCTGCTGGAATGCAATATACCAGAAACAGAATGGTTTTTAAAAGGGGGAAATTTAATAAGTTGCTATTTTACAGTTCTAAGGCCAAGAAAATGTCCCGATTACAGCAAGTCTATAGAAATGTCCAATCAAAGGCATCCAGGGGAAGATATCTTGGTTCAAGAAGGCCAATGAAGTTCAGGGTTTCTCTCTGAAGTGAGAAGGCAACATGGTGAACACAGTTAGGGCTTCTCTCTCAGCTGGAAGGGCACATGGCGAACACGGTGTCATCTGCTAGCTTTCTCTCCTGGCTTCTGGTTTCATGAAGCTCCCCAGGAGGTGTTTTCCTTCTTCATCTCCAAAAGCCGCTGACTCATGGACTCTGCTTTGTGGTGCTGCAGCATTCTTTGCTCTCTCCGAATGTCCCTCTGAATCTCCCAAAATGTTTCCTCTTTTACAGGACTTCAGAAATTAATCAAGACCCACCCAAATGAGTAGAGACATGCCTCTACCTAATCCATCTTAACAACCACTGTTGATTAAATCACATCTCCAAGGAGATGATCTAATCACAGTTTCAAAGATACAGTACTGAATAGGGATTAGAAGAAATGGCTACCTTTACCAAATGGGATTAGGATTAAAACATGACTTTTCTAGGGTCCATACATCATTTCAAACCAGCACATTCCATCCTCTGGACCTTAAAAAGGACATGTTTTCCCTGGATACAAAATACATTCATTTCATAACAATATCACAAATCCTTAAACCATTTCAAGTAGCAATACACATGAAATACAAAGAAACATACAAACTCCTATCAAAGTTAGTTACAGGCATGGTCTGTTCTAAGGCAAAATTATCCTCTGGGTTTGGACCTTTGAAAACTCATAACAAGTTATTTACTGCCAACATACAAAGGAGGAACAGTCATAGGATACATATACCCATTTCCATAGGGAGGAAAGGACACAGGGGTCACCGGACACATACAGTTTTGAAAACCTGCGGGGCAAAGTCCATTAGATTTCAAAGTCTGAGAATCATTTATCTTCAGGGCTTCTGAAAGCAGCAGTCCCACCCTTTGTCCAAAGGCCTATGCAGAGGCCTGCCTCTCTCCAAATACAACCTTGGGGAAATTTGGGGAGACCACCTTTTACTCGGTTCCACCTTCTCCAAGCATCGGGGCTGCACACGGGCTCTCTGTCATCAACAGGGCACACGCTCAACCCCTCCATGTGATAGCAGCCAGGCTCTCCCCAAACCCCTAAGAATGTGCTTCTCCCTCTCCAAGGCCTGAGGTGGCATGACTCTTCCACTGCAACGAAGAGGCCCATCCTCTGCCTTTGGGGTAAACTCACCCTCTTCAAGGGCTTGGGTGGGTATGCTCTCCTGGCCCTAGGATTCTTGACTTCAGACCTCAGCCTCCATGGCTTTGCCTCTGAAATTATTTTTCCTACAATGTGTCCCTTCTCTGAACCCCCCAGTCCAGACTGGCAGCGGCTCTGTTTATACAGGTCCCACAGCACTCTCATTGGTTTTCTATGCAGTAGCCTTGGATCATGCCCATCAGACATAAGGAGTTTCCACAAATCCTTCCTGGATAACTCCATGTCTGATCCTTGCTTTCTCTGAAATGGCTGACTGGTTCTACATCTGGCCAAATCCTCGCATGGAGCACTATTCTCTGGGGTCTCCCTTCCTGGAAGCCCAGAATTTTCCAGGACATCAATTTCTGGTTTCTTTGTACCCAAGAGTTCAGTTTTCAGCTTATCTCTTTCCTGTCATATTTCACCATAAGCTGTGAGGAGAAACCAGGCTGCACCTTTGACATATAATTTGGAGATCTCTTCTGCTAAATATCCAAGTTCATGGCTTTTAAAATCAGCCTTCCAGCTAAAGCCACTCATCAACTTTGCCAGATTATCTGCCATTTTAAAACAAGGCTCACCTTCCTTCCAGTCTGCAATAACATGTGCCTCATTTCTGTCGAAGGCCTCATCAGAGCTATCTTTAGAGTCCACATTTCTACCAACAGTGTCTTCAAAGCATTCTGGGCCTTCTCTATCAAGGTTCTCACAACTCTTACAGATTCTTACCTTTATCCATTTAAAAAGCCATTCCAACATGTTTAGTATTTGCAAATCGCAACAGCAGCACCCCACTCTCTGGTACCAAAATCTGTTCTAGTTTGCTAGCTGACAGAATGCAATATAACAGAAACAGAATGGTTTTTAAAAGGAGGAATTTAATAAGTTGCTATTTTACAGTTCTAAGGCCAAGAAAATGTCCCGATTACAGCAAATCTATAGAAATGTCCAATCAAAGGCATCCGGGGAAAGATACATTGGTTCAAGAAGGCCGATGAAGTTCAGGGTTTCTCTTTCAAGTGAGAAGGCACATGGTGAACACAGGGCTTCTCTCTCATTCGGAAGGGCACATGGTGAACACAGCATCATCTGATAGCTTTCTCTCCTGGCTTCTGGGTTCATGAAGCCCCCTGGGAGGGGGCTTTCCTTCTTCATCTCCACAGGTCACTGGCTCATGGACTCTGCTTTGTGGTGCTGCAGCATTCTCTGCTCTCTCTGAATGTCCCTCTGAATCTCCCAAAATGTTTCCTCTTTTATAGGACTTCAGAAACTAATCAAGACCCACCCAAATGAGTGGAGACATGCCTCTATCTAATCCAGCTTAACAACCACTCTTGATTAAATCACATCTCCAGGAAGATGACCTAATCACAGTTTCAAAGATACAATACTGAATAAGGATTAGAAGAAATGGCTGCCCTTACCAAATGGGATTAGAATTAAAATATGGCTTTTCTAGGGTCCATACATTATTTCAAACCAGCACAGGAAGAAACAGAAAGAATGGGTGACTGAGTTTATTCACAATATAACCCTTGTGGTTAAGGTTGAGTAGTACACAGAAGGAAGTCAAGAAAAAGTAAAAGGAAAGAAGGTTGACCTGTGAGCAGTTCTGGGTGATGCCATGGAACAAATTATAGACACAAGAGAGGGAAGCTAAAAGGAGGTAAAAATAGAATCCATTGGACTTAAGAAAGTTAAAGAAATCTAAGGTCAGAATATTGACTAAGTCACAAATGTACGTGAAAGTAGCACAAGAAGATAGTAGGGTGTTTACAGCATGACTGTGTTAAGCCAGAAGAAAATGCCTTATCTGGTGTAAAATGAGACTCAGTTAGGTTATTATTATAATATTAATTTTATCAGGGGCTATAATAATAGTAAATATAAAAAGCCATGCTTTTTGGTGATTTTTATTTAAGGGCCAACAAATGACAAAAAAGGATGAAAGGGAGGGAGAAAGGGAAGGAAGGCAGTCAGTCAAGAAAAGGTTAGGTATGAAAATTTTAACCAACACTGTAAAAGTCGGAACAAAAATCAAAACATTAAAAAGAAAAAAAAAAATTTCCCTAAGCATTTAAATTCAATGAACTGATAAAGTAAAGCAATAGCAGGTAGTTTAAAATCTAGTGATCATTGAGTATAACATTCTTTACTTGCTTTCTTAACTCAGCCTCTTCTTAGATGGGCATAGACATTTTGAGGCAGGTTTAAGTTCAAATTTCCCTTGGAAATGAAAGCTTTGGTTCACTAATCTTTGACTCTCAAATTAAGACTAGAGTAGGATTACCCTCTGAAAATCTCATTCTTTTGTGGATTTTCCTAATGGTTGCTAATTTCATTACTAATGGTTCCTAATTTCTTTACTAACAGACAAGTATAAATAATATTGAACTTGCCTGCAACCATTAGGAAAATCCACAAAAGAATGAGGTTTTCAGAGTGGGGAAGTTCAATATTATTTATACATATTTTGTCTGTTAGTAATGAAATTGTTCCTAATTTATGTTCTGTGAAAAATGACATCTGCTTCTAATTGGAAAGTTCATTAAAGAAGTCAGACAAGTAAAACAAATTATTCATTGACATGAAGACAGAGAAACTGAAATGTACTATGAAGGTATCTTCACTGTTTGGAGACTCAATTTCTGCCTTGAGACATTTCAGATTCAGACCTCACTTTATTTTTTAAATTAGATGAAACATTATAAAGGAAACAGTCTGAGCTTCATTCTATAGATTTTCTTTGTAATCATCAGAGATAATGGAAGGTGATTTACTGAAGCAATATGTTTTATAGTAGTTTTACAGTTTATTCATATACCTTCACTGAAGGAATTTGAGGATGTAATGGAAGTTCAAATAGTGGAATAGTTAGCTTCTTTGTATGGTTTAATATGTGCAGCAATGAGAAGAAAATCATTCAACAATGCTTGTGAAACAAATGGACAATATTTGGATAACCTGGAAATAAAGGTTATTTGAAGTCTGGGTATTGCTGCATACCCCAAACCACCTGAAATCTGTAAGTAGCTCCTTTTGTACTAAATATTTCATGTAAGTGCTATTTCTGGGGAACTGCTTCAATTTCAAAAATTGAACAGTCAAAACTATTTAATTTAAATAGTTGTCTTTGATCTTCAATTACCTGAGTAATGACTATAGGAATAAATGCAAACAACAACCAAAACTCAAGTTCTAAGCTTTGATCATCATTTTCATACATAAAAAAAAATTCAGAGAATTATTTAGACTTACATCTTCCACAGTCTAACAGTGACCCAATTATTTCAAGTCTATCTCTAACATTTGTCCCAACTCTTCTGAAGTTCTTTCTCCCACAACCTTTGTTACCCAAAGTGTGGCCACTCTAACAGCAGCTAACACATTACAGCAGGTTTTGTTAGAGATACAGACACTTAAACCCCAACTCTTTGCTGAATGAGAATACGCATTTTAAGATCTCCAGGCAATTCACAAACATCAAGTTTGAGAAGTACTGGTCTAGAATAAACTGAAAGAGTAGAATTCTACAATTAGACAGATAAGCAAGATACAACTGAGCAGAGAATATGGAAGGGAAAATTCAAAAAACATGAACTACAGATGATCAATGAGCAAAGAAACAAAATGTCAGCCTCCGTAGTCATCAGGGAATTGCAAATTGAAATAATGATGAGATGCATTTTGCACTCCTGAATTGACAAAGACTTCTTAAAGGTTAATTTTTATTGTATCAAATTTTCAGTAAAATAAATTATCTTATACAGGGTTGGGGGGAGAAAAAAATTAATTCAACACTTATGGAAGACAGTTTGTCAATATATATTTTGAGAAACGAGATTTAAAGTTCCTACTATAAAACCCAATAATTTCACTCTTCAAATTTATCCAAATTAAGAAAAGGATGACACAAAAATATTTTTTAAATAATCTTTACCACAAGATTTTTCTGAGTGCAAAACATATGTAAAAAGTTCATATTTAAGAGTAATGTCATGGAAAATGCAGGAGCAGGGGGCTGCAAGAATTAGTTCCTCAACTGAAGCACCGTTTAAGCTGACAAACTGTCAGAATCAATAGTTGAGCGCTCTAAAATCTAATCAAATGCCTAGAGCAACCAGAGGAGTGCTTAATGAAGAAAAAGGTTGCTAAATTTTTGTAAGAAAACACTGTAGTATATTTGTTTACCCATCTACCATCCCCATTTCTCTGCTGCCATGGGGATAGCAGCCTGTGTTCCTAGTGTGATTTGTTGGCTCCAGAGGGGGCGATATGGACCCTGTCACCAAAAAATCACAGTAGTGAGTTTCCTTTAGGTATGGCATATAGGTTTATCATTGGTTTGTACAAACTGCACTCCCTCACCTCCCACCTGAATCTATTTCAAGGACTGGAGTGGCTTCCTGGATGGCAACTGTCAAAAGCATTTAAATACATATTCTACCTGCAGCCGTCTGGAGCAAAGAATAGTGAATAAGGAAAGCAGCAGAATACCAAATAGCCTGAGCAAGAAGAAGGAGGCCAGAGAGGAAGATACATGGGGAAATAAGGGTTTTTGAAGGGTTCTTTTCTATACTAGCAAATCCAGAATGCAAAACACATCCCAGGGACAGATACATGCTCAGAAAAAAACTTGAGAGGATTTTAGAATTGTACCTCTGCCTGATCTTCCTTAGCAGGAGATAAAAGCTAAGGAAGAGCTGTAAGCAGCCTGAGTAAACTCTGAGTCAATCTGCAAAGATCAGGAAAGTATTATATGTATGGGTTTGTTTTGTTTGGGGCTCCAGGCACTTAAGGACATCTCTGTTAGCTCACTGGCTCATCACTGAGATAATGGGACAGAGACTTCAGTGACCACACATGATAAGGAATGCAATCTTTGTAAAGATTGTGTGGAAAAATCACTAAACAAATAACTGCAACTTTCCATTACAATGGAAAACCCTGGGGCTGTGGGGGGATGGGGTGTGAAATCTGATTCCCAAATTTAACACATTAAAATGTACAAAATGTCCGGTTTTCAACAACAAACTACAAGGCATAGAAAGAAACAGAAAAGTATGGCCCATTCAAAGGAAGAAAAGAAATTGACAATAACTGTTTCTGAGGACACCTAGACAATGGGGTTGGTAGAAAAAGTCTTTAAATCATCTGTTTTATATATGCTTAAACAGCTAACGAAAAACATGGACAAAGAAATAAAAGGGGCAGGCCATGGTGCCTCAGCAGTGGGAGTTCTTGCCTGCCATGCTGGAGACCCAGGTTCAATTCCTGATGCCTGCCCATACAGAAAAAAAATAGCACTAAAAGAAGCCAGGAGAAGGATCTCCAAACAAATAGAAAATATCAATAAAGAAATAGAAATTATATAAAAGTCTGAAAAAGAAATTCTGAAACTGAAAAGTACCATAACTGAGATGAAAAATTAATTAGCATGTTTCAATAGCAGATTTGAGCGGGTAGATGACTGCTCAGTGAACTTGAAGATAAGGTCAATAGAAACTGTCCAGGCTGAGAAGCAGAAAGAAAAATGAAAGAAGAACAATGAGGAGAGTCTAAGGGACCTGTGGTACAGGTCCCTTAGACTCTGGGACCTGTATATGTATATGTATATGCATGTATATACATCAAGCATGTCAATATATACATTATTGGAAAAGAAGAAGAGGAGAGAGAGAAAAGAGGTAGAAAAAATATTTGAAGAAATAGTGGCTAGAACCTTCCCAAATTTGATGAAAGACATGAATCTACACTGCAAAAAAAAGCTTAACAAACTTCAAGTAGAGAACCCACGAAGACATATTTTAATCAAACTGTCAAGAGGCAAAAAACAAAGACAGAATCTTAAAAGCAAAAGAAAGAAGCAACTCTTCACATACATCGGATCCTCAAAAATATTAGCAGCCAATTTCTCATTAAGAAAACATGGAGGCCAAAAGGTAGTGGGATGACATGTTTAAAGTGCTGAAAGAATAAACTGTCAAACAAGAATTCTAAATCTGGAAAAATTATTCTTCAAAACTAAAGGCAAAATTGAGACATTCTTAGACAAACTTAAACTAGAGGATTTTATCACCAGTAGATCTACAGTACAAGATAGGCTAAAGGGAGTCTTTCAGACTGAAGTAAATGGACAGTGAACAGAAACTCCAAAGCACATGAAGAAATAAAGAACACCAGTAAAAAGAACTATGTAAGCAAATATAAAAGCCATTATTATTATTATTATATTTTTGGTTTGAAGCGCCTCCTTTTGTATAATATATGATTTAAAAGACAAATGTGAGTGAAAAATAATTATTAATTGAATGGACAAGATATATAGAGATATAATTTGTAACAACAGCATAAAAGGAAGTATGGAGCTGTCGAGCAGCAAGGTTTTTGCATGCTACTGAAGCTATGTTGGTATCAATTCAAATCAGACTATAATAAATTTAGGACATTAATTGCAGTCACCTTGGTATCTATGAAGAAAATAACTAAAAAATAGAGAGCAAAAATAAGGAGGAAATCAAAATGATACCTTCTTTATTTTATTTTAAAAATAATGGAGAAAGTGAGGAACAAAAATATGTCATATATAAAATAAATGGCAAAAAGACAGAAGTTTTTCCTTACTAGCAATAACTTTAAGTGTTATTGTATTGAATTCACCAATTAAAAGATGCAGATTGACAAAAGGGATGAAGAAAACATGATGCAACCATATGCCATCTACAAGAGACTCATTTTAGATCCAAAGACACAAACAGATTCAAAGTGAAAGATTGAAAAAACAATTCTTTTGCTTGTGTTGCATTAGGCACTGTGCTTAAGTATTTTCATATGGGAACACAATTATTCCTCACAACAATTCAATGATATAGGTACAATTATTATGGCCTTTCACAAAAGAGGAAATCCTTGTCCAATTACATAAGAAATGTGTCTAGGTTTACATCAGAACTAAGCAGAGAAGCCAAGATGTAACGCCAGGGTCTTTGTGCCCAGGGCTGCCATGCTAAACTATATCAAGGAGCACATCATTCATTCTACCGCCATACACTGAGACACGATGCATCACTGCCTCAGATAATTTATGGTATAGCTACATGGTTTAATGCTATGATATCATTAAAAACATATTTTAACAATATGCATTGGAATGGGGAAATGCTTATGATATAACACTAATTGAAAAGTCACATTGCAAAACAATATATACCCAGAAAATTTTGTACATAAACATGAATGTGTATATATATATATTTATGGATACACACATACCTACTTACATAAACACACTCTATTTTATGTATGTGTTTTACATTTCCTTTACATTTCCATGCACTCAAACCCTATACATAATTTAAATTTATTTGTTTAGTTTTATGCATTTCCTAATTTTTCCAAAATGAGAATGTACTATTTAATAAGAAAAATAAAACAATGAACATATTTTCAAGGAGCCACTTTCTTGTTCTTGCTCTACTGATGCTAATTATGTATTTAAATTAAATTATTCAAATTAGCTTGCAGGAGATTCTACCTTCCTTACCTCATAGTTATAAATATTTTGTAACTTTTTTTTTTCCTTGCATGGACAGGCACCAGGGATCGAACCCAGGTCTCTGGCATGGCAGACAAGAATTCTGCCACTGAGCCACCATCACACAGCCCAATATTTTGTAACTTTAAACTTGGCTTTACCCTCTGATAAAGTTTACTAGGGACCAAGTATCAATATTTTTTAACAATCTGCAAATGATATTATTTGAGAACTTGGAACCTAGATCACAAATCTAATTTATAAAATTGCTCAGCAAAAAACTAGAAAATATTTTCAATGACTTGAAAAATCGGATTAGATGATGAACATGGAAGATGGTTTTAATCTTGAAGCTGAGGAATGTAAACTCTACTGTATTAAAACATTGAAGATGATGTTTTTATACACCATTTTTAGGATGCTGCTCTCCCAGAACATTAAAGATCATTGTTAATCAAGTAAAAAAAGAGGACTTTATAAATAATGTATAGTCACATGAAAATTGAGACTGTGGACAACTGTAATATATTGGAAAAATCTGTAAATCAGTGCCAAGGGATACAAATCTGCTGGGGAATGCAGATTCTGACTCAAAAGTTTTAGAAGGTGGAGTCTGAGATTCTGCATTTCTTCCACGCTCTCAGGTGCTGCTGCTGCTGACATCTGGGGGCCACCCCTTGAATAACAAAGCTTGAGGTCTTTAAGAACATCCATCTCCAAAGAGATTAGGCCCCACCTAAAGTCACTCACATTCAACAGTTTCCTAAGTGATATTTCCTATCTTCAATCTCACTTCTCTCCATTTCTATCATTCACATGGTTTGCAAGGTATTCTAAAATGAAAATTCGTTTAAGGTACTATTCTGCTTGGACGGTTGCCTACAGCACTGAGCCTCAAACCCAAATGCTAACAGGGACCAGTCAGATAAAGTGAATGAGTGAAGCCAGGGATGGAGGGTAAGAAGGTAATGGAGTGTACAAGCCTTTTCTAAAGGAAACAGCTGTTAAACTGGGTTCCAGCTAAGACTTGCTATGTCCATGTGAAAAAGTAAGGCAGATTTGTCAGGTCTTCCAGTTTGTTTGTTTTTTTAAAGAAACAAGGAATTTGGACTTGGTTTTGATAAAACTCCATCTTTAAGATAGGCAATGATTAAAAAAAAAAAATCCTTGATGTTCCAAACAAATTACAAAGATTCTCTGGGAATGAAATTCATACTTTAAAGCTCCCAGGTGGTTCCAGGGTGCAGCTAAAGTAGATAACTACCGATCCAAACATCCTCCCTAGGCACCATCTAAAAAGAGCTTGTATGAACCAAAGCTTGAAGCCATAGAAGTGCAGGTTGGTTCCTGAGGTAGTTCTTATGAGGATATTATTTCTGATGTGTGGAAGAAGGAATAATAATGCCTTCTCAAAGAAAGTAATAAGCAAGTGTTCATTGATATATTATTTTATGCATCCTACAACCAAATCTGAGCTCTAAAGGTTGAATTCAAGTCTTGGGGCATCAGGTTGATTTATGACACAATCTAAGACTGCTTAAGGTTCTTAACCACAGAATGGTTTTTAATCATCTATATCTGCTATTTATTTACATCTTACATATATAAAAAGAAAATCTTTTTTCAAATTCATTAAAGAAAATATAATTCAATACAATTTCCCATAGCCAAAGGTTATATCAAAAAATCTTTTAGACTGGACTTCCGGGAAGATGGCCTATTAGAGTAGCTCGAGCTTAGCCCTGCTCCACAGAAAAGTTAGAGAAGGGACAGCAGGGCGACTGAGGTGGCAGTTTGGGAGTGCGGCTGACCTGGGAGAACCTTCTGCACCACATGTGGCAGCCCTGGTTGTGGAGGCTGAGGAGCTGAGAGGCAGAAAGCTGGAGCCTGGTGTGGAGGCATGGAGTCGTAGAGCTTGTGGGAGTGCACAGATAGCAGCCTGCGACAAGGAAGCAAGCCAGGCTGCATTTCTTGGGCATGCTACCCTCACCAGCGCAGCCCCATGACCAGTGACACACCCCACACCCTATACACTTGAATCCCTTCATCTGCTCCCATTCCTTGTGCTCTAGGCACCCCCACCCCACCAGCCCCCAGTGCACGTACCTGCCCCACACCCTACCCCAAGTGAAGCCCAACCACCTCTCCTGCACCCCTCCTGAGCACTACTTCCCCATCCCTGTTCCCTGCAGGCTGTTGCCAGTGCATAAAGGCTGCAGGCACTAACCTCCATACCTAGGCTACCCCTGTCCCCCACTCCCACCCCACCCCCATAGTGTTGCACAGTCTCACTTTGCCCCACCTGAGCTCTGCACCTCTGTTTATGGCACTCCCAAGCCCACATGTGCACAGGCCACCAATCACGTCATTCAGCTCTGGGAACTGCACTTTACAGTAGGCCTAGAACCGCACATATGCACGGCGCTCAGCCACACCTCCCAGCTCTGAGAAAGTGCCAACCTGCGAGGTCAGGTCACATCGGCCCCCAATTCAAGAAGGCATAACACCAACCTGCTGCCACATCTATACACATGTGCACAAAGGGCCCCATGCCTTACATCAGAATGCACCAGGGTCACGCCCCCAAGACCAGTGCAACTACACAGCTACATCCTCCCTAGCTGCTGGGTGCTCACGTTCACAAGCATGAGCATAACATCTCCAACCTGTGCCTATAACTGGCCCGAAATAAATCACTGCACTGAGTGCCCACCCCGTGCCCTGCTCCCTGCTGTACAACCATCCCACAAATACAAGGCCTTAGACAACTGAAAGAAATCAACTCCCAAGTAAATCAATTTTCATGCCAGGAAGACGAGCAGAAGATCACTAAGCATATCACAATGCAGACAGATATAGCCCTGCTTAATGACCAAAGTAAAACACCAGAGGAGACACAGACATTGGAACAACTAATCAAAGATGTTCATATAACTCCACTTAACAAAATAAGTGGGATAGCCAATGACATAAGGGAGATCAAGAAGATAGTAGACGAGCATAAAGAGGAATTTATAAGAATAAATAGAAAAATAGCAGAAATCATAGAGATTAAAGACTGTTGACCAAATAAAAAACATACTAGAGGCATACAACACCAGATTTGAAGAGACAGAAGAAAAAATTAGTGATATAGAGGATAGGATAATTGACTTCAAGACTAAACCCAGCAAATGGCAAAAAGGATGGAAAAAATTGAATGGAAACTCAGGGAAATGATGGACAAAACAAAGCACACAGATATAAGAATCACTGGTGTTCCAGAAGGAGAAGAGAAGAGTAAAGGGCTAGGACAAGTAGTTGAGGATATAATAGGGGAAAACTTCCCAACCCTCATAAAGGACATAAATATACAAGTCAAAAAAGCTTAAAGAACTCCAAACAGAATAAATCCGAATTTGCCTTCCCCAAGGCACATACTAATCAGTCTGTCAAATGTTGAAGAGAAGCAGAAAATCCTGAAAGCAACAAGAGAAAAACAGCCTACTACATACAAGGGAAATCAAATAAGACTGAGTCCAGACTACTCAACTAGCACCCTGGGGGTGAGAAGGCAGTGGTATGATATATTCAAGTACTTAAAGAAAAAGACTTCCAGCCAAGAATTCTGTATCTAGCCAAATTATCCTTCAAAACTGAGGGAGAAATTAAAGCTTCCACAGACAAAGAAGTCCTGAAAGAATTTGTGAACAAGAGACGACCCTGTAAGAAATACTAAAAGGAGTTCTGCCAGCTGAAAAATAAAAAAAGACAGGAGAAGGAGGTCTAGAGGAGGGCACAGAATTGAAGAGTATCACTAAGGGCAATCCAAAGAATACAAAGAGAAAGAGGGAAAAGAATATATAGCTCTGATAAATAAAATAAAAAAGGTAAGATGGTGGAATCAAGAAACACATTTTTGGTAATAACTTTGAATGTTAACGGACTAAATTTACCAATTAAAAGATACAGATCAGCAAAATGGATTAAGAAACATAACCCAGCTATATGCTGCTTACAAGAGACCATCTTAGACATAAGGATGAGCCTTGAGGACATAATGCTGAATGAAATTAGCCGGACACAAAAGGATAGATACTGTATGCTGCCACTTTTATGACCAGCATAAAGGTATAATCAGAGGCTTATAGTATAGAATATAGGGGACTTAGAGATACACAGAAGTGAGAGATGAGTGAACTGTTAGCTAATGAGGTTGAATTCCAATGTAAGGGAATTAGAAAAGAGCGAAGGTCATTCTCTAGTGGGTCATTTCACCATATACTGAAAAGTTAATCACGTTTTTAAGACACATGAAAGTTGCTATGTTTCTTATTTTGAGTGCATTCCAATAAAAAAGGATAAAAGCATCTTCAAAGTTCATTTAGAAAGAACTTACCGACTAGACCAATAAACTATACCGGCCAGCTATCAGCTGTTCAATTTCTGTGTGGGTATCAGAAATAACTGTTTTATCTGTGTTTTCAGATTATTTGAGTTTTGTAATGAATCCCCAGCTTGACGTATTATTTCTATTTAGAATCTCTTTTGAAAGGAACAGTCCCCTTATCTTTCATCACACCCACACCCAAATAAAAGTTCAAAATATAATGTGCTGCTTCCTGTAAATTTGGATTCCTTCTCCAAGAAGGAGGAAGGAGATTGTTGACAAATCACAGATGAAAATTATTTGAAAGTTTACATTATGAAAGGGAAATGAAGTAACAATTTTGGAACCACTGCTAAAATGTGAGTGCTTTCACATATATTTTCTAACTGAATTTCATGGCTCCTCCTGTTAGATGAAGAAAGTAAGGCTTAGAGAAGTGAAGTGTACCCAAGATTACATAGAGAGTGACATAGTGGGTATTAGAACCTGTATTTTTTCCCTGAAGATGCAACACTTTACAGTATTATAATCAACGACCAGGTATGGCATTGCTCCCAGAACACATTCTGCTCTGGAGCATGACTAGGACAAAGATTAAAAAATACAAAACTATGAATATTTGGTCATAATAGTTTCTTTTTTCTTTATTCTGATTAATATTTGTATGGAAACCCTGCTGTTTTAGTTTCCTTGGCTGTTCACGCCAATACCAAGAAATGAGTTGGGTTAAACAATGGGAATTTATAAGCTCACCGTTTTTAGGCTAAAAGAAAGTCCAAATCAAGGCATCATCAAAATGACACTTTCTCCCTGAAGCCTGCGGCATTCTGGGGGCTGGCTGCTGGTAAGCCTTGGTCCTTAATTTGTCACATGGCTATACACATGGTAGCATCTCCTGGTCTCTCCCTTCTTTTCTGGGTTCTGTTGATTTCCAGCTTCAGGTTACTTCCTCTGTGGCTTTCTCTCTCTGTCTGAACTTCATTTTCTTGTAAAGGATTCCAGTATTAGGATTAAGACCTGTCCTGGGCCGTACCACAACTGAAGTAGCCCCATCAAAATGTCCTACTTAGAATGGATTCACACCCTCAGGAATAGATGTTTTTCTGGGATACATACAGCTCCAAATCAGCACACCTGCTAACCTAGGTGGGAAAAGGTTAATAAAAGTAGCTAAGGAAAATGAGTAATCAGTAAAGACTGCTAGGTCCCTCCAACAATCCTAACCCTGAAGACAAAAGGAAGATTCTTGTAGGTTCTCTTTATGATTCTCTGGTGAATTTAACCATTTAGCCTCCTTTAATCTAGCTATTCATTCTCTAAAGATTTTTTATTAATTTCTATCTTCACAGACAAAGGGGTTAATGAACAGACATGGACCATGCACCCTTTCTATGCCAGGCGCTGTACTATGTGCTGGGGATACCACCATGAGTAAGATCCTGTCTCTATTTTCAAGAAATGTTGCTATTTCTCCTAGCCCAATCCTACTCCTTTCAGCCAGCTCAGAGAAAGAGGTATTTTCACATTCAAGCTTCTTTAAATATAACAAGCATCACTAATAGTGTAATATAAATCCTACCTCCCTTATGGAATTGAAAGTTGGAAGGAAATTTGACATCATCTAGGTTCATCTCCCACAGATTCAGGAATTTCTTCCCCACCTGGATATTTACGTCCCAGTAATGACCACCCATTGTCATCATTTCTTTCCTATGGAATGGCTATAGATAAATCGACTGCCTCTGAGACAACTTCCCTTAAGTCTTCCCTTTTCTGGGTTAAACATTTACTAGGACTTTTAACTCTTACTCATAGACAAACTGGTCTATGAGTATTTTGCCTTATCCTGCCTTATTCTGGAAGGCTTATATCTCCTAATCAACCTAATTCACATACCATCTGTTTTAGTTTGCTAATGCTGCTGGAATGCAATATACCAGAAATGGAATGGCTTTTACACAGGGGATTTATTAAGTTACAAGTTTACAGCTCTAAGGCCATGAAAATGTCCAAATTAAGGCATCAAAAAGAGATACCTTCACTCAAGAAAGGTGCAGTTCCTGTTTGGGATTTCTCTCTCACATGAGAAGACACATGGCAATGTCTGCTGTCCTTTGGCTCCTGGGTTTCATTGCTTTCGGCTCCTGGTTCCTCTCTGAGCATCTACCTGTTTCCAACCACCTCCAAATGTCTACACAATTGATTTTTGAATATTTTTATTATTCCCCCCAAGATAAAAATAAGAATAAAAGTAAAAAAGAACACCCAAAACATCTTATACCACCCTATCCCTATTATTTATTTATTTTAAAACTTTTTTTTCTTTCTCCATCTATCCATACACTAGATAAAGGGAGTGTCACTCACAAGGTTTCACAATCACATGGTCACACCTTAAAAACTCTGTAGTTACTCAATCATCTTCAAGAATCAAGGCTATTGGATTACAGTTTAACAATTTCAGGTATTTCCCTCTACCTACTACAATACATCAAAAACCGAAAAGGGTTATCTATATATGGCATAAGAATAACCTCCAGAATGACCTTTCAACTCTGTATGAAATCTCTCAGCCACTGAAGCTTTATTTTGTTTCATTTCTCTTCCCCCTTTTGATCAGGAAGTCTTTCTCAATCCTACAATGCCAGGGCCCGGCTATTCCCCAGGAGTCATGTCCCATGTTGCCAGGGGGAATTACATCCCCAGGAGTCATGTCCCATGTAAGGGAGAGGGCAGTGACTTCACCCACAGAGTTGGCTTAGAGAGAGGCCACATATGAGCAACAAAAGAGGTTCTCTGGAGGTGAGTCTTAGACATAATCATAAGTAGGCTTAGTATCTCTTTTGCAGGAATAAGCTTCATGGGGGCAAACCCCAAGATCAAGGGCCTGGCTCATCAAATTGGCAGTCCGCAATGATTGCGAGAATATCAGGTCTTCCCCAGGTGGGGAAGTTTAATATTTTCACCTTTTCTCCAAGTTCCTCAAGGGGATTTTGCAAATACTTTTTAATCTTTCTGTCCAGATTACTCTGGTACATCACACCAACCTGTACAAACCAACAAAATCTCACTTTTTGTTCAAGATTCCAGGTAGTTATGCCATTTGAATAAGCTGGTCATACAAGTTAAATTAGATAGTATGCTACCAAAAATATAAATTTTGTACCAGATAAACATCTCTTCCTTTGATCTCACCCAGAAATTTAAGTTTTAAAATATAGTCAATATCATCCTTTATTCTTTAGTCTGATTTACCTTAGTCCTACCCAGATGAGCTTCATTCATATCTCTAATTGAAGTCTGATCACATTTTCAGTGTTTTTTAGCAGTTGCTGTGTGGGGTAATGCCGACTTTCATAGCTCCAGAATTCTAGCTCTGAGTCTCAAGTGTCACACAAATACCTGAAGTTCCGAGGAATGACCAGGTTATACACAAAGAGCTCAGCATCTCAGAATTTAGAAATAACAGTGACAACTCCAAAATAGATGTGAAGGCTGTAAAAGCTTAAAATCCAGGATTTTACAATAGGCCTTAGTCTGATAACCTGTGCTCTCGAATTCAATTCTCAGGGTTTGGTATTATAGTTAGTCCATATTAGTGAGGTGTTATAATATTTGTCTTTTTGTTTCTGGCTTATTTCATTCAACATACTGTCCTCAAGTTTCATTTTCACAGTTGCATGCCTTACAACTTCATTCCTTCTTGCAACCGCTCAATAGTCCCTTGTATGTATACACCACAATTTCTCTTCCAGTCTTCAGGCAATGTATCCTTAGACCGCATCCATCACCATTGCAAAATGCATCACTGCCGTCATAAACCCCAATGTGCAAATGTCCATTCATGTGTCCCTGCGTTCAGTCCTTCCAAGAATACACTTAACTATGGGGTTGCAAGATCATATGGCAGCCCAACCCCTAGCTACCACACTGCGTTCCAGAGGAGCTGCACCATTCTACTTCCCTACCAAGTGAATAGGCACATCTCTCTCTGCATTTTCTCCAGCACTTTTATCTCTTTGTTCATTTTTGAAACAGTTTTATTCACACATCATACTATTCAACCTAAGTAAAAAAAAATCAATGGCTACTGGTATAACCTCATAGCCATGCCTTCACCACCACAATCTATATAAGGACATTTCTATTTCTTCCACAGAGAATCCCATCTCTCTTCACCAAATCCCCTATTACTGACATTTAGCTTTGGCATATTGCCTTTATTACATTCAATGGAAACATATTATAATGTTACTGTTAATTATAGACTCTAGTTTGCACTAATTTTATTTTTTGCATTTTCAACACCTTACATTGTTGACACTTACTTGTTCTCCCCCATGCAAAAACATTCTTATTTATAGATTTAATCTTCATCATTGTCTACTCTAGGTAATGCTGTTATACCATCCCAGTCCTTATCCTCTGTCTTTCCTCTGGTGACATACATGCCCTCAGCCTTTCTTCCTCAAAGCTGAAAACTTTTAAGGAATTTAAATTTTAGACATTACCCTATAACCACCTCCTTTGTCAATCAGTCAAATATTCAACCAACTGCTTTGAATACTTACTATACACTGCACTGTTCAAAGGGAAGCAAGTAATTAGAAAATTTTAGAAGACCTCATGTTCCCTATGAGGAGACTTAGGTCCAGGTTAATTCAATCTACTGCCTACCATCCTCAAATGCCAGCCATTAACATATGTGAATATTTATTTGGTCTATCTTTCCTACTTCCAAACATTGTCTAATAGTGTTGGGCTATAGTTTTCCAGAGCTTTATGATTTAGCTCTACTTTAAACTCTCAACCACCCAAAATATTAATAATAATAAGGTCTATATTGATTAAAGTATTTACTCTTCTCACTCAGTCAAATGGGAATAGACTTTTTTCCCCTTTGGCAGAGCAATATGGAGCACCTATCAGAACCTGAGACGTATTTTTAGACCCTATTTACAGACGTAAGGAGAGAAGAGCAACTGCAACATGGCCACTATAGTCATCTTGTTTTCAGCACGTCATGGTTTCTTTTCCTTCTTTTTTTTTTTGGCATGGGCAGGCTTTAAGAATTGAACCTAGGTCTTCCACATGGCAGGCAAGAATTCTGCAATGGAGCTACCATTGCACTGCCCCATGTTCCATTTTTGCAATTCTATACCCTTACAAGTAGTTGCCCATCTGTCAGTCCTTACTTCATGCAAACCTGAGAAATTATTTGAAGAAGGTTGAGGAATGTGATAGACAAAACAATGGTCCCCCTTCCCAAAGATACCCACCTTTTAATCCCTAGACCTGTGAATATGTTACCTTACATGTGAAAGGAACTTTGTAGGTGTAAGTAATTTAAGAATCTTGACATATAAGAGATTATCCTGGATTGTCTGGTCCAGTCCAATGTAATCACAATGCCCCATATAAGAAGAAGGCAAGAGGGATCAAAGTAAATGAAGGCAATATGATGAGAGCAGAGGAGTGGGGGAGGGAGACAGAAAGAGAGATCAGAAGTTACTGCACTACTGGATTTGAAGATGAAAGAAGGAACTATCAATGAAGGAATGCAGGTGGCATCTAGAAACTGGTAAAGGCAAGGAAACTGATTTTCCCCTAGCCTCCAGAAGGAATCAGTTCATCTTAACTTTAGCCTAGTGAGACTGACTTTGGTTTTTTGACTTCCAGAACTATAAGATAATAAATGTGTTGTTTATAACTAAATTTGTGGTAATTCATAACAGCAGAAATAGGAAAGAAATACAGGTTTTTATGGAAATGTAAATGGGAACATCAAACTCTACTTAGAAATAATAAAATTGAAAGCATTGTGAGACCTCAGCATTCAATATATATATATTAGAAAGCATTTAATATATATATTAGGATAGTATAGTGATTAAGAACATAGACTGTTGAGTTACACAAAATCTGGAATCAAATTTGAACTCTGCTACTGAACAGGTGTGGTAGTATGAAGATGTATGTACTCCAGAAAAACCTATTCTTAAATTAAATTCATTTCTGTGGGTGTATACCCAATGTAACTAGGACATTGATGAGGTTACTTCAGTTAAGTATATCCTACCTCAATCAGGATGGGTCTTGATTCTATTTCTGGAGTCCTTTATAAAAGAATGAAATTCAGACAGAGAGAAAGAAAGCCATATAAGCAAGAAGCTGAAATCAACAAAACCTGGAAGAGAAGGAAGAAATCAGCACAGGCTACCATGTGACAAAGGACCAAGGATTGCCTGCAGCTGGTCTTTGGAAAGAAAGCATCACCCTGATGATGCCTTGATTTGGACAATTTCTTGGTCTCAAAACTGTGAGCAAATAAACTCTTGTTGTTTAATCCAACCATTTCATGTTACTTGCTTTGATCAGTCGCAGAAGCAAACAGATTTTGGTAACAGGAGAGTGGAGTACTGCTATTGCAAATACCAAAAATGTGTACATGGCTTTAAAATTGGGTACTGGGAAAAGACTGGAAGGATTATGAGGTGCTTGAAAGAAAAGTCTTAGATTGCTTAGAAGAGACTGTTCATAAAAAAAATGTGGAAATGAAATGTACTTCCAATGAGGCCTTAGAAGGAGATGATGACTGTGCTATTGGAAACTGGAGGAAAGGAGATTCTAGTTTTAAACTGGCAGAGAACTTGGCAAAATTGAGTTCTGATGTTGTGTGGAAGGAAGAACTTGAGAGTGATGAACTTGGATATTCAGCTAAGGAGATTTCCACTGAAGTGTGAAAGGTACAGCTTGGTTCTACTTGAGCGTACGGTGAAATGAGAGAGGAAAGAAATAAGCTGAGAACTGAACTCCTGGACATAAAGAACCAATAAATTGATGATTTGGAAAATTTTGAGCTTCTGAAAAGTGAGTCCCCAGATACTGGTACTTCACAGGAGAGTCTAACTAAACATGGACCAGTCAGCAATTTTGTGCAAGTCAGGATTGGAGGTTCAGTTATCCTGGAAGGTTCTGTGTGATATTTGACCCCTGTACACTACACACAAGACAAAAAGTTTTTGCAAGATCTGTTT
The DNA here is from genome assembly GCF_023851605.1 of Tamandua tetradactyla. Taxonomy (NCBI): domain Eukaryota; kingdom Metazoa; phylum Chordata; class Mammalia; order Pilosa; family Myrmecophagidae; genus Tamandua; species Tamandua tetradactyla. The sequence goes on from NC_135329.1 coordinate 151,535,398, forward strand.
GAGTGGAACCACTGCCAGCATGGACTAAAAGGGATAGAAAAGGAACAGCTTGAAGGAAAAATCACTCCAAGGGCAGAACCTTGGGAGCTTAGGTCTGTACCAAACTTGGATCAAGAGAATAGGTTCACCCATGCGTGTGGAAAGGGTGAGTCTGAGCCAGTGCTTGGAGAGGGCAGGCCTTCTGCCTGGTTGTTCAGAAAGAGTGCACCTACTCCACTGTTCTGAAAGGGTCAGGGCTATGCTCTGGGTTTTATGGAGAGTCTGACTGTCATCCCAATACTTGGAGAGGATGGAGCTTTCAACCCAGTGTTTGAGAAGAGCATAGTCACTGGAAAGAGCATAGTCATTTGGAAAATGCGGAGCTGCTGCTCCATCAGGCCTGGAGTACAAATCATTGTTCCATAGATGATTCTCAGACCTCAATATCTAATGGAGCTTTCCCTGCAGGGTTTCAGAATGATTGGGGAAACTTGACCCCTGTTTTCCTTCCAGTATCTCCCCATGAGAATGGAAATGTTTACCCTATGACTGTCCTTCCTTTGTATATTAGGAACTTCAGGTTTTACAGGTCTACAGATGGAGGGGAATTGTGCCCAGGACATAGCACACCTAAAAGTGATTTTGATGAGACTTTGTACTAAGCATTGATTCTGAAATGACTTAAGGCTTTTGGCATATTGCGATGGAATGAATGTATTTTGCATATAGAAAGAACATGTCTTTTCTGGGTCCAGAGGGTGGAGTGTGGTGGTTTGAAGTTTTATGTACCCCAGAAAAAAACATGTTCTTAAATCATAATCCATTCCTATAGGTGTAAACGTGTTGTAAGGAGAACCTTTTGAAGAAGTTACTAAGTTAAGGTGCATCCCACTTCAATCAGGATGGGTCTTAATCCTATTACTGGAGTTCTTTATAAGAGAATGAAATTCAGTCAGAAAAAAAAAAAGAAAGCCACAGAAGCAAGAAGATGAAATCAATGAAACTTGGAAGAAAAGGGAGAGACGAGCAGATGCCACCATGTGAAAGAGGAGCCAAGGATTGCTGGCAGCCAGTCTTTGGGAAGAAAGCATTGCCTTGATGATGCCTTGATTTGGACATTTTTCCAACTTCAAAATAAATTCCCACTGTTTAACCTACTGCATTTCATGGTATTTGCTTTGAGAAGCCATGGAAATGAAAACACAAGGCATATTACACTGGTCAAGTTATTTCTCATATGCCAGTCTTTTCATTTATATGATCTTCAAAATGGGAAAAAACAATATCTACACCTGAAGGCTTTTTTTCAATAGTATGGTGTTTTGTTACAATTAATGAACCTATATAAATGTTTTATTATTAATTAAAGTCAATTGTTTACATTAGGGCTCAATCTTTGCATTGTATAGTTCTATGGGTTTTGAAATGGTCCATGCATTCTTCAATTATTATTATTTCTTTAAGTTCCTTTTTTTTAATTAGAGAAGTTGTGGGTTTTACAGAAAAGTCATGTGCAAAACACAGGATTGCCATGTATTATTAAAACTTTGCATTGATATGGTATATTTGCTACAACCGATGTTAGTACTTTTTTTTTCGGCTGTGCAGTGACAGTCACATTTCACTCTTTTCCCATGTGAATATCCCATCACCACAGCACCACTTGTTGAATGTTTTGTTTCGTTTTGTTTCTTGTTTTGGAGTACATGGCTGGGAATCAAACGCAGGTCTCCCACATGGCAGCTGAGAATTCTACCACTGAATTATCTGTGCACCCCAATGTTAGTACACCTGTAAAAGTGTACTATTAACTACAGTCCATGGTTTGTGTTGTAAAGGTCAATGGTCTTTTTAATTATTTATTTTTTATTGCTATATATTATATATTCACATACCATGTAATCATCCAAAGTGTACAATCAATGATTCACAATATCATCATATAGCTGTGCATTTATCATCATAAAAGACTTTTTTTCTTTTTTGTGAAAAAGAACATAGATAAAAAGAGCAATAAATTTCAGAGCACATCATAACAATTACTTGTAGAACAATTTTCAGAGTCTGATATGGGCCACAATTCCACAATTTAATTTTACTTCTAGCTGCTTTAAGATATTGGAGACTAAAAAAAATATCAATTTAATGATTCAGCAATCATATTCGTTTACCTTCTCTGTGTAACTCCACCATCACCTTTGATCTTTCTCTCATTCTTTTTGGGTATTCAATTGTTTTTTAATGTATCAATGTGTCTCTTACCTTTGCCATTACAATCAGTTCCTCATGCTTACGAATTAGGTCCTCATTGTCTGAAAGTGATGAACCGAGATGTTGCTCCTGTAAATCTCTTATAGTTTTCTGAAACCAACAAGTCACCTAGGTAAGAAACAACAAAAAAAATCAAATTACAAATGATCAGAACAAGTGAGTGAAAATTCAAAAATACTTCCTCAATCTTTCAAAACTGAAGCTACTTCAATTTCTCTTTGTATAAACACATCTCATGTATTAGGTTAATATAATCAGGTTTTCATTTTTTCTTCTTTTTAAAATCTACATGCTTAGCAGAATAAAAAAGCAATATAATCCCAGAGAAGCATGAAAATGATTTATCAGTTCAGGAGATTACATGGTATGAAGAAAATAATTCAAAATCTCCTAACAAGGAAGAACCAAAACAGATTCCCATGAACTCCCTAAATTATGCATTCTTTTAGACTATGAGATTTCTTTCCTGGATCAGAATCTAAATCTGAATATAGTTATATAGACCCATATTAAGATATTAAACAGCAATGTAAAATTATATTTTCTACTATAAAAAGACAATGCAAAATATTTAGTTTACTGCAATTCCTGGAAACTTGTATTCAGGAAATAAACAGAGAAGTTATTAAAATTCTGTTGACATTATAAAATGGCTCAGGGCATGAATCACATTCATTTAGACTTGATACAGAATACGTGTCATACACAGTGCTAAAACAGCAAACAGCAGAGAACTTGAGAGAAACTTTAAATTTTTAAATGTTTCCCTAACTTGAGATGGAACAAATGACATGGAACCTCTGGATGCAGATTACTTCCCCAATTAAAAGAAAGAGATTTGGATTTTTACTCTCACATCCTGTATATCATTATACTCATGATCACATCATAGCTACCAATTCTTAAACAACTTCAACAGTTTTCTAGTTGCCTTTTGAGCATCATCTCTATTTCTCTCACAATTCTATAAGATATTATATTATCATTTTAGAGAAAAGATAACTGATGTTAGATGAGATTAAGCAGTTTATCTAGGGATATATAATAAAAGGCAGAGAGGATTTATCTCCAAGTCTGTATCATTTCAAAGACCATGTTCTTTCCACCGTACCCTGCAGCCACAATAGGATAAATCTCACAGCCCTGTCGTTACAGCAGAAGGATGTCCAAACATAAATAATGGATTCCAGCAACCCACTCAAAATGGTGAGGATTGTCACAGTCTTATCCTTTTTTCTTTAGTCGAAGTTGTCTTGCCAGGGACAGCTTTGGAATTTCTCTGAAATCTTATAACATGGGCATATGTGTGAAGCTGAAGAAAGTTAGATATGCCTGGAGTTTACATAATAAATGTACACACATACAAACACACACACAAATATGCACACACACACACACAGAAGCAGAGTTGGAGTTCAACTAGAATAAGACATCTCATGACAATGAGAAGACAGATCAAAAAACTGATGGTGAGATCAAAAGGTCTGGCCCAACGCAGCATTTTAAGAAGGGACTAGGCAATAAAATATGATGAAAGATGGTTTCTCCAGCTTCAGTTCATTAGAAATTCTTGCTAACCAGCATTTGATCCCCTCATCTGTGCAAAGATAAGCTTAGTGGTAACCCTGTAGAAGTTTTCATGTGAAGTGCACTCCATTTTCTACAAAATGTTTGGCAATGTATGCACAATATTCATATTCAGCCAGTACCTGTGTCAAAAGCATTGTGTGTATGTATTTCCAATTATTTGAAGACAGTCTGTTTCTCTGGTATCCCAATTAGAACTAGATGATATATACAATGTGGATTAGAAGAAACACATAGAGAAGATCTCATTATCATGAGCCATAAAACTTAGCCACTAATTTTTGTAAAACAAAATGATTTCTCACATTTTGTTTTACAAAATTTCTCACATGATTCAGTAAGACCCATATAAAAACACAACTAGAGGAACTGCTTAAAGGTTTTTTCAAAGTAAAGTAGACCATGAATATAACTTTCAGAACTCACTTATTTTATTAAATAAAGAGGTGAATTTTATTCATTCTTAGCTAAAGTGGAAGAAACCCAGATATCTCGAGAATGCTTTAACAGGGACAGTTAATATAGTGTCTGAGTGAATGAAAAATGCATACAAACAGGTGCTTACTAATCTCTAAAAACAGATGGGAAGCCTGAACCCTCAGATAATCCTATTAAATTTCGTGAGTCAAAGACTAGTCATCTAACATATGCTGACAGTGATGAAAGTCAGGAAGGAGTGAGTTGTTTTGATTTTTTTAAGGTATCTACTGACCTCACCCCCTAGATTTGGCAGAACCCTCTCAACCCACAAAAGATATTATTCCTGTAAAGGAAAATACCATTCCCTCTAAGAAAATGCAATTAAAATCTATGGTGATAGTCAGTATGTCCTGCTCACAAACTGCCCACTAAAGATGGCCTCCTCTCTTGATCTGTACATTTTTCCTACCAGAAGCATCCTGGATAAAAACAACTTGGCATAAAGCTCATAAGTAAGTAGATCATGGTGAGTGTATTACAGCTCATCTTGAGACCCTCAGATCAGATTTACAGTGTATGCTGTGGGATGCACATAGAGAAGGCTCTCCAAATACCTCTGATGCTAAAAGCAAGATGCCCTAAATAACCAAGAACATGTCAACCATATTAGTCTGACACACAGTAAATCAGTCATTTCGTCCAGCAAGTAGCTACTGCAGACAGCTGCACCGATATTCCAAGTGTACTTTTTATAAACTTTTAAATTATATCAGCTGCTGTCCCAAAGCCTAAATGTTAAGTATGATAAACGATGCATCATAGCATTTCTGCAGAACACGGTCTTTGTAAAAGGAAAAAAATGTGAGCCAAGGGTTGGAGGGATGTGGAAAGAAAGCAAGAAATAAAAGCATTCAGAATATGACCTGGAAAGTGGTTCTGAACAATGAAGGATTACGTGGAGGAAACGAGACTAATTCTCCTCTCTCATCTCAGTTTCTACCTTTTCATCTTGACCTGAGCAATGTCAGCTCGCTCATCGTACCTGTCTGACATGACATTGTAGGTAGTTAGGACCCAAGGAAGACAAGACTGAAGTAGAGAAAGAGTGAGGCAGACTGGGCGTCTCCACACCTACGGCCAGGGACCCCCTACTAGAGGGTAAAGAGAGAGACAGAGGAAGAGAAGTTAGCAAAGATACAAAGGAGGAGAAATCAGGGATGGTCAGTGAAAATAAAAAATTACCTTGGAAGTTAAATAGGACAGCAGGATAAACTGTCAAATGGTGCAGACCTGCCCTGACCAATGTGGTAGCCACTAACCAGGTGTGGCTGCTGAATACTTGAAATGTTGCTAGACAAACCCAAGATGTGCTGTAATTGTAAAATACACAGCAGATTTTGGATGTGTGGCTGGTTCAGTGGTAGAATGCTCACCTTCCATGCGGGAGACCTAGGTTCGATTCCCAGACCATGCACCCCTCCCAAAAAAAGGGAAGAAAAATACACAGCAGATTTCACAGACTTAGCACAAAAAAATAATGAAATTTTATGTTGGATTATATATTTGAATAATAATATTTGAGTATGTTGGATTAAATAAAATACAAATTTTTAATTTTTTATGTAACTTTTTGAATATTTCTTTTTCCTTTTTTCAATGTGGCTACTAGGAAATTTAAAATCCCATATGTGGCCCCCATTATTTTTTATTACATGGTGCTGTAATTCCAAGTTGATTTGTTAAATGTAAATCTAATGATTGAATTTAAATTAAAATAGTGGAGAGGGGCCTGACATGCTGGAGACCTGGGTTCGATTCCCAGTGCCTGCCTGTGGGAAAAAAAAAAGGCAGATACGCTAAACTAAAATAGTGAGCCTAGAGAATAGTGGGATGGGATATCAGGTGGTAAGAATTTAAGAAAGATCACTGAGAAGAAGTCTGTCAGCTAAGTGAAGAGGGGATGACGTGATAACTTTAAAGAAAGCAACAAAAGGACTCTTTGTTTTAAGGAACAAACTTTTTCTCTCTATTTGATCAGATGAGACCATTTTTGCAGGTAGAAGGAACAGACCCAGGAAAAAGGGAGACACTGAAAATCAGGAAGGTCTATATAGGAATATACCAGAGGCAATAGGAAGGTCGGGAGAGAGCACTATTGAAAGGGTCAGCTTGGGCAAGGAAGGACTAGTTTTTGGTATAGATCTGTTTAGCTCATTTGGTTGTTGGACATTTCTCCCACCTCTCCCTCTATTGAGAGATAAGAATGAACAGAAAAAGAGACATGAACCCAGCCTTTATAGAGGTGTCAGGTTGGTTACAGCTGTTACCTTGCTCCACTTTTACACCGTTCCTATGAAGAAAATATTTGCCTTTTCAACAGACAAGAAACAGACTCAGACAAGTTAAGCAACTTGCCAAAAGTCACACAAACAATAAGAGGGAAGTCCCATGGGGGGGGGGGGGGGGGACAGAAATGCTAGGAACAGAATTCATGCTTCCCTATTTACTATTCTTTCTTCTCTTCACAGCCATCAACAAAGGATTCCTGAGAGTAGAAGTGGTTTTTATGAACATTCTTAAAAAACCCATAGTGATAGAACCTAATTCTAACATGGAAATAGGTCCTGTGTACATCACAGGAGCTAAATGGAAATACTGATGCACTCAGAAGGGATAATGAATTTGTGGACCAGGTCCTTCAGAAGATGGTCTGAGAGGAAGAGACTGGCTGTGGGCAGAGGAGACGGCAAGGACAGACTGAGCATTTCAGTCAACAAAGAGTACAACACAGGGAACAAAAGCAGTAGTAAATGCTCTCTGATGGTCAAGGATAAACAACCCAGGTGGCAAGAAGGTGAACTTGTGTTGTAGCCTAAAGCTACACATCATCAAATTGACATAAACCATAGCCGTCTCTTGACATGCAGTTTGTTCTACAATCTGAGATCAAATCTTATTTTTCTGATTTTCATTTAAATTATGCTGGAGGAGGTAAGCTAGCAATAAGCAGTTCAAACCACCTTAACACAAAGGCTTAAGAGAAGATGCAAATTACTTACATTTTCTTTTCCATGAGCAGAATAGTTTCTGACAAATAACCAGTTATTATTAGACACAGAAAAATTAATGGGGGTAAGGGAAGACATCAGTTATTTATCTTTAACCCAGGGCTTTTGGCAGTATTTCTTCCAATTACCAAAAATACATAAACATAAACATAAACGTTTTCAATTATAGTTGACGGTCACAGGTGACAGTTCCGATGTTTACTTTGATTTCGAAGGCATGTTAGTATTACAATAACACACCAGCTTTTTTTAAAATTTATTTTCTTTTTAGGATAAGGAAATAAGTTGTTATTCTGTATTAGGCAAGTTCAGTCAGATGCACTTTGTAGTTAGCTAGGCAATAACCAGACTTCAACTAGCCATTTTCTCTGTTAGGTGATAATGTGTATTTAGGAGAAAAGGCATTAAAGGTACAATCTCTGATGTTTATACCTGAGAACTCGGGAGCAGGGTAGGAAAGAAGAATTGCCTCAAAAAAATGTGGATTGGGTTTTTATTTTAGGTGCATTCTGAGACTGATCTAATTACTGACCCATTATTATCTGGACTTGGGTCTCAGAGATTCTTGGAAAATAATGTTCATAATATTCTTTTCTGAAATTTGGGAACCCTCTAGGAACTACTGAAGTCAGCAGGTTTTAGGCCTTAGAGATGTATTAGTATTTCTGGGACAAACAATCAAATCCCAGCATTCTCTTATGATCAGTTGTAGAAAAACTAAATTATATTATTCATCAATAGATAACATTCGTTACTTTATAAACATCTTCAGAGATAATAGCTCCCTGTCTAGAATCACAATTTTATGTATTTCATTATTTTGATGTATTAACATACAATTTCTCTTTATACATTTGTATTTCAAGAAAAATACCATTAAGGATTTTTTCTTTCCCCTTCCCAACGTTGCCCTCAATTTTTGTTTGTTTTTGGATAAACGCTTTACTTCCAATCTACTTAATGATGTAAAGTTGTTTAGTCCAATGGATAAGAACAGTACGGTGCAAGTCTTTGAACCTAAATTTTATTTCTAGCATTACCTCTGACTCATTGGGGGAAATTCTTAACAGTGGTGGAAATTTTTTCAAAAAAGGAAATGGAGCCTCGCCCCATATCTTGGCTATGTGCACCCCTGCCAAAGATAACTAAGGCATGGTTTTCCTAATATAACTTAGGGGTCCACTCTAAGTGACCTGAGCCAATTATATTCAGAGTATGTGTGTGAGAGAAAGAGAGATAAATAGAGTGACAGAGTGTGGGACCAAAATTTGGCATTTTCACATTATCACCCAATTCCTTGTATCTGTCGCTAATGGATTTCATACTGAAGCTTTGGCATAAACCACCGGAAGTTGGCAAAAATGAGTGTCAGAAACCATCATACAGACAGGATAAATAACTGCTAGATTTCAAAGGCTTTTTTTTAATCCTTTCAAAAAGGCCATCTATTATTTTGTTTCTTGATTGGCTTCCCTTAAAAAATATTAAAATTAATCAAGCCTCTGCTTCGTCTTTGGCTACTGTGGGAATGAGGGAGGAAGGAAGGACAAGTCCCACTTCCTGGTCATTTTGGTGGATGGGGTCTGAGGGGTGGTGTCAGTATTGAGTAAAGGCAAAGCGAGTAATCTCCAGCACGCAGGGCAAAGAAGAAAAAAGAGCTCAGGGAGGTGGAAGGAGATGCATAGGCAGCCCCCGTACTTAGTAGATGGCTCAAGCAGCAACAGCAAATGTTGTCATATAATGGGAGGGTATGAAGGTTGTGGAGTGAATGCAGAAAATACAGGGAACAGGCCTTGGATTTTTAAGCCTTGCCCAGAGAGTACAAACATCATATGGCTTTGTCGGGTCCTGTAACTTCTGAAAATGCAATTTAGGTACAGTGCATGTCCCTCATTCCCTCCTTCCCATCAACTGATTTGGGGGTTTAAATAATTATGCCCAATTAAAATGTTGTTAAAATCCGAGGTCAGCTAAATAGTATACAGAAGTGACAGATAAACTAGGTTTAATGGCAATGTAATCAACTATAATATGTATAAATGAGGTAAAGAAATAGCTGAGGAGTGGAGAACGTTAGGGAGGAAAAATTTTATTTTTAACTTTATCTTTCAGATAAAACTAACTTTTTGAATAAACATACCTTACCATGTGTCATGCTGAGCTTTAAGCATTTTTTACCTGTATATCTTGTTATATTTTTAAAACAAATTTATAGTTAGATACTATCATTATCCCCATTTTACAGAAGAGGAAACTGAGGCACAGAGGTCTAAGTAACTTGCCCAAAGTCACATAGCTGGTCAAGGTATAAACTGAGATTCACATCCATACCACCTCTTCCAGAATCCCTGGGTAACACTAACTTTAACATTCAGTGCCATTGAAAGCGATGGTGGTTACCAATGTTCTAATTAGAAGTTTACATTGCTTCCAAATCACATGTTTCTCCTACAAATACACTAAGATTCTATGCATTTACTGCTGGCATGCCTTCAAATAAATTCTACAGACAGCTCACGTGCTAATATGAAATTCCGTGATGATCTTTAAACTACAAGTGATTGGATAGTCATGTTTGTCTGTTACTGAACCAAATTTATGGGTACTGGTATTAGCAAAATAACTTGATCCTTATTTTGGTCCCATACCAGCCAGTGTTTGAAAACTACATACAAAGAAGATTTTTTTTTTTAAATCCTTGTTACAGACTAGCTACAAAACTATGCACTTTATATATTATCTCATGTTAATTTAAGCTTGTCAATCATTCCCATTTCTAAATCCTAGTTAGAAAGTGGCATCATATAAATAAGAATACACTGCACACAGGCGCACACACAGCTTTGTAGATGCTTGTCAGGTATGAGACTGGGGCCTGGAGGCTGTGTTTCATTTGTCATCTCTGATATCATTTTCATTGCCTATTGACAATGAAAATACTGCATGACTATGATATACATTGCACTTAAATTGCAAAACCACAAAATCTTCCAAATATAAATTATAATACCTCCCCCATTATTGTACCTTATAAGTATATATGATGTGGGTAGTAAAAAGAGATTGTCTGCCCTTCTTAATTCTCCTAGATGCCCTTGACACTGTCTTGTACAAAGAGACCATGAGTAACCTAGTTTTAATTTATTTGTTTTTCTCACTTATGCCTGATTGGAGCAATTGAGAAAAATTACATTCATAAATCTTCTTGCCAAGATAATTAATTATGCACGAAAACCTCCAAGCTGCTTCTGATTTTCATTAATGAAGCAGATTATCTGCAAAATAAGATGCTGTTAGAGTTGAAAAGAAAGGTCAGCTGCTCATCTGTAAGTGTAAAACAATTACAAATTTTTACATCTGAAAAAGTGATAAAGACATAACATGCTTGTGTTTATCAGGCTATCACATCCCAGTTAAGATAGAGCTGTATATGGTTTCCATTTACTCCTTTTTTTTTCTTGCTAGTGCTGCAAATCTTATTTAAGTATGTCACTTCTCTGGTCAGTGATTTTTTTTCCAAAGGAGAATTAACTGAACTATTACAGTTCAAAAGCATTAGGCCATCAGCCCTTAGAAATAGAGAAGCACTACATGCCTCTTTTAAATGGCCCTTACTAGAGAACACACATCAGATACTCAGACATCCACATTGTTATTCATCAGCAACCTTTGCTTTAATTCTCCACTTAATTTTCCCTTTTCTTAAGTGATTAAAATGATTGACAAAGCTGGTATTTTACTAATCTAAGGTTTGACAGCTCCCATATACCCTAGAATACGTACAGAATAGATAAAAAAAACTTTCTCTATCATGTTCTTCTATCATGTCGAGTAGTAGCCCCTTGCTCTCCAATGAAGCATGTACCTCTGTATCAACTCACAGTTTCATAATGTTCTAGAATCATCAGGTAAATCATCCAGGAGAATGATAATCATAGATCTCTATTACTAATTAATAGAGTCACACTCAATTTAGTGTCCCTGCTACTATTCCTTCACCATTGCATTGATAAAACTTCAAAGTACAACTTTTAGAAACATTTAAAAATTTAAGTAAAATAATTATGTTTATACCTATTTAGAATTTAAAAATTTCCTTGTTCACAGCAAATTCAATGCAGAAAGCATTAATTATTGTTTATAATATTGAGGACTCTGCTTCCTCATCAATATAATATATGTTCAATTGTGCTATATTCAATAGTGGAATACTGCATAGCCATTAAAATGGTTTATTCTGTTTTTTGACACAGGAAGATATCTATGACTTGTTAAATTTAATAAAACTTAGGTTATAATATAGTAGATATAGGTTATTTCATTCATTTTTCTTTGGTTGGTTGCATTAATAAATGTGTGTGGAGACATGACCACACTCATCCTTCGATAGAGAAGTTGTAACTACACCAAAATGCTAATGATGATTATCTGTAAGGATTGTAAGCTCATCTACATATTTTTTAAAAGGAGCATTAAGTCGGAAGCAGAAAAAATACTCCAAACTTTTTCTTTTAAACTTTTGAGGGCCCTCTGAGCAAGTATGGCTACTAAGATTATTAAAGTGGCTTTTATTTTATCACATCCTGTGAATTTAAAATAAGTAATGAAATTGGCCTTCAATCCAAGACCAGTATTCACTTAAGCACTGATGGTAGAGACAGGTGGGGTTGGAGAGTATGCATTATGCTGGGCATTCACTTGCCTTTTCTGACACAATGATCAAAATTGCTAATACAAAAACAGCAGTTATGTGCCAGGTACAGTTCTAAGCACTTGATGTGTAACAACTCATTTGATCGTCTTCACAACACTTTAAGGTATGATTATTATCCACATTTTACAGACATCTGGGGCTTGGGGAGGTTGTATAATTGCTCACAGTTGCTCAGCTGGTAAGTGGTGGCACTAGGATGTGAACCCAGCAGTCTGGCCTCAGTGTCCCTGTTCTTACAAGCACACTAGGATGATGGTGTTAGCAATTACTCCCGCTGCTGCCACTGGTGTTAGCAAGAGAAAATGTAACACGGGCTGTTTCAAGATTAAGAGTCTGTATTTCATCCTTAAGGAAATGACTAACATTTAAGGAATGACTATTTTTAAAACAATATTTCTTCATATTACAATTAAATTAATTTTGATTTAAGGATTGTTAAGGATGGAATATAAATGAAAGCCTATTTCTTTTCTTTACCTCAAATATATACTACATCTATAATAGCATCTGACAACTAAATAGCATTTAGAGACCTGGATGGGTATAATAACAGTCATACTAAACCCAGGGGAAAGAATCTGGGCCCAATGAGAAAGATTTCATAAGTTGTATGGTTTAACCAAGGACAGGGAGGACATAGAAACTAATATTTAATAAATGTGTCTTAAAGTGCCAGATTTATACTACAAGTTTTACATATGTTATTTTATTGAGTCCTTTTAACAAATCTGTAAATTAAGTATTATGATTCCCAATTGAAAGATGAAGTCCTAAGAGTGAGAGAAGTCACCAAGGCAGAAATCCTTTGCGATGATCTTACTTTAATTATTATCAACTCAACTTTCTGTTTTCCATAGTTGGCAAGGTATCTAGATTTCCCTTAAGTGTGGAACTGAGTTAGAACGTTCATTTTGTATCTTCTGAATCTTTGTGCGATATTTTCTTTTTTTACACTGTAGTTGGTTCAGGTGGATAATTATTGCCATAGAGAGGTGGCAGGAAGGTGAGACTACTGTCTTAAACAAAATCTATAAAACTGAATGTAGCTGCTTTATCATTCTTAGAGGAACTTGATCTTTGCTTAGGAAGCCTCTTCGATGAGACTTTCTATTACCTTTACATTGTTTTAATCTGTACAAAAGAATTGAGGTTAGAAAGAAACTCCTTATAAAAATACCAGCAGACTTTTTTTTTTGCAGAAATGGAAAAAACAATTCTCAAATTTAAATGGAATGGCAAGGAGACCTGAGTAGCCAAAACAATGTTGAAAAATAAACAGGGCTTCTCCTACTTTGGAGAATACCCATGCTCATTTTTCTTTGTGTGTACTTTTGTTGCACATTAAAGTTTTGAGCTGTACACATACATACACACACACACACAAAGTAAACAGGGTTGTAGGACTCATACTTCTTCAGATTATATTACAAAGTGAGAGTAATCAAAAGTGTGGTACTGACATAGGACAGACAAATAAACCAGTGGAGCAGAATTGAAAGTCCAGAAACAGACCCACATATCTATGGTCAATTGATTTTTTACAAGGGTGCTAAGTAAATGCAGTGGGGAAAAAAATTGTCTCCTCAACAAATAGTGTTAGGAAAACTCTGTGTATCCACATGCAGAAAAATGAAGTCGGACCTCTAAGTCACAGAATATGCAAAAGTCAACTCAAAATGGACCTAGGACCTAAATATAAGAGCTGAAACTCTAAAACTCTTAGAAGATAATATTACAAAATGTCATGATCTGGTTTTGACAAGGCCCCCAAATCCTTTGAACTGGGACAAAAGAGTCTTTTAAATAATCGGGCATGGAAAACTGGATATCAATAGCCAAGAGAATGAAAGAGGACCCCTATCTTACACCCTCCACAAAAATTAACTCAAAGTGGATCAAACACTTAAATATAATAACTAGCACCATAAAGCTTCTAGAAGAAAATGTAAGGAAACACCTTCAAGACCTACTAATAGGAGGGAGCTCCCTAAACTTCATACTCAAAGCACAAGCAGCAAAATAAAGAAATAGATAAATGGGAATTCCTCAAAAATCAAATGCTTCTGCACCTCAAAAGACTCTGTCAAAAAGGTGAAGAGGCAGCCAACTCACTGGGAGAAGATATTTGGAAAGCACATATCAGACAAAGGTCTCATTTCCTGTATATACAGAGAAATCATACAACTCAACAACAAAAGAACAAACAACCCAATTATAAAATGGGCTAAAGATATGAATAGGCATTTTTATGAAGAGCAAATACAGATGGTTCAAAAGCACATGAAGAGATGCTCATTTTCACTGGCTATAAGGGAAATGCAGACCAAGACTACAATGAGATACTACCTCACACCTATATGAATGGCAGCTATTAAACAAACAGGAAGCTATAAATGTTGGAGAGGATGTGGAGAAACTGGGACACTTATGCCCTGCTGGTGGTAATGTATAATGGTGCAGCCACTGTGGAAGACTGTTTGGAGGTTCCTTAGGAAACTACTTATTGAGTTGCCCTATGGCCCAGCAATAGCACTACTTGGTATATACCCAGAAGAGCTGAAAGCAACAACACAAACAGACATTTGCACACCAATGTTCATAGCAGCATTATTCACAATTGCCAAAAGATGGAAACAAACCAAATGCCCATCAATAGAAGAGTGGATCAACAAAATGTGGTATATACATATGATGGAATATTATGCAGCAGTAAGACAAACTGACATCCAGAACCACATGACAAGATGGATGAGTCTTGAGGACATAATGCTGAGTGAAGTTAGCCAGACACAAAAGGATAGACGTTGTATGAGTCCCCTTTTATGACCAGCATAAAGGTATAATTGGAGGCTTACACTATGGAAGATAGGGGACTTAGAGATACATAGAAGCTAGAGATGGGTGAACTGTTAGCTAATGAGGTTGAACTCTAATGTAAGGGAATAGATAGGAGCAAAGGTGATTCTCTAGTGTGTCTAGAAGTAATATTACCGTATTGAAGATGTACAAAATTGAAAGGAGTTGTACAGACCTACATGTTCCACTGACTTGCACTAGAAATATGAGTGAGTTCTCGTAAGAATGACTTCAAAGTTATGATTCCTGTATAAACAGTGTTTAAGTCTAGAGTACAAGGGTAAAACTACTATTGCATGCTATGAGCTAAGTTCAAAAGGAAACCATCAGCACTACCACAGCAAAAGCAGAGGTAAATAATGGGGTGAGGGGCAACTGTTAAGAGGAGGTTTAGATTTCCTATTTGGAAGGGTGTGTTTACTGGTTTTCTGTCTCTTGGGAACAATGAAATTACCTAAGATTGAGAGTGTTGATGGACTGTGTACTTTGGGCCTTCTATATGATGGGTAACAAAAGAACCAATAGACAAATTTGATTTAATCAAAATTGAAAACTTTTGTACATAGAAGGTAGTTATCAAGAAAGTGAAAAGAAAACCTACAGAATGAGAGGAAATAAATTCAAACCATATATAGGATAAGGATTTAATATCCAGAATATATAAAGAAATCCTACAACACAACAACAAAAAGATAACACAATTCTTTAAAATCGGCAAATGACTTGAACAGATATTTCTCCAAAGAAGAATGTCTTTTTGAAATTTGTATAATGTCTTCTGTATAATGTCTTTTTGTCATTTGTATAATGTCTATACAAATGGCTAATAAGTACAAGAAAAGAGTCTCAAACTTTTTAGCCATTAAGGAAATGCATATTGAAGCCACAATGATATACAACCTCACACTCACAAGGATGGCTATCAGTAAAAACAAACAAATAAAAAACAGAAAATAAGTGAAGAGGATGTAGAGAAATTGGAACTCTAGTACATTGTTGGGGGAATGTTACATAGTCTAGTCATTATGGAAAGTGATATGGTGGTTCCTCAGAAAGTTAAATATAGAATTACCATTTGACCCAGCAATCCCTCTTCTATGTACATACCCAAAGAGAATGAGAAAAGGGCCACAAACAGGCACTTGTACACTAATGTTTATAATTATTCACAAGCCAAAAGCTGTAAACAATCCAAGCGTCTATCGACAAATGAATGGATAAACAAAATGTGTTATATATGCACAGTGGTATATTATTCAGTCATTAGAAAAAAATGAAGTTCTGAGACATGTTGTAACATGGAAGAACCTTGAAAACATTACACTTAGAGAAATAAGTGAAACACATAAGGACAAAATTGTATGATTTCATTTAAAAGGGATGACTAGAAATAGCAAATTTTCAGACAGCGAAAGCAGATTAACACTTACCAGAGGAGGGAGGGAATGGAGAGGGAGAGAAAGGAGAGTATGTGTTTATAAAAATAAAATAAATATTAAAATAAAACTGCTCCATATGATAAAGTTAGAGAGATCCTTCATGTTTTCTTGGAAGCACTAGAAACAGGGGTTGGGGTTCTGAACTCAAGAATGGAAAATTAAAAAAAGGTTTCTGTAGGGAAACAGCAGCTCCAGGAACATGGTGACAAATCAGGATTTGAAAGGAGAGAGGGAAATTGAGAAAGAGAAACAGAGAAATGGCTATAATGGACCCATTTATGATGGTGGACACAAGGAACTACAGAAACAGCTGTCTGATAAACAATTTCCATTCTTATTCTGTGCATTAATTCCCGTTTGTTATGCCAGAATCATCAATAAAAGGTTGTCGAGCTAGATGACAGCACTCCAGTTAATGAGCATGTAGAGGTGGGATGGGGGCTCCACTGGAGATTGTTAGGCAAATTATAGCAGAAGCAAGAAGCAGTAGTGTCAAGGAAAATGTAATAACAGCAGAGATAGATATGGTAGCTTGGAGGGGGAGGCAACAAAATGCGACCAAGAGAATATATGGCTAGAGACCTCTCCATTTGGTGTCTGATCTAGTGCCACCTCTTCCAAAAGGGCTTCTCTGGTTAAAAGTGGACCAAAACAAGTCAGAATCGATTGCCCAACTTTATTTTCTTTATAGCACTTACCATTAATTAATTATTTATTATGTTTTTCTCATTGCAATAGAACAGGGGTGATTTTTGTCAACCAGAGGACATTTGGCAATATCTGGAGTGCTACTGGCATCTTGTGAGTAGGGGATAAGGATTCTGCTAAACATCTTATAATGCACAGGGCAGCCTCCACAATATGAAATTATCTGTCACCAGATGTTAATGGTGCCATGATTGAGAAACTCTGCCTTAAAGGAAAAATTCCTTGAGGAAAGTGATTTTGTCCTGTGACTGCTGTATCTCCAGCAGTTATAGTAGGACATAGTACATAACAGGTGCTCCATAAATATTAGGTGAAAGGCTGATCATTGTTGAAATCCTAACTTTACTGTCTCTACAGTTTCTCAGAGCAATAACATAAAACGTGTGAAGAGATTCCTTTTCCGGGCACCCAGACCAGGAGACCGCCATCCCATATCATTTGCCCTCTGAGTGCCCTCTACATAATCTGTACCAGATTTGAGCATGGGGTTAGGGCAATTAGAAATGCTGCAATAAATATCCCACTTATTTGAGTGGGGTAATGAGCTCTAAGAAGTCTAAAAAATCATCAACCCTCCATCCCAACCCCCTCACTCCCTCACACACGCACAAAATAGCTCTCTAACCACTGTGCACAGGCCAAGGTAATTTACTTCACTGTCACCAGACCACTCTTCAAATGGCATTATATCTATTTCGACTGACAGACTCACATTAGAAACAATTTGGCACAATTCAGCACCATCATACCCTTCCAACTTTTAAGAAAACTGCAATTAACATTTCAGAACTTCAAACAAATGTGTTTAAAAGTAGTGACCTGGAATGGAATGAGAAAGAGAATCCCAAGATAGAATATAGTAATTTTCAAAACTGTCTATGGTATTCTCCTTTTATAAAATCAATATGATAGTGAAAGGAAATAAAAACCTTTGTTTTGATACTATTTACTTTAGGAAAAAAACGTAGTATTTTGGATCACAACTACTGAGAAACTGTCCCAGGGCATGGATAATCCACACAATCACCAAATCTCATTAGCTCAGGCAGGGAGATCAACAACCCTTTTGGTTACCTGTTTTTCTTGCTGGTCCCACTGACATATCTGCAGAACCTGCCCCAATTCCTGCCGCTGCTGCTTCAGGTACTTGTCTAGTTGCCTTCTCCTGTCTTGTAATAGTTCAAGAAGGCTGTCGATCTTCAGGCAGCTGCTTTGAGCTCCATGAATCAACTCGGAATTCATGTTAGGCCCATCACATTTAAATTTTTCTATGAATTCAGTGAGTTGTTGACTTTTGTTTAAAAGAGCTAATGATCGTTCTAAGAGTTCTGGAAGAAAATTAAAATGAAAAAGAATAGTGGTACAAGTAAATTTTTCTATAGCAATATTCAGACTTCATATACTTTAAAATGTATGTACAATTTAATAATAAACTGTCCTGCAAGGAATTTAAATGGGTAAACATAAATTGTTTATGATATTTGAGAGAAATAACTAGTCAAATTACCTTGGCCAAAGAACAGCTATATAGTTAATTGCCAACTGCTAGAATGCTAAAGTTTAGTGATAGTATGATACAGTATAGGGAGTGCAAAGACCACTGGATTTTCAGCACTGGTTCTGTTGGTTTTACTAGTGTGATACTGAAGAAGGTGTCCAGCTCTCTTTGAAGTGTTATTCTACATTGTGAGGTGACTGGTCTAAATCAGAGGTTTAAGTCTTATACCCACTGTGGCCAAACAAAACCTTAATGAATGTGGAGGCCAAGTACCCAGGTGACATAGACTACAGCAAAGTGGAAAGTGCTTGCTCAGTCTAATGGAGTCAGCTGTCACCTAGTTTAAAGCCAATTATTGATAGGAAGGATTACAAGTCCAGTGTTGATGGAACTTCCAATTTTTTTTGGTTACATATTTTCACGTGAAAATTTTTTATTTCTAAATGTTTATAATTTGTATTTTTTCAGAAAAACAAAAAAAAATGTCCATCTGCCAAAGGGACTACCAGTTTGTGATCTCTGGAGAAAACAGAGTTGCAGATTTGGATCACATCTCCTAGAAGTGACAGTTTAAGTCTGAAAATTGAATGATAACCAAGGGAGAAAGTATAGAAAGGGATGGAGTTGAGAACAGTACTTTGAGGAGCATTACACTTGGGATTAATCAGAGGAACAGTTGGGGAACAGTCCAGGCTCCACATGCCAGAAAACAAGGAACCATTCACGACACACCCCTCTCCTTCATCCTACCATCACCAAGACCTGTCCATTTTACCCTCTATCTCCCAAATTGGTCCATTTCTCTCCATCTCCACCACAGAAACCATCATCTGTTGCCTGGATTAATGCAGTTTTCTTTTAATTGTGTCCCCTCTCCAATCCATACATCAATTCTTGATACTATAGCCAGAGACATGTTTCCAAAACATATCATGTCTCATTACCCACTCCTCACTTAAGGCACTTTGGTGGTTTCCTACTGCCTTGTCATTCAGGACAGTGCCCCCTTAATGTGGGTTACTGGGTCTGGCGTGGTCTGGTCCCTATCTTCCTCTTCAGAAGTTTCAACCTCTGCTCTTCATCTCCACAGACCTCCTTCAATTCTTCACGCATACTAAACCTCCTTCTGCCCCAGGACTTTTCACTCTTTCCTTTGCCAGGGCACTATTCTTCCCCATCCCTTCTTCCTACCATAATTCTACTCTATTTCAGGTTTCAGTCAATTCCTCAAACAACAAAAAGACTGGATTAAATTCCCCTATAATAAGTGCTCATAGCACAATGTTGCTTTCATTCAGATCACTTATTTATCACACATATAAAATTTCACACTTTATGTATGGGTTTATTTGGTTATCATCTGTCTTTGCCACTAGGCTCTCATGCAATTTGAGGTCAGGGACCATGACTGTATCCCCAGTACTTAACACGGTTACTAGCATAGTGGGGATGTCCAATAATTTTTGCAAGCCTTGAAGGAGATGAAGTGTAATAAAACAGACAGGAGAATTAGGAGAGTTTTAGGCATCAGAGGTCAGCAGCAGGAGATGTTGGGATTTTGTGATGGGTAAGTGATGGAGACTTGGGATTTTGTGATGGGTAAGTGATGGAAACAGAAGCCAAGTGACCAATTTGAGGAGTGGGAAGCTAGTGATAAAATAAACTATAAGACAGGACACTCTTTAAAAAATTTGTTAGAAAAGAAAGATAATATACTATCTCAGGAAAACAGCAGGGTTGAATGTATTGCTTTTTTGATGCAATTTTATTGAGATATATTCACACATCATACAAACTATCCAAAGTATACAATTACTGGCTCATGGTATCACTGCATAGTCGTACATACATCCCCATGATCAACTGTAGAATATTTTCATAACTCCAGAAAAGAAATAGAAAGTTAAAAGAAGACTCAAATCCTCACATAACTCTATTCTTCCCTATTATTGACCCATAGTATTGGTTTGGTAGATTCGTTACTGTTGATGAAAGGGCATTAAAATATTACAGTTAACTATGGCCTATAGTTTGCAATAGGTACATCCCCTAAATATCCCTCAATTATTAACCTCTTG
This sequence comes from Tamandua tetradactyla, assembly GCF_023851605.1. NCBI lineage: Eukaryota > Metazoa > Chordata > Mammalia > Pilosa > Myrmecophagidae > Tamandua > Tamandua tetradactyla. The sequence goes on from NC_135329.1 coordinate 151,556,016, forward strand.
CAATAGTGCTGTACATTCGATCTGGTTCATGAGAAAACTTTTAAATATTTATACAGTTAATCACATTGTCTACCACAAGATTCGCTGTTATACATTCCCATGTTTTAACCTCCACATTTTCTTCCAGTGATATACATGGCTCTAAACTAACACTTTCCACCACATTTGCACACTCTTCAGTAATTAGTCTCACAATAACATGCTACCATTATCTCTGTCCATTTCCAAACATTTAAGTTCAATCTAGTTAAGCATTCTGCACATATTAAGCAACTTCCTCCATTTTTTAGTCTCATTCTATATCCTGGTAACCTATATTCTATATTTTATGTCTATGAGTTTACATATCATAATTAGTTCATATCAGTGAGATCATACAATATTTGTCCTTTTGAGTCTGACTTATTTTATTTAACCTAATGTCCTCAAGGTTCATCCATTTTGTAACACTCTTCAGGACTTCATTCTTTCTTACAGCTAAATAATATTCCATCCTAAGTATATACATTTTGTTTATTCATTCATCTGTTGATGGACACTGGGATTGTTTCCATCTTTTGGCAATTGTGAATAATGCTGCTATGAATACTGGTGTGCAAATGTATGTTTGCATCCCCACTTTCAGATCTTCTGGGTGTATCCCAAGTAGTGGGATTGCTGGGTCATAAGGCCACTCTATACTTAACTCCCTGAGGAAACACTAAACTGTCCTCCACTATGGCTATGCCATTTTACATTCCAACCAGCAATTTCTCAACATTCTCTCCAACACGTGTAGTTTCCTATTTATTTAATAGTTATTAAACAAAAGCCATTCTAATAGGTGTGAGGTGATATCTCATTGTGGTTTTGATTTGCATTTCTCTAGCAGCTAGTGAAGCTGAGCATATTTTCATGTGCTTTTAAGTCATCTGTATTTCCTCTTTGGAAAAATGACTACTAATATCTTTTGTCCATTTTTTAGTTGGGTTTTTTTTTTTTTTTTTTTTTTTTTTTTTTTTTAAATATGGAACGCTTCACGAATTTGCGTGTCATCCTTGTGCAGGGGCCATGCTAATCTTCTCTGTATCGTTCCAATTCCAGTATATGTGCTGCTGAAGCGAGCACAGTTGGGTTTTTTTTTAATTGTTGATTTGTAGGATTTCTGTATATATTCTGGATTTCAAACTCTTATCAGACATGTGGTTCCCAAATATTTTCTCCCACTGAGTCAGTTGCCTATTCACCCTTTTTGATAAAGTCCTTTGAAACACTGAAGTATTTAATTTTGAGGAGTTCCCATTTATTTTTTCATCTGTTGCTTATGCTTTGGGTATAAAGTCTAAGAAGCTACCATATCAGTAGAACTTGAAAATGCTTCCCTAAATTTTCTTCTAGGAGTTTTATGGTTCTGATTCTTATATTTAGGTCTTTGACCCATTTTGAGGTAATTTTTGTATAGGATGTGAGATAGGGGTCCTCTTACACTCTTTATGATATGAATATCCAGTTCTCATAGCACCATTTATTGAAGAGACTGTTGTGTCCCAGTTGAGTGGTCTTGGGACCCTCATTAAAAATCAATTGATCTCAGATCTGAAGGTCTATTTCTGAACTCTCAATTCAATTTTATTGATGAATATATCTATCATTATGCCAGTATCACACTGTTTTGACCACTATGTCTTTATAATATGCTTTAAATTTAGGAAGCATGATACCTCCCATTTCATTCTCCTTTTTCAAGATGTTTTTGGCTATTTGAGATCCTGACCCTTCCAAAATAAAAGTGATAATTAGCTTTTCATTTCTGTCTAGTACTCTGTTGGAATTTTGACTGGTATTGCATTGAATATGTAGATCATTTTAGGTAGAACTAAGATCTTAATGACATTTAGCCTTCCGATCCAAAGACATGTACTCTTTCCATTTATTCAGACCTTCTTTGATTTATTTTAGCAATGTTTTGTAGTTTTCTGTGTACACATTCTTTATATCCTGGTTAAGTTTATTCCTAGATATTTGACTCTTTTAGTTGCTATTGTAAATGGTATGTTTTTCTTGATTATCTCCTTGGATAGCTCATTGCTAGTGTATAGAAACACCATTGATTTCTATGTGTTGACTTTGTATCCTGCCACTTTGCTGAACTTGTTTATTGCTCAAGTAGCTTTACTGCTATTTTTCTGGATTTTGTAAATATAGGATCATGCCATCTGCAAATAGTGACAGTTTTACTTCTTTCTTTCCAGTTTGGATGCCTTTTATCTCTTTTTCTTGCCTGATTGGTCTAGCTAGAAGTTCTAGCACAATGTTGAATTCCAAGGGTAACACTGGGCATCCTTGCCTTGTTCCAGATCTTACAGGGAAAGTTTTCAGTCTCTCATCATTGAATATGATGTTAGCTGTGGGTTTTTCTATATATGCACTTTATCATGTTGAGGAAGTTTCCTTCAGTTCTTTTGAAATGTTTTTATCAAATTTTGTCAAATGCCTTTTCTATCTCAATCAAGATGACCATGTGGTTTTTCCTTTTTAATTTTTTAACATGGCGCATTACAGTAATGGATTTTCTTGTGTTTAACCACCCTTGAATATTTGGATAAACCCTCCTGGTCATGGTGCATAGTTCTTTTAATATGCGGTTGGATTCTATTTGCAAGCATTTTGTTGAGAATTTTCACACCTATATTCATTAGGGAGATTAGTCTGAAGTTTTATTTTCTTGTAGTACTTTTATATCTTTGTTATTAAGGTGATGTTGACTTCATAGAATGAATTAGGTAGTGTTCCTCAACTTCAATTTTTTGCAAGAATTTGAGCAGGAGTGGTATTAATCCTTCTTCGAATGCTTGGTAAAATTTACCTATGAAGCTATCCAGTCCTGAGCTTTTCTTTGCTGGTAGGTTTTTGATGACTGATGCAATCCATTTACTTGTGAATGGTTTGTTGAGGTCTTCTATTTCTTCTGGAGTCAGTATAAGTTATTCATGGGTTTCTAGGAAGTTGTGTGTTTCATCTAAGTTGTTTAGTTTGTTGACATACATTTCTTCATAGTAACCACTCATGATATTTTTTTATTTATTTGGGGTCTGTTGTGATGTTTCCTCCACCCCTCTCCCCAGTTTCTGATTTTATTTATTTGCAGTTTCTCTCTGTCTGTCAGTCTAGCTAAGGGTTTGTCAATTCTGTTGATCTTCTCAAAGAACCAACTTTTGGTTTTATTGATTCTCTATTGTTTTTTATTCACCATTTCATTAATTTCTGCTCTAATCTGTTCTTCCTCTCCTTTTGCTTGCTTTGGGGTTAGTTTCCTATTCTTTCTTCATTTTCTCCAGTTATTCAGTTAGGTGATGGGTTTTAGCTCTTTCCTCCCTTTCAATGGAGACGTTTAGGGTTATAAATTTCCCTCTCAGCACTGCCTTTGCTGCATTCCATAAATTTTGATACATTGTGTTTTCATTTTCAATCATCTCAAGATATTTACTGATTTCTCTTACAATTTCTTCTGTGACTCACTGACTGCTTAAGAGCATGTTGTTTAACCTCCACATATATGTGTATTTTCTGGTTCTCTGTTTATTTTTTATTTCCAGCTTTATTCCATTATGATCGGTGAAGGCACTTTTTATAATTTCAACATGTTTAAGTTTATTAAGACCTGTTTTATGCCCCAACTTATGGTCTATCCTGGATAATGTTCCATGAGCACTTGAGAAGAATGTATATCCTTCTTTTGAGGTACAATGTTCTATATATGTTTGCAACATCTAGTTCATTTATCATATTATGTAGGTTCTCTGTTTTATTGATCCCCTGTTTAGATGTTCTATTTATTGGAGAGAGTGGTGTGTTAGAGTCTTACATTGTTATAGTAGAGTCATCTCTTACTCCCTTAAGTTTTGCCTGTATTTGCCTTATGTACTTTGAGGCATCTTAATTAGGAGCATAGATATTTATGATTGTTATTGAATATACTACTTTTTTATTTTTAGGATGGAGAGAACTGTGAAGATCCTTCAGAGGGTAAGTACTTCACCTGGTGCTGCATTACTAAAAATGGACTGAACCAGTCCTAAAAGCCAAGTCTTCTGATTAGTAGCTCAGTATTCTTGCCACTATACTGTGGCATTATCTTTTAGCTTTCTAACACATGACATTTGGAGAGAATATATTAGTCTTAAACTTTTCTAGGATTTCCAGGTGAAGAAGAGAACAAGCTAATTCTGTAACTTCCAGAGAGCAGAAACTTCAACCTATTCATTTAGGTTCTGCCCTCTGCAATGTTACAGAATAAGTTTCTCACATGCAACACAATTTTAGTATTGCTGACTAAGGAAAGAGAATAGGTGAAACCCATTGAAATAAAGTAAATATGAGGAATGTATTTCATTACAGAGTTTTCAATTGCACTACTAACCTTTGTTGTCCTGGCACTGATGCCCTGTACCACTCACTGATCAACATCTCAGAAATGTATTAAAGCACTAGCTATAATGTTTTATGTAATTTTTTTCCTTAAATTTAAAGATAATATGTGCATGTGTGTGTGTATATATATATATGCATGTACATAAATACACACACACACACACACATATATATACACACATACCTTTTAACTAAAAATTGGGATTTTTTTGTTGAATATACATTGCAATTAGCTAATCTTAATCATATGCCACTAAATTAGTTGATTAATAAATTTCAACAGCCCCCATTTTATGAAAGCACAGTCCTTCAAGATACCACTTGGCAAATGAATTGGGAGCCAGATAACCTGACCAGAATCCCTGCCCTCTCTGTTCTTCCGTGTCACATAGAGGGGCATAAAAACATCAGAAAATCATGCCAGTGGGACTGAAGACTATCTTGTAACCACATAAATAAACTGTTTCCTGTTTTCAAGTAGCATTTTTATCTATCTCTCTGACTAGGAGGAAGCCAATGGACTCTCAAAGGCCATGCCACTGAAAGGCAGGACACTGGTTGGTTGGCTGTCAGTATCCAGCCCAGGTGCCACAGGCTAAGGCCCCTAAAAGGAGAAGCATGAGTCCATGTAAACTGGCTCATGTGCCACAGATCCTAATAACTTTGAAGGAGCTAAGCAAAAACAGCAGCTTGGGGCTACTTCCCTCTACCAGTACGTTCCCCAACTCTTTATAAAAAAAAATCCTCACTTCCACAGCTCCCTAATCCCTCTGGGAAAAAAATGCTTTCATTTGATTGCCTCAATAATGAAACTCTTCAAGAAAAGCATCAGTCACTGTCAGGTTTTCGGAGCTAAAACTGCTCTGTGATATGCGTGTTGGCTGGAGGAAGATTGAACTGAGACCACAGGACGCATCTTGGGTACCCAGGCTCAATTCACCGCTAGTCTAAGAGGAATTTCATAAGATCTGCTCAGCTCCTTTGGGCCCAGCTAGATTGCTGGTGCCATATAAAAATGGACAGACTCCTGCTTTAAGGCTACACCTTTAATATTGTTTATTATCCCTGATAATGATGGGTCCTTCAGAATAATAATCAGTTAAAATTACATATATGTATTTGGTAGGTTGTCATAAACATTTACACAGGAAAGATTGTGTCCTTTAGTCTTCGAGCTTTGGAAATATTGTGATAAGTAATGAATCATAATGATCTTTGGAGGATAATATAAACACAAAAGCTATTTGTGTCTTTCAAAACACACTTTGCCCCTGTTTAGCATGATGAGGCTTGTGAAGCTAGACGTCAAGTTAGAACTGTGACTGATGAATTCAGGAAGCGATTTCACTCAAACCCAGTCAGTCCTATTTAGCAGTAATAATGAGAAGAAACATGAGGAAGAAAAAAAAGTGAGGTTCCTATCTATTTGTCTAATCTATTTCCATAGAAAAAGATTAAAAAACAGTCATTCTTCCACAAACACCTTCCTTTTTTTAGTCCCTGCCTCCCCAAATTCTGGTGGAAAGTGGTTGCTTAACAAGTAGACTATCTTTTTGTTATTTAGAGGGGGATGGAAATCTTTTTATAAAGTGTTTTATTAGATTTTTATCTGAGAAAAAAGTTCACTACTATTAAAAAAAAAACTATACAGTAAAAGGGATTTTCTTATCTAGAGTTGTTATTTAAAGGCTAACCCTCATTTACCTACTCTTAGAAGGAACACAACTGAATTCAACAATTAATTCAACCAAAAAATGTTCATTGAGAATTCACCATGTGCCAGGCACCATGTAAAATGCTGAGGATAAATGAATGTTCATGGCAGAAATGCCCCTTGTCTTCAGGAACTAAAATTTAGGAAATCAAATAACTAAATGTTCTCATGTTCTGCCCCTACCATCCACTAAGAATCATTCACAACTAGCTCTTTCCTGCATAAGATCACAAAAATAAAGCTTTACTTAATCTTTCTTGGAACAGATCAGGGTATAAGTAAACAGATCATTTTAAAACACTGTAATATACAGTCATTCTCATATTGACATCTTTTATGAACTTTAAAAGCTTATGTAAGGAATAAACATATTTCTTGCCTTTGGTATGATGTTCATGGAGCTGAAGAAGAGATTTTAAGGAGTCAGTGCTCTCAAACTCCTGAGTGTTCTGGAGGAAATCTTCAGCTTGGTCTATTTTAATAGCAAACTACAACAGAAATAAAATGAAAAGACATTTCAGAAAAATTTAAAAAGTGTACCACTTTTAGTTATTTGTAGATGTTTTCCATGGCTCATGACCTTGATGACTGTGTGTATTTGTGTGAGGATGTGTGTGATTGTGTCAGTGTGTGCTGTCTTAGCATGTTTATGTGAGAAGATATGTTTGTGTGTGATTAATTTATAAGGTACAAAAGCAGGGACTTTCTTCTCCTTCCTTTGAATTCCTTTCATTCCTGAAAATAAGTCATGTATGCTAAAATAAACCATGTTCGCTGTTTAAATGCCTATTACATTTTTTCTATGTAATGAATAGAGTTACTTTCAATATTCTAAGGCAGTCTGTAAAAGATTGCTAAAAGGAACTGACAAAAGGTTAGTTTTTGTCAGTTTGCAAAAACAGTTAGCAATCTTATAATTACAAGTAAATTTGACTTAAGAATAAGCTTAGAGAGAAGATTGAAATATAGTTTACTTTTCCTTTTTAAACTAAGCCTAGAAATGAAAAGCTCAAATTTCTGAATAATATGTAGAACATACTCCCATTTTGATTATAGAAAGGAAAAAAAGTAAATTTTACTGAAAGTGATCAGAAAAGATATATATCAATGGATTACCTTGAGTTATGACTATGAAAAGGAATAAGGTTCAAGAATGGGACATGAATGAAGGGAGATGGACTTTTAGCTTTTGAATGTATAATTTGAACTCTTGTTTGCATTTTAATCAGAATTTATTTATGTATATTTATACAAATTAAAATAAGATTACATAGAGTAATAATTAAAAATGGAAAATTTCTCCTTTGTTTTCAGAAAAAAAGCATAGGAATTTGACATCCTAATAGTAAAAAATTTTATTGTTACCTCTTTTTTTGTTTCTCTATGGAAGAAGTATGAGGGAGGGGAGAATACTTGAAGTTGTGTTAAAATTCTCAGGAGAATAATCTTAGAAACAAGCTTCAGATGAGGGCAAAACATATTTCATTATGTTAGCATAGTATAGCCATAGTGGTAGACAAATAGCTAGTTCATTTCAGTACTACGATTCCAGGGTAATTACTATAGCATTTTGATTAAAGTGTCCACCTTTGGATTAGGTTTAGAATAAACTAATGAATCTCCACATTCATGTAATTCAGTAGGGTGATCATATCTATATACCACTTACATCTCTTATTCATTTGATTTCAATAATTGTTTTTGAGGATATTCTTTTAAGAGACACTTCAAAGGGAACGGATTCTGTAGATATGAGATCTGTTTTTTCCTGGTAGAACACTACAAAAAGTTTTGGAGTCACTGTATAATTTATGTCTGCATTTCAGCATCTTCTTTAAATAGTTTTAAAATAAATAAACAAGCAATCCTTTACTCAGAGAATGCTTCCTTAAAATTCTGTTAACTCTTACAGACATTTTATTTTCCCCACATAAATGTTAAACACTTTGCTGCAGCTTCTAACAGAAAAGCAATGTCACCTTAGACCCTATTGCTAGTTTCACCCTCTCTCTCATTATTTTTTTCATCATTAATAAAAATTTCTTTGGCATACCAGGGGCAGGAAAGAATATGCAGGATTGACCTTCACCTTAGCATAAAGTGATCCACAAAATTTTAAGCTGGAAAACACAGGAAACAATTAGTCTTTTCATTAGCTCTAATAAGAGCTCACTGAAGAATAAGAATCAAGGTACTGGGTTGAATTATGGTTTAATGTAGTATATACTTTTACTATTTTGGTATAACATAACAACATCTGGAAGTAATTTACTCACCATGGGGAGAATTGTCTTAGCATTACTGCTTCTACACAGTGAGAAGCAAATATTTGGCCTAATAGTAGAAAAAAAGATCATTTCTGTGCTCACAAGTTCTGAGTTGTAAGTGTAGTTTGACACCTATACCCCCTTACTATGATGGAATGAGTCAGATATATCTATAATTTTGCCCCTGTGAGTGCATTTCACTTGATTTTTTTTTTCTGGAAGGAAAACTGTGTATAGAATTTTTTCCCAAGATGATCTGTAAAATGAATTGGGAGTTGGACTTCAGTGTTCAAATTGTGGAAAACAAACCTTGCAAGTTACTTGCTTTTAAATAAGTTCATGATGCATGAGATTGTCTACCTCAATTTTTATGCTCTATTATTAACCTTATTTGCTTCATTATTTTGGATTACAGTCCTGAATTTCAGTTTGAAATGCCATATTTTTCAAAGGTAGTGCTTTATCATAATAAAACAGTGCTCTCACATCAGCATGAATGTACTACTACTTGGCAGAGAAGCTGTAAGTGAAATTTCCTATAACAGTCTTATTCCAAATGTAACACCTCTGTTGATAACATTCTTTTTGAGCCTTACATTTTGACACTGGAAACTTCAGAAAAAAGCATAGAATTCAAGAAAAATCAAAGGGGAAAGTGATTTTTTTAAGGGAGTGATTTTTTTCCTTTCCTTGTATTTTAATGGGCTCAAACTACAGAAGCTCAACTCCATGTCATAGGAAAGTATTCTAGAAAGTTCCATGTTTACAAGGCCAAAAATATTCTCGAAAATATTACTTGATTTCTTTTTTTCTAAGCAGCAGTAGAAATTTTATCCTCTAACTTTTAGCCAACAGGAACCCTCTGGCCCCCCTAATAATCCTGTAGTCAAGGAGAATTGTTTGACTTAGTAGTTGCATTACTACCTTCTAAAAAGGGAAATCATAATGACTTACAATTTAAATGTTTCCATTTTTACTTAATAATTTACTTAATTTTAATTAACTGTAGTTAGTTTTTGTTTGAAGGCCTCCATTTGAGTATCAATAATTTTATTTTTTGACCTCAAAATTTATAATATTGTATATATTGGTTCTGCTGTCATGTTTGAACTGGACTGTAATATCTATTCATGGAAGTAAAACATTTTCAGGAGTGCTAACATTTGCTCTAATGGAGGAAAGAGAAATTATTTCTAACACACACCTCTAAGGCGTTTTCGAAAAATTCAGAGGTCAATCTGAGCAGTTCCCTCCTTCTTTCAAGCACGGAGACCAGCGCTGCCCACGCTTCACCTAGGGTCTTAGCCATGGCATCATAGACCTGCTTCTGATCCTGGTTTTCTTCCGCTGTCTTATCTGCTTCCTCTAGGAGTTCCCATACCTGATCTTCCAAAGCCTATGCACAGGAGGAAAGAAAAAGCAGAAGGCAGAGTAGAAGTCACTGTAACAAGTCAGGATCACATTTTAAACACTGAGATGGTTGAAATCGTATGTGTCTTGAAGGTCTAGAACAGGAATTGTAAACACAAGCTGTGGGATCAAGAGAAAAGCAATGGAAATTGTGGGGACCTGGGACGCATAGGCAGATTAAAAGTATTCACAATCAAATATTGTTCAAACACTGTAGAGACTTATCAACCATATATGTCTAGTCTCCCAGTGGTAAAGAATATTGCGTTATATTCACATTTCAAAAGGAAATAAAATTGAAATACATCCAGGAAAGAGGGATCAAGAAAAAAATTGTGAGAAATAAGACCAGTAAAATTTAGTTTCTCCTAAACAATTACTATTAATTGTTAATACATTCAAGAAACTTAATGTAAATTAAGAATATTAATAGACTAATAAATTTGAGAATATATTCTTAAAAGATATTCATAATGGAAAAATTAGAATATCTGTAATCAACATTAACAATTGAGCAAAATATGGACAATGAAGAGATGTATTCATATACTTTTCCCATTTAGGGTTAGAAGGAAAATCCATAGATTGTTTCAGTCTTGAATTTGACATACAAATTAAGACATAAATTTTAAAAATAAGATTGCCTAATTCGGTATGCATAAATTCTAAAATATTGTTAGAATCAGGGATTAAAAATATAATAAAGTAAAATATGACAAAGGAAACAAAAGGAATAAGAGCACAAAAAACAGGAGGTCACAAAAACTTAATGACAGGCATATGATTAAATATTTGTTAAAACAAAAAATGTGAATGAGTTCATTTCTTATTCAATTACAAATGAAGATAATCATCTGACAATATCCTCCAAGTCTTCTTTCTCTCCCACTTCTTATTTATGTCTGAAGAGTCCTTTCAGAAATTACATAGGATTTGCACACTATGGAAATTTAAGCCATGACCTTAGAATTACTGAATATATGACATGAGTGTGGCACCACTCCCACCTTCTCCCCATTTCATGAAGCTGCCCCTCTCAGCTGTTGTGAGTCATATGACCCTCTTATCTACATGGAGAGAAGCAAGACCATCAAAAACCATGAGGTAAAAAAGATACTCCTTAATATCTAAAAATACACATAAAAGGGAGAGATCTTATTTTGGCATGATTTTATTATTAATGCAGTAATATTAAAATATAAATAATATTTGTATAGTGCTTTACAGCTAAAAATAGTATATATCATCCCTACAGTTCTTATTCTGAATCAGCAGCAATTTTTAGAAAGCTTTTCGCTTGAAGAAAAGGATGCTCTTTATCCTTCATTAAAGCTAAAACCAAACTGTCACCTGTTCAACACATTACAATCATCTTTCAGTAACTCAGAGAAGATATTATCTAATGGAACCTGATGTTATTCATGATATAGTTACTCATTTATCCTCTTACTCATTGTACAAGAATATTTCAAGAATCTTAACTTAATCAAATGGTACAAACCATTGTAATGGATATGAAACATTGGAGGGAGGAAGGATCTAGCTATCTCTGTCCTATTTACCTTGCCTCAATGCTTCAGCTTTCTCTTAATACCTACACCTCAATTTACTTCTGAGTAGCTTCCATCCCCACTACTGTACTGAAATATTCTTGCATAGGTCCACAATAATCTCACATTTGCCAATGCTAACAGTCCTCATTTAATAACCCCTTTGTGATTAACACTATTGTGTGCTCCATTTTTAAAATAGTTTCTTCAATTGGCGTCCAACACACTTCAATTATCCTCATGCTTCTGTGCTATTATCCTTCTGTGCATCTGCCTATTTTTAAATGTTCCAGGATACTATAGTTTTCGCTCTTTTCAATCAGCAAATAGATCTCAGGGGCATGAATGGGGATGGGAAGTTGATATCAAAATTATCTGTGAGACTTTTTCAAACTACTCTCAACTTCCTGCAGAAATTCTCATGTGTTCCTGAAGAAAGAGGGAAAGTGACCCCAAAGTTTGGATTGTCTATCACAATGAAGCGCTGGAATAGACTGGATTGTGTCTCTAAATAATCCAGGGGGGATTTATTGCTCATCACTCTCATTCCCAATGAATGAGAGTTCTCATAACTGCAACCACTGTCTATATAATTTATTTCTACTGATTTTTAAACCCAACTAGAAATCTCCACCCAAATATTCAATAAGTTTCTCAAACTCCAAATGTATATGACTGCTTATACTACTCATGCTTTGTTCTGCACTTAAACTGCAACTCACCTAGCTGCCAGGAGCAGCATGGAAGACAATCTTAATTCTCTCCCTATTTCCTTCAACTCCAAGATCTAATCAGTCACACAGGCCCATTGAGTCAACCTTCTGCACATTGTTCAAAGCATGAACTGGTTGAAAAAAGAATCAAAAGAAAAATACTGCTTTATCAAACATGAAAACCATATAAAATCCAAATTTCAATAATCATAAAGAAATTCTAATTGGCACATAGCTATGCCCATTTGTGCATATATTGTCTATGGCTGCTTTCATACCACAACAGCAGAGTTTGAGTAGTTGCAATTCACAGAGTAATATGACCCACAAAGTCCACATATGTCCTTTCTAGCCCTTTACAGAAAAAGTTTTCAATCTCTGATATAGATAGTTGTACGTTACCTTTTCTTTCAGCTTAAAATGATAAGTATTTTGCTTTTTCAATATTTTGTGAAAATGCTATTTTTAGCTGTTATCTAATATTTCATCACATGGGATTCTATAATTTATCAAATTATTCTCCTATTATAAAATACTAAATCTGGCTTCTGTTTTCTAAGTATTATAAATAATATTGGGCTAAGCCAATTCCAACAATTTCCTCATTTCATTTGGCTTCTTGATCTTTCATATAAAGCTTTGTGGGCCTGTCTCATTTCCACAAAATAAATTCCTAAGAGTGGAATGATCAGTCAAGGGTTGTTCAAATTTTCAAGGCTTTTGATGCAATTGCTAAGTTGTCCTAAGTTGTTGTGCACCACTTGTGTAGCACTATCATAATATATTAAAATTGACTTTTTACTTTTCTGACTTTCCATCAGCCCTTCAGTATAGGGACTTCTTTTATTCCTATAAACTTCTAACTAGAAATTCATAAAAGTATTAAAAAGATATGTGAGGAATAAGTGACCGGGTCTGAGTGACAGCTCATTTGTCCAGGCCCATTTCTATCACTATAAAGCGGTGTTGCTCAAATTTGAGTACTAAGGACCCTGGAGAACCTGCCTGTGGATCCCCTAGTTAGTGAAACAACCAAAAAAATCAAACGCTGACACTCTGTTGGCACAAATGAAACAAAAGCATAAACACGTGTAAATAGTGAAATTAGTTTATATTAACTATTTTAAGATAATCATCAACATTTTCAAATTATTTTAGGTACTTATGGATCTCCATGAACACATTAGCAAACTCCCAGGGTTCTGGGAAGCACAGTTTGAGATATACTGCTTGTGGTAACTTGAATTATGTGCCCCCAAAACCCTGGAAAAAACATGTTTTTAATCTTAATCTGCATTCTTGTAGATGTGAACCCATTTGTAAATAGGACTTTTGTTTGTTTGTTTGTAAATAGGACCTTTAGAAGATGTTATTTTTGGTTAAGGTGAATCAAAATTGGCTTAAACTCATATTACTGGAGGCTTATAAAGATAATTCAGAGAAGCTCACACAAAAAGAAGCCAGAAGTCAGCAGAAACTGGAAAAGTAAATACAAGAAGGTCAGAAAAGTAAACACCAGGAGATCACCATGAGATGGGAGTCAGAGATGCAAGCCAAGGAACCTCTAGGTATGCAATAAGCCAGCAGTAGAACACTACAGAATTTGGGGAGAAAGTATGGCTTCACAGATACCTTGATTTTAGACTTGCAGGTTTCTAAGCTGTGAGTCAATACATTCCTGTTTTTAAGTCAACCCATTGTGTGGTATTTGTCATAGCGGCCTGGCAAACTAAGACACTAACCTAGAGCAAGTGAGGGACAAGTGGGCCTGCAGGGTATGGGGTGCCGAGCTGTCAGATGTACAGCAGCAGTGTCAGTAAGCAGTAAATCAGAGCTGCCACTGTACTTTCTCTAGTATGCAGAGAGAAAAGAAAGCACTTCTGACTTTCATGTGATTGAACTATTTGTGGAAAGTAAGAAGGTGGCAGCTTTAGGTGTAAAAGAATCACAAGTTGAACAAAAAACACTGGGAAGGAAGAGGAATAGAGAGAGAGATGTGCTAGATAAGCAAAGCATCTGGAAATCATGAGAAAGGCAGAAATGGTAGGAATAGCACAGCGAGGGACACATAGCTCATTCTAGAGTGGTGACATTAGAAGGTTGAGGCCCGAAGGACAGTATAGGGCAAAGCTCCCAGCAAACATCACAAACCCGTCAAAATAATACACTGCATAAGCACATAGAGAACTTGGTATTCTTCTTGTGGAATCACAATAATTATGAAGTATATGCCACCAGGCAAACCTAATTGAATAGTTGAGGAATTACACACATAATTTGACTGATGCTCTAAGCCAGTCTGGAAAATGAGATAGAACTCTTTTGTTCTCAAGGCTAGTTCTTGTATTGAATTACTCTGATTTTTTTCACCTGTCCATTTTATTATTCCTTGATGACTGTGCTCGTTTGAAGCTGTTATGTACCCCCAGAAAGGGCCATTTAATCCATCTCTGGGAGTGCAGACCTATTGTAGGCAGGACCTTTTGGTTCAGTTGAGATGTGACCCAGCCCATTCAAGGTGGATCTTAATTCCTTTACTGGGGTCCTTTGTGAGAGGATAAAAGAGAGAAACACCCAAGGAGAGGTTACAGAGAGAGAAATGCCTAGGAGATGCTAAGCAAGGACCCACGGAAACTGAAAGAGCCAGAACCTGAAAGCAATGAAACCCAGAAGTGAAGGATGAGCCATGTGTCTTCCCATTTGACAGAGGAATCCTGGATGCCAGCAGCCTTTCTTCAGAAAAGGTATCATCCTGTTGATGCCTTAAGTGGGACAAATAAAGTCTTCTTTGTGATGCATGATATATAGGATAACACAGAGATTAAGGCATAGACTTTGGGGTCTGCATTCTGGCACCTATTCCTAGTTCTGCACATTTTACAAGTTACTGTTCTCATTAAGTCTCAGCCTATTATAAAATGGGGGTAATAATAATACCCACCTCATAATGTGTGAAGATTTTATGGCTGCTCAAGACTTTATTGTTTTGTAATATGGCTGCTCAAGACAAATTATTCTCAACCATTGTAAGAACAATTCAATAAGCATGGTTTTGGGTTAGTTTTAAAGTTTTGTGAAGATTAAATGAAGTAATTCATGAAAACTCTTAGTACAGTACCTGGTATATACTGCACATTCAATACATATTAGCTATTATTATGTTTATGCATTCTCTCTCAATTGTAATATCATAATGTATTTTTTGTTTTTTGCATGTACAGGCACCAGGAATCGAACCTGGGTCTCTGGCATGGCATATCATAATGTACTTCTAAAACCAATGGATGGAGACCATATTGGGATCCTAGTACAAATAAGCTAAGCGATCCTGCACTCTCATTAAAAACAAAAAGTTACTTCTGATTTGAAATGGTTACTTGAAATGCCAATCACTATAGCCTGCAATGATAATTTCAAAAATCGTAAAACTTAAAAACATTTAAAATCTGAGTTCAAATAATAGTGATCCACTTTCAAGAAATATGTATGTTAGAATGTACTTTATAAAGAGTTCTTATGGTACATGGGTACTTTAGTAGTAGAATGCTTACTTATCATGTGGTAGATTCAGGTTTGATACCCGGTTCATGTACCCCCCAAAAGCAGAATTCTTCTGTGATGATCAGGTTCATCTGTCAACTTGGCCAGGTGATGACACCTGGTTGTCTAGTCGGGCAAGAGCTGGTCTGTCTGTTGCTGCTATGAGGACATTTCATGGATTTAAATCACGACCATGTTCTCTGTATTCACAGTTAATTGCATTTACAGTCAGCTAAGAGGCATGTCTTCTGACGCTCAATCTAATCACCAGAAGGCTTTTAAGGAGGATTCAGAAGAGACAATTACTCATCCTGCTTCAGCCAGTCACCTCTCCTGAGAGTTCACTGAGGACCTTCATTGGAGCTGCCAGCTTGCGGCTTGCCCTACAGACCTTGGATTCTTACATTCCCATGGTTATGTGAGGCACTTGTTCAAATTTTATATTTACAGATATCTCCTGCTGATTCTGTTTCTCTAGAGAACAGTAGCTAATACAGCTTGGTACTGAGAGTGGGGTGATTCTTAAGAAACAGAATCTTAAAAATGGGTTTCTACAACTGGTTTTCTACTCTGACTAGACTCAAGGGCACTAATAACTCTGTTTCCTATAATCAGAATGGTCAGTCCATGGGGTGAGCTGGCAAAAGAGATAGTCAAAATATCACCATTCAATTCTGCTAATCGTACACTTATATGAGGCCCCAGGCTCTGGGTGATAACATTGTTGAAACTTTTATGGTGTTTTGTGGAATTAAGAGGTATAGAGATGTTGGCTGGTTGTTGCTTGATACACTGTATATAATGATGAGGGAAAGGGATGAGCTGAAGGCTTCGAATGATATGCTTAAACATCCTATGACAGATGTAAAAGTTTCTATGAGTGCCCTGAAGGAAAAATCTTATTTCCCGTAGCCACAGACTTGAGATCTCTGAAAATCAGATTCAAAGTTTCATTGTTAGAGTAGCAACTTTACAACATAAACTGAAATCTCAACCTTGCATGATGTCTGCTGTTAAAGTGAGAGCAGTGATCGAAAAGGAGTAGGACCCTGAAAAATGGGATGGCAACATATGGATTGATAATATTGGCTGTGGAGATATTGAAATTCTAGATTGTGCGGAGTCTTTACTAGATAACCTTGTAGTGGTCTGTCTTGAGGACATAGCCACCCCACTTCCAGCCTGCCCTGAGGAGTTGGCTACCCAACTGCCACCTGAAGGGATTAATCCTTTTGGTGCCTGTGAAGCATGTAATTACTCCCCATGGGGAAACAGCCCTAGCTCCTCTGCCTGGGGTGATTAATCCTGTTTCACCAAATAAAACTACAAACGAATGCCTTGAAGTGACCGGCTTGGAAGATACTTCTAATTCTTTTTATGACCCATCCCCACCAGCTGCCCTACAGATCTTAGACTCTTATATCCCCATGGTTGCCTAGCCAGCCTCTCCTGAGAGTTCTTTGAGGACCTTCATTGGAGCTGCCAGCTCATGGCCTGCCCTAAAGACCTTGGACTCTTACATTCTCATGGTTACATGAGACACTTGCATAAATTTTATGTTTACAGATCTCTCCTGCTGATTCTGTTTCTCTAGAGAACCCTAGTTAATACATCTTCTTTCAGAAAAATTCTCAATTAAATCATCTCATTTACAACTTAAAATTATAATGTAGAAATGTAGCAAACTTGATAAAAGTCTATGCTGTGAGAAGTTCAGGTCTTAGCTATTTTGGGCTCCATGGTGGATTGGACACCCCGAAATGGATGCATAAGTGAAAGTACAACATTATATCCTGGAATTTGTAGCTCCTTGGGGTGAGGATTCTATTAATAATTAGGAAAACATCAGCATAATCCTTTTTATGCATCCCTGGGGCTTCCCTCACTAAAACAGAACAAACATATGTGAGAGCAAATATATTCTGTCATTAATGCAATTACATTGTCAATACTGATATATGTTGTATACAACAATGTTCATAATTATCTTCTGCTATTTCTTCTAATTCTAATTGTCCTAATAAATTTGTTTCAAAGCCATTGTACAAAGTTTTCTAATGACCAATTTTTTAAGAATTATAGCCATTGGCTGATAGGTGAATCTGTTATATTTATCTATAGATTTATCAGCCTTCATATCAATGAACAATATTTTAGTTTTCTGTCAATCTGGTTCAAATTCTACTATCAAGCTTTTCTGTTATTAATCGTTACATTTCTAAATCAGGATGAAGATGCCATCTGAAATTTCTGTCCTACAGATGACATCTGGATACCATAGTCCTCCCTTTCAGGTAACATACAATACTTTGTAAATAAGGAAGAGCATAAAAAACTAAACTCTTAAATGTTACAATTGTGTTAGTGGTTGGTGTTTTGGTTTTCTGAGAGTCTAAAAATTACCAACAGTTAAAATTCAGAAGAAGGTTTTAGAAATATTCCATTCAAGTCAAATAGGAATAAATTTCTTTAAATACCATTAGCTACAGTATTAATTGACAGTAATTTCCCTCAAATTTGACTACCTGTAATAAAGAAAATATCCCCTTTTTCATGTAAATGGACTTAAATTGTTTCAAAAGGATTTGTTTTCAGAATTTCTTAGATTTTTAAACATGATTTGATGTTTTTTTAAAACAAAGGGATTTAGAAAATTAAAATTTTGGCATAGTAAAATTTATATGGTTCAAAAAAAAGAACACATGATAGAGAATATATATACATTATACATTAGAGGAGGATAAAAATAGAGCAAGTTAAGCCAAAGATAAGATGGCCTATGTATGTGATTTTTCTATGGTAAAACAACAACAGCAAAGTAATGCTGCAATGAACAAACACACTGTATTGTAAAGGCCCTTTTTACTAGAGGTAAAGCTAATACAAGATATATGGGATCATACTTTACTAAACTACCCTGCAGTTACAAGACGTCCTTCCCTTGCAGTCACTGCTAAAGAATCATCCCTATCCCTGCTTTAATTGAGTATTTGTATGTGTGTATGTGTGTGTGTGTATTTCTCTATATAAATTACCTGTCCGGGATACTTTGTACCTTCCTGCTTTCAGATAAGGCAGTGCCTCATTTACCTCATCTCTATAATCCTGATGAAGATACACCAAGAGGAAGCTATCTGCCCAGTTATCAATTGCCCAGTCCAGCCATTACTGCAACCTTCCTCTCAGGCAGTTCTAAGTCACCCTCAAAGGGCCGTACATGAAATACTGCCCCATGCCCTCTTTCTCTGTCTCCCCTCAAACAGTTCCTTGGCTGGAACTCTCCCCAACTCCTCTGAACAAAGTCCAGCTGTTTGTTTTAGTTTCATTTGTAGATAATATCACTTGAGATATGACTAAATAGTAATTTGTTATTTGCATCTTACCAATATGCTGGAAGGAAAAAAAGAAATGAAGTTAAAGATATTAATGTTCCTTTGTTCAACGTTATCAGCTTCTAATTACTTTATGAGATGTTAGGTAGATGATAAACAAATGATCTGAAAGTAAAGAGCACCGTGTTTTTGTGTGAGTGCGTTCAAATAGTGGTTCAATGACCTGTTTGCAGGATATAGTAAGGGATGTTAGCATACATCTGAGAGAGCAACTAGATGAATTCTAAGGTTCCATCTAATTCATGGCTCTCTGGTATAATAATTTATGAATTTACTCAACATTTATTGAAAACCTACTGTTTTCAAGGCACAAGGAATAGCTAAAATTTTGACATTTTGCATATGATATATTTTTTCTGCCATATTTAATGCAAGGGTTTAAAATTAAACCTGAGGCTGGTGAGAAGATTATAATATACTAAGCCTAATTGAAACACAAGAACAAAACCATAGTTTACACTGTTGAAACATGCGATTTTTCTCACTTGATAGGATGTAATTTATTTTGTCATTGAAGACTGAATTTTCTTTTCTGTTCCAGAAACATAAACACCAGTGGGAAAATTAAGCCACTATGCTAGACTTGTCTATTTGTTCTTTTCTTTTTGCCAATAGAGTAGCCCTTCTCTTCTTCTATGTCAATAGAACCCCTCTTTCTTATCAGAAAGCCATCAACTTCACCCCCTCACCCACTGACGGGGGAAGGCAAAGACACAGAACTAGATCATCAGAGGTACTCACCACAATTGTGGGGTTTTTTTACTGGTTCAAGGATGGAAAACATGATTGATTCAGGGATGGACAGATGGTCCAAGCTTGGGAAATGATTCTTCCTCAGATGGATTTTCCTACTGGAGCTATCTGAACAGAATCTTTATACCAGGGTCACAAAGTTGGTAGGGTGTGAGCCTGGTGTACATGATAAGCTGTCCAACCAGCCAGATACAGAGATCTTATATAACAGAGAGAAAGAGCCTTGACAACATTATTTGTGTTCCTGGATCCAGCCATGCCTGATCCTCCTAATTCTACAAATAAACACATTCACGGATTTAGTCCACATTTCCTATGACTTCTCCATATTGAATTTACTTTAGAAATATATGAAACTGGAATTAATATCACCAGTTTTTTACTGGTGTTACCAAAAGAACTGCAGCTGATAAAAATCTTTACCTCACTACTGTAAATGCAGGCTACTCTGGAGTCTGGTTTTTGAATAGTGAGCTGTCAACCTCTGAAGATCAGCTCTGTTTTTCCGATATCCGCTTTCTGACTGCTCAGTCAGCCCCTCTCCATCCTCACAATGACTAAATATTCCTGTAAGTGATTGGGGGTCAGTAATAAAAGATTTTTTTAAAAACTTCAGTGTCTAAGAAGGAAAAAGTCTTGTTTTTCACATTTTTTTAATGAAATGTGAACTTATTATTATGCGATTAAAATATCTCTTCTTTAACCAAGTTAGAAGATAAAGCATTTCAAAGCATTTATTTCAAAACATTTGTGAAATAAACATCATGGGATGACTGTCAAGTTCAGTTTTAAATAATCTTTCCTATCTCCATTCTTTAATATATATCTGGATTAACTACAATTATTGCCTCCACCTGTCATCACTTGCATTATCTGTCACAATTACACACAGTTATAATTGACTCAGAAGCAGTACCAGGAGATACGTTTTCTTAGTTTAACCTATAAAGCTCCAGAGTGAGTGTCTTCAAGGTGAAAGATAGCATCTCCTATATTCTGTTTTCTTCTTTAGAGCAGATAATTCTATCAAAGTGGTTAAGCTCTCACTAAAAAAATACAAATAACAGAATTGCTGAAAAGTCTGAGTGTACATCAGGGTTAAGCATTGTGTATTCATTTCTCAAGGGTTTGTGAAGACCTCTCACATGCCTAACTTTGCAGTGTTTTACAAGGACACAACAAGATATATGTCATAGTGGCTCGAGCGATACAGGCTGACATAAGAAGTGTGTTCCCATGGCGTTTTGTAGCGTTGTCTTGGGCATTGACCGGTTCAGAACCCTCTGTATGTGGATCCTCTCTGTCTTTCCTCCACAGCTCAATGCTCCCAAATCTCAGGCTATGAACTGGTTGCACCAGGACCACCTGCATTTTTGTAAATGCAGATTCCCAGGTCCCATTCCAGAGGGTTCTAACTAGATAAATTCAGAGTAAAAACTGGAATGCTTTATGTTTTTTTAAAGCACCTCACTTGATTCTGATGTACAAACCAGCAGAATTTGTTTTGGAAGTACCATTTCACATATTCATTCTTCTGGAGACAGAAAATAGGGCACCAATTCAAAGATTAGATATAAGGGCTTTTAAAAACCTCACCAGTTCCCTAAGTATCTCTACCCACAGACTTATCAAGGAGATGTTATCTTATCAGACTTATGAGGGTGACAACTGAAAATCTCACTATTTGCAGTTGTTCTTTGAGTTTTAGGCATTTTCGCTATAAAGGTCCTAAACAGTACACAAATCACATTACTCTCCTGCCTAACATTTTTCAGTGGTTACTCAACAACTGTAGGATAACAACCTCCTTCCAATGGCACACAATAGCCTCTGATCTGGTCACTACCAATCTGTCCATCTCATATTTCTCATAACCCTTTTCCCAATCCCTTTCTCTCTAATCCATAGTCCAACTATGCAAAGCTACCTATTGCTCTCCTGATGTTCTACACTGGGCCAGTCCTGGGGCCTTAGTATGTGCTTTCCTGTTTCTCAGGCTGTCTTCCCAACCCTTATATACACAACAGTATTCTCCTATGAAGACCTTTCTAACTCCCCCCCCCCCCCCATACTCCTTTTTTTCCCTATATTTTACATGGGTTTCTGCTAAAGCCCATAAACACTTATTGGACTTACTTGTTTAAATGTCTATTGCTTGCTGTCTGAAACTTACTTTAAAATAGCCACCCACATGACTTAAAACAAGACAAATGTATTATTTCATGGTTCTGAAGGCAGGAAGTCCAAAATGAGGCAATTAGCAGTGCCTCACTCCTCTGAAAGCTCATGGAAAGAACTCTGTCTTGTCTCCTCCAACTTCTGATGGCCCTCCTCCCTGTGGCTCTGGTGACTTCTCCTTTTTTGTCTCTTATAAGAACACTGGTCATTGGATTTAGGGTCCACAATCCAAAATGATCTTCATTACATCTGCAAAGACCCTTATTCCTAATAAGGTTATATTCTCAGGTTCTGGGTGAGCATATATTTGGGGGCCCACTATTCAACCCATTACAGATTCCTTGTTCTAAAGGGTAATAGATGCTAGAGAGCATGAGACTTGGATGAGCTGGGCAAAAGGGCAAAGCTTGCATACAAAACATATTCACTATGTCAGTACCCATGCTAAAAGAATTTGAGGAGGTGGTGGGGAGAGACTTTACACATGCATAAAATATATAAGTCTATTCATCTGGAATTTCAATTTTCATTCAGCATGAACACTTTCAAGGTTATTAAAAATTCAATTTTATCCAGATATTTTGGACTTTTCGATAATTACAACAAAAGTGAGTGCCTACCAATGGTCTATTATCACACCACATCTTTCCTGATTTGTATATGATCATAGTTGACCTTTGCAAAAAAAAGAAAAAGAAAAATTAAGTCTAGTTTATCTTTTGATAATAACACCTATAGTAAGCTATCACATTATTCCATTGTAAATTGTTTTAAAAAAAAAACCACATCAGGGAGGTGTAAAGGTAGTTCAGTGGTAGAATTCTCACCTGACAAGCAGGAGACCCAGGTTTGATCCCCAGCCCATGTACTCTCTGCCCCTCCCCCCAAGAAAAAGATTCAACAAATGATGTTGCAATAATGGGATAGTCACATGGAAAAAGAATGAAATGTGACCCCCACCATAGAGCATACAAAAAAAAAAAATTCCATACTATAAATGAGCATATACTCCCTACTTACGCCTTAGTTTGGGAGAACAATGCTTTAGAAGAGCATGACGAAACTGGGTGGACACCTGTCCCTTCTGTTCCTTAGGAGTTAAGTACATAGGACCCCAACTTCTCATGTACTGCCTCTCTCTGTGCCCTTTCTTTCCCTCAGTCCCTGTCTCCTGCTTCAGAACATGATAAAGCCTTCCACATTGGCATCATTTTTAAATTTAAAGAAAGTGACAATTGGGTTACACAAAATAGCATAAAGAATTAGAACTGACTGAGGTGCAAAAAATAATACTTCAATCTATTTTCAAAGTTTAAAGGAAAAAAAATTGTCCAAACTTTTTATAAAAGGCATATTCTCCAATATAAAAAAGCCATTTTCAGGTTGAAGAAGCCTCAGGGCATTCACCAACTAAAACACTTAGATTAATTGACAGTAGCAGTAATAGCATGTTTTGTTTTGTTTTTTTTTAAAAGCTAGTTGTAAAACAGAACAAAATGGAATACTCAGTTTATACCGTAAGCAAACTTGATTTTGACAATGAAATATGGGAATGTCTAAGACATGAGCAGTCCATGAAAAATGGTTTGCCTCGGGACTTGGTCAAGGCCAGCTTAATTTAAGTTTTCCTCCCCCACTTGGTTAGTCATTAAATTTGGGAAAGCATTTTGGAATTGGATCTGAGAAAAAGACATTCTGGCCAGTATCATAAAGCTGGCCAATATCATAAAGCTGGTTATTTAAAGAAAAGCTAAGCTGGTGTCTTTCTTTTTGGTTCCAAAGAATATGAAACCAAGGCTCTTCTGTGATACTTGAAAAATACTCTCCATCTTTTTAAGTGTGGGTTTGAAATAGTTGGTTTTTAAGGATAGCATATTTTATGCATATTCAACTGCCACGCAAAGCACAAAAAGGATTATGGATTTTCTCTTCAATGGAGCACTACATGGTTCCCTGAATAGCAATTTTCTAGAAGAGCAATTAAATATGGCATATTCTACACATGTTTTCCTGACACTACAGTGTCTACCTGCAACATAAACTTTGAAACACAGGTGAAGTCCTAGTTCTTAGAAATAACCTCACTTCTACCACTGAACTAACAGAATCAATTCAAGATATTTTAAAACAAAGAGTGAAAATGTTGGAAATTTTGGAGCAGTTAATAGTTACATTCTATTATTTTTGCCAGCTTTTTACAATTACATCATGGATTTGTATCGACTTTTTTTTTTTTTCACATGGGCAGGGACCCGGGATCAAACCCGGGTCTCCGCCATGGCAGGCAAGAACTCTGCCTGTTGAGCAATCATGGCCCACTCTGTATCGACTTTTGCAGTTCTTTTTAACTAGAATATTCTTCCCTTTCATCTCTGCCTATCCAAAGCCTGTTAGCGTTCAAGCCTCAATTCCAACACTGCCATCTCCATGAAATCCTTTCTGATCACCTCAGCCAAAAGCAGTTCCTCCTTCCTGTGGATTCCTTTGTCACTTTATTTCCACCCCTCTAATTTGGATATTACATCTCACTGTATGTTAGAATTGTGCCTGAGCAAGTTTTCAATTCAACGGTCTATAAACTAGGTGGGAGCAGGGACTCTTTTACCCATTTATGTTTTTCACATAGCACAGTATGATATCTATATTGTTTGATATCTACTTGTTTGATCAAGATGACATCACTGCTAAAGCTAAACACCAAAAGAAGTAAAATCAATGTTTTAAAACTCATAGTCTATACTCAAGACTCAGAATCAGAATGCTGAAGCTTTGAAAGTCAGCATTACCCCATTCGGCAGCTGTTAAAAAAGGTGAAGTGATCAGAGTTTAGTAGAGATATGAATGAAGTTGATCTGGATAGGACGAAGGTAAATCAGAATACTGGGTAAAGGATGATATGGCCCATATTTTCAAACTCAGCCTCTGTGCCAATCCAAGGGAGAGCTGTTCATGTGCAAAATTTATATTTTGGGCAGCACATTATCAAATTTAGCTAGTATGGTCAGTTTACTTGAACACCGTAATTACATGGAATCTTGAATAGGGCAGGAGATCTTGGTTTGTACAGGTTAGTATAATGCCCCAATGTATCCTGGAGTAAGTTTGGGCAGAGAATAAATAAGTATTTGCAAAGTCCTCTTGGGGTTCTGGGGAGAAAGGAGGAAATACTCAACTTCCCCATTTGAAGAATTACTGTTACGCTTGCAAGCAGTGGGGACAACCAATTCAATAGACATAGCCTGCAATCTTGCGGTTTGCCCTTATGAAATTTATACCTGTAAAGGAGAAGCTAAGCCTACTTGTAATTAAGCCTAAGAGCCACCCCCATAGAACTTCTTTCGTTGCTCAGATGTGGCCTCTCTCTCTCTCTAAGACAACTCGGCAGGTGAACTCACTGCCCTCCCCCCTACATGGGACATGAATCCCAAGGGTCTAAATTTTCCTGGTAACGTGGCACCTGACTTCTGGGGATGAGCTGGGACCCAGCATCATGGGAATGAGAACGGCTTCTTGACCAAAAGGGAGAAGAGAGAAATGAGACAAAATAAATTCTCAGTGGCTGAAAGATTCAAACAGAATCAGGAGGTTATCCTTGTGGTTATTCTTAACACATTATATAGATATCTCTTTTTGGTTTATGGTATATTGGAGCAGCTAGAGGACAATAGCTGCTCCAACAGCTATTGGAGCAGTTTCAGTACCTGAAACTGTTGAACTGCGTTCCAATAGCCTTGATTCTTAAAGAAGATTGTATAGCCATATAGCTTTTACAGTGTGACTGTGTGATTCTGGAAACCTTGTGTCTGATGCTTTTTTTATCCAGGATATGGACAGATTAGTAAAAAATACTAATGATAAAAAATAAATAAATAATAGAGGGAGATAAAGCGTAGTCTGAAATACTGTGGGTCAATGAGAGGGATGAGTAAGGGGTATGGGATATATGAGGGTTTTTTTTCTTTTTATTTCTTTTTCTGGAGTGATGCAAATGTTCTAAAAATGATGATGATGAAGAATACGCAACTACGTGATGATGTAAGCCACTGACTGTATAATATGGTTGAACTGTACATGTGTGTATATTTGTCAATAATAATACTTTTAAAAAATAAATTAGTTTAAAACTTTAAAAACTCATATTCTGAGAAGATGGGGTGCTTAGAAAAAAATTTTCAGGTAATAATTCCTTAAAAGTAAATTTTAAAAACCTGAAACACCAGTTTCCATTAAATTACAAGTTCCGAAAAGCCAGACCCCTCATTCTTTGACCTCCCACAGGTCCAAGATCAGAGAATTGTGGTTTATTAGTTTTACAGTCATTTTGGGATTCAAAAATATAACTGTCTACCAAGTCAATGTTACAGTTTACATGGCTCTATTTACCATTATAGAAATATTTGGATTTGAATTTGTATAAGCATTGAGATCCAATGCTCATACAAATCCAAATATTTCTATCATCTTGATGGGTCTTTCTAGAGACTCCAGGAATCAAATATATTCATGGTCCGTACTACCATTAAGTGAAGCACCTTCATATTGTAAACAACAAAAGAATCTTGTAGATTTTATTTCCTATTCATATAAGCAAAACATATATGATGAGAGAGAAGCATTCATTATAAAGAATCATCAATATCAGGGTCTCACTACAGTATACTTAGATTATTCATTATATATACATCTCTTTTTCTTATGTGAGTATTTTCAGTTTAGCTACATAGTACTTATTTCACATAGAAAAGTGGGCAGGTAGGTAAAGCTACTCATAACTATTATATTCTTTCTCTTTCTGTCCTTTTACTTTGCACTTTATCTCTTATCAAAAGTAAGATTATTATTCTATAGTGGGAAACTACACTTCAATAAAATTTGACTTTTTAAAATTTGAAACAATATAGTTTAAATACATTGTATATCTCGGTTTATTTCTCAGTAATGGGGAGATTATTTAAATAGTTATGAGAAAATAGTTTCCTGTTCATTAGCAATAAAGACTTTCTTGTTATTTTTTACTATCACTGAGAATCCAAAGGGTTCCATAGAAAGCTTTAGCTTGTTTCAAATGTAAGAGTATATTTTGTCTCCCACTCAACCTTCTAAGGAACTTAAGAGCTAAAATTACCTAATTTTGTTCTTTTCCCTGAATGTCAGTTATATGACACCCCAGTACTCCCCTTGGCTCATCCACCCCACCATCACCCTGAGACCTAAGCTCCTTCCTCAGGTAGATGTCCCCATCAGAATCCTCCATCTGGAACTGGGCCAGATGGAGGTCAATTTTCTCACTGAGGACCAAGGGATTGCCATTGCTGGCTGTGATTTGGCAGCACTTTTCATGGTATCAGTGCTTAGCTCGTTCCATGCTTTCTGCAGGCCAGGAGGCCCAGGATACAAAACAGCTGAACGATCATGACAAACTAGACAATCAAATTATAAATCCAAGCTCAGTCAGTTACTACCTCTGGGCCAGTCACTTAACTCTTTTGAGACTCAGTTTCCTCACCTATAAAAAGTGGTCTATACCATACTGGTCTTTATTACGTGAGTTAAAATGAGATAATGTATATGAAAGGAATCCCCAAAGTAAATATGCATGTTACATAGCTGAGTATTCTGACCTAGATGTACTGGTACTTAATGGAAATACTTTATTGGTATAGTGTAGTTATATGCAAAGCTTATTATGTTCCTACATGTTTCAATGCTCCTGTTGATAGCCAGAATAAACTTTAAATGTTGATGGAATAAATAAGCAAATAAATGATGTGATTTCAGTGAAGTGAGGAAAATCCTGATATTTATGATAAATCCTTTTTCACATGCTGGTTAATACCAACAACTCTATTAGAAAAACATTTATTTTAACTTAAGATTTTCATTTCTGTAAAAAAGTTCATATCCTTGCCCCTGTTCCCTTTGGTATAAACAAAGGACCAGAAAATCTCTTTGGCCAAGTATGAGGAAGGGAGATTCGGTCCAAAAAAAGTAGCAAGATGGAAAAGTGTTTGATCCACTATTTATATTTGAATGAAGAACAATTTCTTAATAATTTCGAAGAGTGATTCTTTAATGGTGGAATCTGTGACATCAGAAACTGCATGGACGGGGAAGGGCATGGACATGTGAGGGCCAGAGGACACTCTACGAGTCACCCCAAACCATGTCATCAGGGAGACTCTGTCACTCCCTAATGGTGATCTTGGACTTTCACAATCACTCTAAGTCTGTTTTCACATCTATAAAATGGGTATAATCATAGTGCTTTCCTCATAATATTTCTATGGAAACTAAATGAGATGATGCATAAAGAGCTTACACAGTGTCTGGCCACTAATAAGTCTTCTATAAAAGTTAGACCAATTAGCAGCAGCGTCACTACTAGTAGTAATCAAAATATAAGACAATAGAATAAATACTTCAGAAATTACCTACTTCCTTTTAAATAAAAGATTACATAATCCCTTTTATTTCACTATCAAAATAGGTTCTATGTTCCTCCATAAACCATTCTTATTTAATTTTGTATTCATGCATACTGTATTCAGGTAAAATGACTTTTTGGCTTCAAAATACTTTTTTCTGATGTAAGAGAAACTGACACCCCACTACCCAACTTCGGCTATCACAAACTAATTGCATACATCTGTTTGATAATGTTATCTCCTCGTAATCCAGATTGGCACACGAAGGACAGGACTAGATTTCTAGTTGCCTTCCAGTTTGAAATTGAAGCTACAACTAATGGGCTGTTGAAAACCCTGAGGGCCACAGCTGTCTTAAGTGGAAATAGCCTCTAACTGAAAGCTAAACTACAGCTGTTAATTAATTAAGAATTCTCCCGTCAACTCTATTCAGAGGTTCCTGTGCTCAATCAAAGTTAGTAGTAACAAGAAATAACAGAAAGAAAGAAAATTAAGATTAACAATTTGGAAATTTCTGACACTCCATTGCATCAGTTGATTTGGATCCAAAAACCGAGGATTTTTGTTTTGTTTTGCTTTTAGCCACTTTTAAACCAGAGCCACTTTATTAAATCAACATTCATAATGGAAATGCCAGAACAACCTTTAACTTTCAAAGTTACAACTTGGTCCCAGTATAATTAACTGTAAATAACTCAGAATCAGATATTAACAAACCTTTCTTTTTCTCCTCAATTTAATGCAAAATAGTTGTTCAAAAATGATTTCTTTTGTACAGGCCCAATAGAAGATGATATTTTAAAACATTTAAAATGCACCCAAAAAGCTCTACAACATTAGTTTTCTTAAAAGTGTTTTCTTAAATTTTCTTCTTGAGTATTTGCATATAAAGGACCCTCCCATGTCTGTTCTGTAAAATGAAGTAATATAATTAGAAATAATCTTCAGATGTGAGTTTTAGATTTTCCATGGTGGTTTCTGTTGTTTAAGGGAGTTGTCTGTAGCCTTGGATTTGTTTAGATTTCACTTTCCCTCAGATTTCTCTGGCCTTTTATGTGACTGAAAAAAACAAAGTCCTGGAGGCTTCCCAAGAATGCCGCTGTGTGTTTTACAGGAGAACTCAAACTACCATGTCTGAATAAAGAACAAAAACAACAACAAAGGGAATGACATATTCCCTAAGTCTTGATGAAAGCTAGAACATTAGGAAGTTTTTGTACCAAACAGAAAGATAAATAAATAAAAGTATTAAACTAGCATTTGTTCACAGAATGAAGTCAAACTATCACAAAGAGGCAGCTACTTCTGACTTGAAGAGATGACTTTTTTCTTTGCCCAGAAACTTTTCTGTCACACCACTTACACAGCCCCATATTTCAAGGCTAACCTTAAATCCCACTTTCTCCAGGATACCAGTCCAGCTAAATTAATTTGTCTTTCCCCCTGAACTTGCCCGTGTAGTACTTGTACTATCAATATCTTTCATCTAGGGACCTAATTAATCATCCAGTGCCCTGGTATTATTATTTCACTGTTATTTATTTGCTTTATTTGTCTACCAGGGTCATTTTGCCCCGTGTAGATTATATATTTTCAGAAGGAGTAATCCTAACATCAAACTTCCTAGCTGTGTGACTAGGACAAATAATTTACATGTCCATTGGTATTCCAAAGAATAGCTAACAATCATTGAACACTTACAATGGCTCTAAATCTTTAAAGGTTTTAACTCATTGGAACCTCATACCCATTATTATTAGCTTCATTTTATAGGGGAGGAAACAGATGGCAAGAGGATAAGAAACTTTCCCAGTGTTACACAACTTCAGGCAGGCAGGCAGCAGAGCCTGCCTGCTCAACTATTAAAGTGTGTTGCCGCTTATAAAATTTACCTCATAGAGTTAAGGATTAAACAAATTAATAAATTTAAAGCATTTGAATATATTTAATTGTTAAATATTAAATTTAAAAAAATGGTTGACATGGTAAGCACTCAATAAAAGTTCACTGAATCAAAAAAATAAACAAATAAAAAATAAGAAAAAAAAGT
The DNA here is from genome assembly GCF_023851605.1 of Tamandua tetradactyla. Lineage (NCBI taxonomy): Eukaryota > Metazoa > Chordata > Mammalia > Pilosa > Myrmecophagidae > Tamandua > Tamandua tetradactyla. The sequence continues at coordinate 151,586,418 of NC_135329.1, forward strand.
TCACTGAATCATGTTTACACTCATGCCATGATTTAGGCTCCAAACTCTTACAACTAATTTAGACAAAAATCAGGCATATAATAACTTAGTGTGTGCCAACACAATCTCTGCCCGCAGGAAAGCTTATACTTATTATGTAGGAAATACACACATACAAAAATTTCAAAAGCAAATCAGTATTAAGAGTACACTCAATGAGAAAAAGCCCATTAGAGCTTCAGGTGTCAAGTACAGATTCCCCTCAGCCATCTCACAGAGATGTATTGAACAGGGGTTTGGATAGCTGTATTTTATCAATTCACCCAACTAAATACCTCATAAACCACATGTTAAGTAAACACATTATATGGACCACACTTGAATAAATGCCACATTTTTATGGTATTTACAGTAAGACTTTCCTGTATATAATGAGGCACTTGCTGAGAAATTCAGAGGAAGCACAGTAAAGAAAGATGGGTATAAAGTGGGGACAAGCTCAGGGACAGCTTCACAGAGAAGGTAGACTTAGAATTCTAAAATGAAGACATTAATAATTTACTCTAAAACTCATTCTCCAGCTTATAATATGAATCAGAAAAACTAATAATATTAAAAATTTATCACTCTCACCATGTTCTCTTAGGAGCTCATATGTTCTAAATATTAATAAAATGAGTCTTAAAACCCTCAAAACTGAAAAAATGTAGAACTATTAAACTTTACCATCAGGGAATTCCCTCATACTGTGTCAAAGTTTAAGGACACCCAAATCGATAGGCCAAATCCATGATCTTGAGGATTACTCTTGTGAAGTTTATGTGAGTAGCAGAGAAGTTTAACCTACCTATAGGTATCCCTAAGAGTTACTTCTAGAGGACCTCTTTTGTTACTCACATGTGGCCTCTCTCTCTCTAAGCCCAACTCTGCAAGTGAAATCATTGCCCTCCTCACTACATGGGACATGACATCCAGGGGTGAAAGTCTCCCTGGCAGCATGGGAGATGACTCCCAGGGATGAGTCCAGCCCTAGCACTATGGGATCAACAATTCCATCCTGACCAAAAGGGGAAAAAGAAGTGTAACTAATAAAGTATCAGTGGCAGAGAGAGTCCAAATAGAGTCGACAGGCTACTCTGGAGGTTGTTCTTACACAAGCTTCAGTTAGACATTGCTACTTATCATAACTTGCCAAACCCCAACCAAAACCATTCCAGCCAATCCTAAAGAAACCTAAGGCAATATATAAGATTCTACAAAGGTTCCATGCACTAGAGTAACTTTCCAGAAACCTATAATCTCCAGATGGGTCCCTAGACCAGATAACTCCTGAAACCTAGATGGCCCAGCCTCTCCAGAACATCAGATAGCTCCATCTCTCTACCCCATTTTATTGACAGACTCTTCCAACATGAAAAAAGTTAGAGTGATCATAGCCCAAATACCCCTAAAAAGAGGTACAGAAAGATCAAAGGTGATGGTGGAGTTATACAGAGAAGATAGGATTTAACAAATGATATGATTGCAGAATGATTAAATTGGTATCTCTTTTACTCTCCCATATCTTAGAGTAGCTAGAAATAAAAACTAATATTGTGGAATTGTAACCCATACCAAACTCTGAAATATGTTCTATATTGTAGACCACAACTAATTGTGGTCCTATACTGTGAAATTTATTGCTTTTTTTTTTGTATATGTGTTATTTTTCACAAAAAAAGAAAAAAAGTCCATTGTAATTATAAAAGAAAATATTCCTTCTAGCCTCCTATATTCTGGAGCAGCTAGATGGAAAACTCTGAGAGGATCATATGGCAGCCCATGACAAACTCTGGGATCTGTCCTGAAACTATTTGTTTTGAAAAGAGTGCATTGAAAACTATTACTTCTTTCTTTCTTTGCTTTGTATATATATAATACAATTTAAAAAGTTAAAAACAAACAAAACCCTCAGAACTGTTGTGAGCAAGAAAAGTCGAGTATGTAAATAGACCTGAACTGTCTGTAATTATATAATGTATACATGTATTCATTCATTCATTCCTTCACTTGTTCATTCAGTCCACACACGTTTATTAAACATATAATCCGAGCACAGTGTAAGGCCTTGGGAATAAAAATATACTCACAGTTTAATGAAGAACAAAAATGAAGCATATAAAGGTCTTCCATGAAACACACACTATATAGTAGAGATAGGTAGACTATACATTACAGAGAGTGCTCAGGGAGGACATGGTCAACAGCATAAGTGGGGAGAATCCCAGAAAGGAATAATAATAAAAATTTCCTCACAGTCAAATCTAGTGGCTGCTGCCTCTGATGCTATTGAATACTTCCCACTTGAAGTTTCCTTCTCCCAAAACTTTTGTGATGCAACCCTGAATATTTTTGCCTCTAACTAATGTTTTTGCCCAATAATGAGATGATCAATAGATAGTAACTATATTGCTTCAGCAAGCTTTTCAAGGGGAGGAACTTCCCTTTCTTTCATGATGTTTCATGCCCACACCCTTTGTGCACCCAGGGGATGTCCTATGGGGAGGAACTTCCCTTTCTTTCATGATGTTTCATGCCCACACCCTTTGTGCACCCAGGGGATGTCCTATGGGGAGGAAATTCCCTTTCTTTCATGATGTTTCATGCTCACATCCTATGTGCATCCAGGGGATGTCCTATAGCTTTATATTGGGATCATAAGTTAATTATGAAATTAACTATAGTAAAATCCTGTTTGAAAGTTTAAGTAGTTTGTAGGAGTATAAACCTGATCTACTTATCAGAATATCTCATGATGATTAATGAATTGGACAGGATGGGAATTTCAGTATTCTTTAAGTCGGAAATGTTTGGTATTCCTCTGTTTAACTATTTTGCAGGCCAGGGTAAGTCTCAGGTAATATGGAAAGCTTTTTTGTTCTTGATAAAAAAAAAAAATCCAGAATTTATCATTTTTTGTCTTTCTAATTTTAACTAATTATCCAACCATTTTTCCAGGTGGGTGGCTTAAAATAAGGTATTACCAAAAATGTAAATCTATACCTCAATCATACAAGTAAAATATCCAAGCTATGTTTCTCTCTTCTCCAAGCACAAAACACCAAATGACAATAAAAATTGTGGAACACTTAAGTTATTACGGATCAGATTTTTTTCAATAATATTTGCATCTTTGCTTTTTGTAAATTATTAAGAACTTGGGACTCATCTACAATCATAAAGAAATACTCATCATATTTGAAAAGTTTATAAATGAATTAAGAAAAAATTTTTAGTCCAAGTTTTTGAAATATGAATATATACTAACAGAAAATAGATCCTTGCTTTGTATTATATATTCACCTCTCAAGTAACAAATACACAATCGTTAATTATCTGTGAACTAACATTAAGCAAATTTAACCAAGATAATATTAGCATCTTTTTAGCTATCTTTTTTAGACTCTGAATTGCATTTGGTCTCCTATGCTACAATTAGTAAGTAACATAAGTATAAGAAATATAGTTTCTTATATAGTAACATAACTATAAGAAATATAGTAACATAACTGAGCAATAATTGAGCAATGGGTGAACAATGAACAAGCTAATTACTTATACAATCATTAACGAAATGTGCAATAAGACTTCTAGAACTCATAATTAGACAATTTATCATTTAGTTACTGCCTTCTACTGTACGCTTTTCAAACTGAATTAATGTAAGGTTTTCTTTTCTTTGTTTCAATCTGCTTATGGAATTGATTTATTTTAAAGAAATTAATTTTTTAAAGTAAAATCAATTGTAATAGTTACCAAACATATGCACAAATACATTTATATGGATACATATTTTTAAAAACATAGATTAGGAAACCATTTCTACTCCTCTTATGACAGTTTCTAATAATATTGCATTTTAATCTTCTTCAAAATCTTGTAATTAGAAATAATTCTACGTTACTTTCTTGTCATTTCTCGTCTCTGAAAGAAATCTCATTTCACAATTTTCCTATTCAGGCTCTGTGTACGCTAGTTTTGTTATAAGCAAACTTCTCCTGAACTAAAAAAAAAAAAACCTTATTTTAATTCCCAGAAGATTTAGCCTTCTCTATTTTCTAAATCGGAGCTGTTAATATGGTAGCCACTATCCACTTAAAATGTGGCTAGTATGAACTGTGATATACTGAGAGTGTAAAGAATGCACTGTATTTTGAGGACTTCTTGCAAAAAAAGATTAAAATATCTCATTTGTAATTTTTATATTGATTACATGTTAAGTGCCAATATTTGTAATATATTTGGGTAAATAAGCATATTGTTTCTTTTTACTCTTCTTCTTTGGTGAGTTTTGGCAATTTATAACTTTCAAGGAATTGACCCCATTCGTCTAAGTTGTTGAATTTATGTGTGTAGAGTTAATAGTATTCTCCATTATATTTTTAATGGTTATGAGGTCTACCGTGATGCTCATCTTCCATGACTGATGTTGGTAATTTTTATCTTCTTTCTTTTCTCAGTCTAGTTAGAGGTTTATCAATTTGATTGACCTTTTCAATGAATCAGCTTTTGGTTTTGTTGACTTTATCTGTTGTTCTTGTTTTCAATTTCATTGAAAATCAATTTCAATGATTTCTGCTATTATTTTTATATCCTTCATTCTGCTTGCTTGGTTTTAATTTGCTCTTATTTTGCTAGATTCCTAAGGCAGAAGCAGATTATTGATTTAAGATATTTATTCTTGGGTGGGCCACAGGGGCTCAGCGGCAAGAATGCTTGCCTGCCATGCCAGAGGACCCAGGTTCGATTCCCGGTGCCTGCTCATGTAAAAAAAAAAAAAAGATATTTATTCTTTTCTAAATAAGCATTTAATGCTCTAAAATTCGTATGTGGCTACCAGAAAATTTAAAATTACATATGTGACTAGCATTATTTAGCTCTATTCATTGCTGTTCTAAGGAGTCTAACACACTTGCAAAGTGTTTTCCCCACACCTCTGCTGAACCAAAAGCTTTCAGGAAGCTGTCAGGAATATCCTTGCAGTTTGGATGTCTCTAGTTCCATTTATGTAAAAATTTGGGATATGTTTTGAGTCGACTCAAAGTAAAAAATAGGCCCTATATAATGGAATTTGAGAGTCTGTGGTTTCTCAGAGTTCACTTTCTATCCACAGAGTAATTAGACTTTAAAGAAAAGCAGACAGCCATCTAGACACCGTAAGTTCTGGAGCCAAAAGATGAGACTGTTCTCTTGCCTTTTCTTTTTCTGCCTTCTAACTTCACTGGCTTACTCAGTGCCTGAAATATATACCATGGAAGCCTGAAATGTGTCCTGTGGCCTGAACACTGGGCTTTAGTTTCCTCACTCTGCCATGCACTTTTGAGCAACTGCACCTGTGGGGCCAAGCAGTAGGGAGGATAGAGGGAGAAAAAAGCAAAGCAAAGTCACCTCACACTCTGAGGGACCACAGTTCCTCTGGTCAGAAAGAAAGGTTTTCCTCTCTCAGAGGTTCAGGAAACTGCCTAGCTGTTTATATCTTCACCACACCACTGCCACCGTTGCATGGCCAGGCCTGGGACAGGGAGGGGAAAAAACAAAAACCCCTCTACACTGACCCTTGGGAGTTTCAATTCTGTTTCTCAGACCTGAAGGGGAGGACTTTTTTGGAGTTTTTTTCCTGCATATCTGTAATACCCTTGAGTGTGTTGACTTGCCTTTGAAACTAGGCTGGGCTATTCTAGAGGTGGAAATGAGGATACTGCAGGTTTGGAAGCACTTGGCAATCTAATCTCTTTTCCTAATCAACCTGCTAGTAGTTACTTCGCAGCCTTCTAAGCAGACATGAGTACTGCCCGGAGCTTATAGTTGTATTTGCACGAGATAAATGAAATGTGTTTGTCCAATCTTGACTGGAACTGGAACCAGTACTTATTTTTTTTTTTCTTTTTTTGCAGGCACCGGGAAACCAGTGCTTAATTTTAAGATAATTTTTTAACAAAGACAGAACTTTAGTCTCACTCAAATCACTTAACCTCAAACATGCAGTAGGAGACAAATGGACTATACCTGTAATTTGGAGGGCCTAAGGACTAATAGCTAGAAGGCCTTGTCATGAGAATAATATACCCATGACATCTGAACATGTTTTGAGTTTTATATATTTATGCATTATTGTATATCTAAGTCTAAGTATACCGTTCCAAAAAGATGCATTCTGGCTACAGCTAATCTGTCAGGAGTCATAGTGACTTCAAATAGACAACAAAATACTCGAAACAAAACCCACTCAACTAATGATTACATATGAATTTATGTTTGTTCTAGAGTGGAAGGACTGGTTGCCCTCTGAATAGAATTTAAAAGGTATATTTGTATTCTAACACTTCATATTGCTAGGCAACACTGAAGACTGGGAAGTCCTATGCTACCATCTTACTGCCCACCCCCAGCTCCCAATTTATACTTCCTGTTCTGTTAGAGTTTTGTCCTGTCAGGCCAAATATCAGACTAAGACTTTTTCTGTCATTAGTAATAAGAACTCTGTGTTCCAATTTCCATGGAAAACTTTTGGTGGTAGATTTGTATCTTAAAGAAGGAATACTTTTTGAATAAACAATAGCATAGAAGCTACAGGTCCATGATCTCAAAAATGCTAGTTGTTACCTTGGCCTTTAATCCACATTTCAAATAGAAAAGTATGTGCTGCATAAGGCCCAGCCAACGTTGGCTTAAAGGCATATGATTTTATATTACAAACAAGAAGACTGGGGTTCAGCATAATATTCCATATTATGAAGGAAACATAAATTATCAATTTGCATATTTATTCCCCATTATAGGACACTGTTTCCAGTTAGTATAGTCATATTGAAAACAAGGTCACAGTAAAAGAATCTTCAAATCTATATCCTTACTAATGCTTTCATTTCCAAGGATTGATTCTTAGAAGCAAGATTGCCGGATCACTGGTCATATACATTTTACATTTTGCTCTCCAGTTTCCCAAATGGTTGTGTCAATCCAAGCCCTCACCAACAGTATAGTAGACTGCCCTCTTCCTTACATCTTACCACCATTGGGTGTTATCAGTATTTTTAATTTTCAATGGTGTGTTAGACAAATAATAGTTTAACTTTTTAGCATTATTGTTTCATTTCTCATGCTGCTATTGATGTTAAACATCTTTCACATATTTATTAGTGATTTGCCCCTCTTCTGTGAATTGTCTACTCATATTCTTTGGCTATTTTTATTAGTTTATTTGTCCTTCCTATAAGTATGAAGGAATATAACCCTTTGATTATCATGCGAATTACACTTATCCTTTCCACATTGCAACTTTCCCATCGTGGTTTCAATATATTGTGGGTTGGCATAAGAAATTAAATGGGAATTTTGGGGAGTTTTGAAAAAAATACAAAACAATTGCTGCAGTTGGCCATCATTATGGTGTTAATGAATCGACCATAGGCATAACAAGAAAAAAAAGAGAAGGGAATCTCCGAAGCTTTTGCTGCAGCTACACCAACAACTGAAAAGCATTTGTATAACCACACAATCCATGTCTCTTCCACATAGAAAGTGCAACATTCTTTTGCATGCAGGATTGTTATAAAGAAGGCATTCAAGTAGACTCTGACATCATATATGAAAAGGCTAAGTCCTTATATGATTTCCTAAAGGAAAATGAAGGTGAAGGGTCTACCTCTATGGATTTTCAGGCCAGCAAAGGCTGGTTTGAAATTTTTAAAAAAAAGGTTTAGGCTATACAATGCAAAGGTAATGGGAGAAGCAATGTCTGCCAGTCAAGAGGCAGCTAGGAAGTTTCCTGGAACCATGAAGAAATTGATGGAAGATAGTACTAAGGGAGAGCCAAAATATTTTATGCTGATTTTCCAGATTGTTGAGGAGCCATGCCCCTAAACCCCCAGGATGTGGAAGGGAGAACTGTACAAATATTTTTCTGCCAGTCTTTTTTTTATTTTTGTTCTTTACATTGGTCTATGATGTCTGGAAAACTCATATTCATCTTTATGACAGCTCAAATATCACTTTCTTTGTTAAGGATCCCCTGGCTTCCCTGGCAGAATTACTCATTCCTTCCAAAATATACCCATAATATTTTGTGCATATCCCTGTGTGTTAAAATATAATTACACATATTTTCCTTCTGAACAAGAAACTACATTAGAATGCAAGTCAAATGGACTAATATTATGCTACATATAATATATAGATAGATAGATATCTTTGAATTTGTTTTTATTCATATTTCAAAATACAAATCATTTACAAACCAGAATTTTCTTCTTGCTATTATTTATTAGTATCATGCCTTCTTTCATTTTAGAGAATCTTAGTTCTACTTCTTTTCCATCTCTGCATCTCTTGTTTTCTTCTGCCTGTACTTTTCTTAATAAGTGCTGCCTTCAAACTCCCTCAAGGATTTTGGTAGTGCCGTCTGCTCCAGTTATTTATTGCTGTTTAACAAACATCCCCCAAAATAGTGGCTTTAAACAACAATCATTTATTTTTTGCACAAATCTCAATTTGTGCAGGGCTCAGTGGGTCTCCACACAGGTCAGCTAAGCATTGATTTCCAAGATGGCTCACTCACAATACTAGTAAGTTGGTTGGCTCTGAATTTGGTTCTCAGTGCTGTTGCTAGGGAGCCTCAATCTTCAATGCACTCTCTACTGTGATGACTGACTTTCTTACGAGTTAACTGGGTTCCAGGAGTGACCATTCCAAGATACAGTAAGTAAAAACTGCCAGTCTCTTGAGACCTGGATCTAGAAACTGGCACAGCATCATTTATGCTGTATTCTATTGGTCAAAGCTGTCACAGCTTCTGTCCAGTTTCAAGTGAAGGGACACAGAACCCACTTTTCAAATAGAAAGAAGGCCAAAGAATTTACAGCCATCTTTAATCTACTAAAATCTCCATGTGTACTGGGTCCTTCCAAAGTTGTCAAAAGAGTTGTCAGTATTTGCTGTACCCAGGCCATGCTCTGTTCCTTGCAGAAATGTGGAGGATGCCTCTCTCTCTCACCCTGACTCTGTGTCCTGATCACAAAGTATTATGCATGCCTTGTTTCATACCCCCTTCAGCTTCTACATACAGAAATCCAACCTTGGCTGTCAAGTCAGGTCAGGATGAAGATATGAGAGTGTTATCTCCAAATTCCTACTTTCCAGTCTCAGTCCCTACAAATTTTCTACTGACAGAATCCCTTCCTCTCTAAAAAATCAACACATATAAACAGTTCATCCGATACTTTCATACTCTGAATTCTTGCTTAAACTGAATTGGTAACAAATTATTTGCAATATTTGCAATATCACATGTTAAACCCCATGGCTGAGAAGCCTATTGCCATGGACCCTCTAGACCTCTTAACCAGCTTCTAGCACTTCGATTTCTAAAAACAATATTTTACAAGACTATCGAAGTCATTTTGCAAACCTAAGGAATGCTATTCAAATACGAGCGCCTGGATCACTCCACAGCTCCATACTATTCACTAGAGTTTAACATCAAAGAAAGGAAGCTTCCTCATAGATTCAGAAAGTGCCAAGTGAGACAGAAAAAGCCACCAGGAACTTTTACTGTTTCAGACCTGAGAAAATGTTACTTTTGTTTTCTGATGGAAAATGTTTTACAAGGCTATCTTATTATGTCTTTACTCATTACCTACTTTGCAAAGCCTGTGAGAGAGACTAAACTGCCTCCTGCCTCCCACTCCCCTGACTCCTGTCTTCTTCCCACCTTATTCCAATGACCTTGTTCAAATGATCTGTGAAAAGTGGGACAGGAACTTTATAAGGACAGAACACCAAAACATAGGTTCCTTTAACCCATGAATTGCAATTCGGGCGGTGCCATTTAATCGTAGCCTTCTCCTCCCCAGATTCCTAACCGATTGAGAAATAGACATCAGGGTCAAACAAGAAACAAAATACTTGTTCTTACTATCGGTAAAGCTGGAATGGAGGATGGCTTTCTAATTTTTCTCCCTGAAATCTAGACCTCAGCACCTACTGTGAGGGACAGTTTTGAAGCACAGACACATGTCTGGCTGCTCTGGGCAGGCCTGTGGTAGGGACATCTGGCAGGGCCAGAGGAAGCAAAGAGGGGGGAACTGCAGCCCACGGGCAGTCGGGGTGGAGAGGAGAAAGCCCTCTAGGCTGTCTTCCTCGTGGTGGACACTCCTTCTTTAGTACTACGAATTAGGCAACACACCCCGCCTCACTTCTGTAGGGGAAAGAAAGAAAAGAGCAGAAGGAAATGGAAGCTTCTTCCTCAGCAGTTCTGGAAGAGCAAAATGTCCTAACTTTTGAAGCTATTGGAACACAGGGAAATAGAAAAACATGACTATGACTATTGTAAAAGAGTCTAGTCTTCTTCCAATATTGTCGGAATACTGTTTCAATATTGTTCTTTTTTCCCTGAAAACCACTTGCTTCTCTTCCTCTGCTTTTCCAAATATATATATATATATATATATATATATATATATATATATTTTTTTTTTTACATGGGCAGGCACTGGGAAGCGAACCCAGGTCTCTGGCATGGCAGGTGACTCTGCCACTGAGTCACCATGGCCCGCCCTCTGCTTTTTAATTTAAACCTAATTTTGTTGAGATATATTCACATACCATATAATCATCCAAAGCCAATATTATTTTAAAGGGTTCCATCACAATCAGGAAGCAAATGCTATAAAATGTCTCTAAGACGTGAAGATATAAAGTTCAAATCATAGAACTTTACTTTATTAAAATGAATCCATAGGTAAAGACCTCAGAGTAAGAGTAAAAAAAATCACTATCTCTTATTTAAGGCAAAATTTTAATAAGACTTTTAGCTTTACTATTAATATAACCTGACTATTTATAGTGCATTCATTTCTAGCTAAGTAAACAGAAATAGGACTAAAATAAGCATTCATTGGGTCAGAGATTTAGGCAGAATCAGAGAACCAATAGGTTTATGAGAATCAAATCAGAGGTGAAATTTTTGAGTGTTTTATAGTTTAAAATTCCATTCTTTACTGAATATCAAATATCACATATCCATTAACATAAGAACTGGTGGCCATGAGGTGTTCTTCGTTCTTAGAGCATTTTTCTTTTGGACAATAGTAACACAGTTGAAAGACAAATGCTGAGGAGAACGAAGTTCTCAGCAACATCCCTAAGGATTTCCAGCTCTGTTTTTCTTCCTTGAACTGCTCTGTGCCTGCAGATGCCACGCTGACAGTGGTCATGGGCAGAGAGTCTTCACCTGGCTTAATTCTCATTCCCTAATTTTTTCTTTCTCATTAGAGGAAATTTAAGTGTGGTTTGGGAATCTGGATGCCTCTTGCAAGTTAATGCTTTTTCCACATGATTATGCTTCTACCACTGAAACTAGGGGAATTTCTTTTCTCTGGACAGTCCACTGGAACTGTTTCCCTCCATTGCTGAAGGGAAAATACAATCTCTACGGGATAGCTATTAGCAACATTAGAAATGCTTAAAAAAAAAATCTGTTTCCTAAATTTTCCCCTTTATTTTTTTATTTTTATTTTTTTTTTTTTTAAAGGAAAGACAGAGAGAAGGAAGGAAGGATGGAAGAAAGGGAAACATTTTTAAACATTTTCTTGTTTTATTGTATTCTGTTTCTCCGTTTTTGTTACATGGGCTGGGGCCGGGAATCGAACCGAGGTCCTCCGGCATAGCAGGCAAGCACTTTGCCCGCTGAGCCACCGCGGCCCGCCCTCCCCTTTATTTTAAATTACTAGGTCTTGAGATAATTTTTCAATGGAATAGATTTTCTATCAAATTGAACATCTAAATTACTCTAATATATTAATTATTAACATAACACATGTGTCACTTTTTCTTTTAAAAGTAGCAAGTGCTTCCCATACATGATCACATTTTTCTTCCAAATTTCCTCATTAGGTATGTGACAGTAATTGTTATTATCATAATTTTTAAAATAAAGGTCTTGAGACCAGAGAGGCTAACTGCTTTGCCCAAATCAGAGGAGAATCAGCACCGAATCCTACACCCTCCCTACATTACTTAGCGAGCATTTGTCTTTAGAAATTAGAAAATGTAATTAGAACAAATTGCAGTTCTCTGTGCAGAGGAAAAGGACTGAAATGAACATTCATTTATTCAACTGCTAATGTCCCTATCCTTCAAAACACTCATATTAAAACTAACTTTGATCTGATAATTTTCTGCCGTAGGTTAAGGTTGTGTCTACCTAACACCATAATAACTAATACATTTGATTGATGTAGCAATCTTCCCATTTGCAAGGTGGAATTCACATTTTTGTGATTTTTAAATCCAGTCAGCAATTCTGGAACAGACCCCAGACTCCTTGATACACACACACACACACACACACACACACACACATATATATATATATCAATAACATTGGGGTCTTTTATATCTGAAAGATGCTGCTACTACTTAAAACTTCTTGGGGGTGAGACAACTGAGTTGAAGTTGGTGGGTGAGCTGGCAGAGGGTAAGGGAAATGCACATTAAGAGGGTTCTAGCTTGAGGCCTATGCAAAGCCAAATTTCTTCCCATTTGAGACCTCATGTTCTTAGACCCTCATTCAGGGAGGAAGAATAGTCCCATGATCCCATGCTATCTTATTGTAAGATCCGAAAGAGACATGACTCTCTGATCTATCTTATTCCCTTCATTTACAGATTAAAAGCTTCAAGTCCAGAGGACTTAAGTGGCTAGTCCAAAATCTGGAGAATGACAAAAAAATGACAACAAAATATTTACAATCTAGAATCACAGTACCTTCTAAGAAGGATGGATCCTGTAAATGGAAACCCTTTCCCAGCTGAGCTCCTTAATGGATTAAGGAATGTAAATTTGAATAGGCACTGAGGAGAGCTGAATTGCTCCACTTAAGAGAGCATTCTCCCTGGAGTTGTAGGCCAGGAACAGAGAAAGGATGTGGGGAAAGGCGAGGTAGCTTGAGAGACCCTGACTACCAAGACTACCACACCTCTCACAATTCATCAGTGAACCTAAAAATGGGATCTGGAGGGGGCGGGTTGGGGTTTCATGCCCAGGTTGGCAAAGGCAGTTGACAGATGTATCTAAAGGAACTGGGACACAGCGGACCATGGGAGAGTACTCTAGGAATGGGTGGAGTAGCAAGGAAATGTTTGGTTTACACAGTTCATGGAATTGGGGATTCAAGAGCTTACTCAGTTTTTGGAGTTGCTAGTTGAATTTCTCTAGTTAGTGACATAATTATAACTAAATACTAGGTCTTTTTTATTCCTGGTTTGATGTTCTTTCACCAGTAATGTTTTTCAATATACAAAGGACTTCTTGGTGACCAGAGATTTCTACCTTGAAAGACACCCCAGAGCAAGATGTCTTAAAGAGGAGAATAAGTTCTGAATTCTAATGGCCCTTTACTTCAGTATTAATTCCTTCTTTAACATCTGTCTGACACTCAATTATTTCCTCATCAAACCTCTGATCTTAGTGAAGACATTTGTTTGCCTATGAGAGTTCTTACAGGGTTTACTACGTCACAAGGCTCCATGCTCAGAAGGGGATCCCACTTGGGATTCGGTACTCTACTGTGGCTGTCTTGAGATCCTTAATAATTCTATTTTTGAATTTGTATTTTCTAAGTGAAGTCCAGGGGGCCTCAGCTCTTATGGTCCTGTCTGGAACCACCTCCCTACCTCTCACAGATGGATTCTCTCTACCATCCCCGTCTGCAACCTCCCACCCCAAACCAATGACCATAGCCCTCTCCCCTGAGAGGAGGGCTGGCTGTGGCTCTCAGGGTTGGGATTGAGCCCATGCACCCCACGTACCTAATTTGGGGTAAGGTCCAGGGCACCTGTAAGGAATGAAGACTGGCACTCCTCCACCAGTGTCCCTGTGCTGAAGGAGCCAGACTTAAATAGCAAATAAAAAATACCATGGCAGATTGAGACATGAAAGATGACGAAAGCTTTTGTGTCATTTTTAAGCAATACACATTGTCATTTTGTATTGAACTTCATAAATTTTGTAGCTGGCCCTGATTACACATCTTAACTGCCAGTTTCAAACCAACATTATTTTTATAATGTGATAAATAATCAAACATATATAAAATAATAAGTCTGATTTTACTAAAAAATATTTAGTTTCAAGGATTCTTAATACTAAGCACAAAACAAGACATTTCAGATAGTTCAACAGGGGGGAGAAAAAGAAGACTCCAAATTATTCTTGCTACCAGGTATCATTAACAATAGACAGTTTGTATCTGTTGTTGTGACTTAACAGAATAATGCATGAAATGGAAAAAATGATGGTTTTTTTTTTTTATTGAGGTAGCTCAGGGGGGAAAAGTACTTATTTTTCTACAATGAAAATATTATCCCTGAATATTTTCTATGATGTTAGGGAAAGGTGAAAAATGTATATTGTTACTTCTATTTCCTGCTGGTGTTTGCTCATAAATAAAAGTGTTGATCCATTTCTATCTGGTACCACATTAAATTGGCCATGAGGCCAGTGACATGAGAAGGAAGCCCGAGGAAGTGTAAGAAATAACTCTCACTTCTTTTTAATTTTGAATCTGGTCACATCTTAATGTCTTACCTTGAGCTTGGCCAAAAGAAGTTCATGATCCTGAAGAAGTTTTTTGGTTTCATCTTGACTGCTACCAATTTCTAAAAGATTGGGCTGTGATTCAGCCAACTGAAGTTGTATCCATTTACCACACTAAAAAAAAATTAAATAAAATGCACTTTTAGTTCCCTTTGCTCCTGCCTCTTCTCTCTCCTTTTTTTTTTAAATTCTTTCATATTGTGAACACTTTATTATTTCAATAGAGATTGGCCTTTCTTAAATTGAAACATAAAAGGTCTAATATAAATATCCTTTTTAAATTCTTAGAATAAATTCTTTTCTCTTGGCTTATTAGATTTAAATTAAAAATTATCAAATGAGGAACTTGTGCAATAAATTATGTATTATTGAATATTACAAAGTTGCAGAGTAATTCACATACCTGTATATTCTCTCATGTACTAAATTGAACTCAATAAAAATAGTGAGATTTCACTTAAGGATTTGGGTTGAAAACTGCACCATATAAGATAGCAATTTAAGCTGATTAGTGTCTTTGATTTGGCCTTGTTCATTCAACCAGATGAAGCAATTAATTTTTTATCCTATTTCAAAGATAAAACAACATTTTCCAATTTTGTCAATTATTCAATAAAGTATATAGAAAATGTGAGTAAAATTAGATGCATATGACAATTGCCGTTTGAATGCAGTTAACTTGTTTTCCACACTCAGGACACTTCCACTGCTTTAAGACATAATCCATCATTGCATTTCCCGAGGAATTGCTTTTCTAAGAAGTAACAACTGATTAAGCAAGAGGAACCATCAATAGGCATATGCACATGGATAACTGAATTACTAATAAGAAATGAGAAAAATGTGTTTCTATTCTAGAATATAATTATTGCCCTGAGACCATTTAGAAACAGAAGCCATTTAGATCAGACACTAAACTTCTATTCAAGATGGAATTTCTATTTTGAGCAGCTTGGAATTTATTTTATTTGAGAATGCCAATGAGGTAGGTAAGGTGGAGGTGGGGGGGGGTATGGGACAAGGCATCCTTAGAAACAGAATTCAATTGAAATCAAATAGTTTCTAGCAATTTTTATGATGTTTTCTTACTTTTTATGTACTTTCGATGCTTTTACATTTTATTCCCTAAATATTCTCCCTTATTCTGCTCTAAGAATGTTTCATATTTCAGGGAAAAAAAAATATTAACTGTTTTCAAATGTGTATTTGCCTCTTATCCCTAACTGCTGAAATTTGCAGTTACTCAAAGCATTATTTAAATCACAAGCAAAATGTCAATTCTTGTTATTTCTGTTTCAGGCTTTATCTCAACTCATTGCCTTTGAAAAGATTAGAGAGCAAAGGTCCTGTTTATGTGGGGCCAAGTCTCAACAGCACTGGGAAAATGGTTTTGGTGGAAAAACTTCGTATTATATTCTTCTAGAGTGAATTATTTTACTCAATGTCAAGTGCTGTTTTCAGGTTACAAATTTACCATAAAATTTGCAGCAATTATGTTAAATTAAACAGGACTTGGTGTCCATATACTGACAAAAGGCCAGAAAAGCCAATGAATTAAGTCTGGTAGGGTCCTGGAAGCAAATGGCTGGCGAATACCAGCTTGTTTGCAGGGATTCTTCTCATTAAACACTGAATTCTTTAGGTAGGAAATTGTCTAAAGCCCAAGTACGATGCTTCAGGAGTTTTGTAGGGCATTTTCACAGGGCATAAAATCATGGATGCCTTCTTTAACCTATAGATGTGTGGTCATCTTTGTGAATGGGCAAATAACTTTATACAAAACATACAGTGACCTTACGCCCCGAGCAACTTCAACTTCCTGCAGTTAAGAGCAAATCTGGCATATGCCCTTTGTACCTCCCCTGGCAGGGTCTTCATTCCTCCAACAATGTGATAAGGATTTAGTAGTGCCTTAACCACGTCAAAACCACTGCTGTGGGAGAGCGCATGTTAGCGCCTCTTACAGGGTGTACCCTGCTCTCCATCATGTTGAAAACAGCGTCACCCCAAACCTGCCGGCGCCTTCCTCTTCCCTCCTCCATCTCACCCACCCTACACCTGACTCCTCAGTCTGGCAATCATTAACATTTGAACGACAAATGCCCTGCCTTTAAAAAATGAATTGAAAGTATATGGGTAAAATTTTTATCAAGCTACAGTAGCTGTTTTCTGACTAAAAGGAAAGAGAAACTGTGGTAAATGGCTAAAGCTTAGTAGAGGTTACTCTCAGTAGCTGATTTAAAGATAAGAATATTACCTTCTATATCCTGTGTACTGCTGATTGCCTGGAGTGGACTTGAGGGTTATCAAAGAAGCCCAAATTCACACCGAAATAAAAGAAAGTAGTTACTTACCTTTATGACAGCAATAATGATTTTGGAGTCCCCAGCCTGCACAGCTACGGAACTGACTGTTGTCGTAGAAAACTCCACACCAGGACTTCCTTGGCTGGACATGGTACTTTAGAACCAGAGTTTATACTTTGGGCAGCCTCTCGGTACAGCTGCGTGTCTGCTGGTCATTTCAGAGGGCAACCATCAGGGTTACTTGGATTCATTCAGGGAAAGAGCTCAGCTTGCACTGGTTATGCTGCCAAAAGGAAAGAACAGGAGGTTAAAAATAGACAATCCCATTGAGTTTATCATGAGAGAGAGAGAGAGAGGAGAAAACGGGAGAGAACTGACACACCCCTAGTATGGTAACACTAAGCTGCTGGTTATTTTTGCCATTATCTTAAATGTGGAAGACAGTTTTGAGCTCTCTGCCTATCACCTGATGCTTGATAGCAAATGGAAAAAAAAAATTTACACTCTGAAAACCCAAATTAGTTTTGCCATTGAAAGTACAGTGATAACTTTGGACATTAAAACCACCAGCAAGTCACTGATTTAGAAATCAATCTTTTCAAGTTTTTTGGAGTCAATCTAATGCATGCAAAGAAAACCACCAAAAATGTACTTTTAAAAAAAGTCTGGTATTTGTTTTAGGGTTTAGTTAAAAATTTTTGCTTAGAATACATGCTTAACATTACTCTTCTTTTCTAAAACTTACTGTTTTTTGCCGAATGAAGTTTATATGGAATGGTTCCATTTCCTTAGACCCTCAGATTTTTTAGAGATTTTTTTTTTAAATGTAAGCAGCCATTATCAATAGATACCTATCATTTTAGGATTTCTTTGTGACTGTGTACTCCATTGAACAGGGTTTTCAAATTCAGTATCACAATTACTAACAAGCAAAGTATAATATATATACTTTGTAGTTACCTACGAATCAGTTGCAGCACAAAAATGTTCTTTCTTTGACTGAAAGTCAATACTGAACTTGTAGTTTGGATCTGTGCAGAAAAATTATAGCCAACTTTGAATCAGAATCCAAGATCAGCAGATTAATCCTATTGCTAGAAATTCAGCGTGTGTCAAAAGTTGTCTGTGGTATTAAACAGCAGCTGTTGGATTCCCTATCAAAGAACAGCTGAAAATAACACTGAAGTTTAGGTCACAGGTCAGATGTAAACATGCTGGAGACACTGCATCCAAAGCTGCTGGAGCATCAGAAACCTCTGGGACAAAGCCAAAATGGAGGAGATAGCAATAAACAAAGTTAAATGTATCCACTTACTGTGTAAACCCCTTAGCTCAATTTAAAAGTTCAGGACTGATGTTTAGGAGACTGAATCAGCACCATTGCTTTGTTTTGCTAACGTTCACAATAATATTCTCGAGTCAAAGGGGTAAAGTGTTTTTACAGATACTTTGGTGTTCAGCCATCATTTTTGTTTCCCAGAGCATGTCCTGGTTGCTCTGCAACTGTGAAGCTGTGACCCGGGTCCTCCATTCGCAGCATCTGCCTATCCTGCGAGATAGAAACCACACTAGGACTCCAGTCTCTGTGCTCCATGAACTTCACCTGGCACCACTAAGGGAGCAGTTGGGGCAAGCTCAGGAGAGCAGATTCCAAGGGACATTGCAATGGAGGAAAGATTACAGAAGACTTTATTTAATGTCAGGGATAGAGAGTTTGCAGAGAGCAGACTCAACCTAGATTGTTGAAGGCAGGCTCCTTCTGCTTTAGCAAATAGTTGGTCTATTAAAAGACCAAAAACAAACTGATTATAACCAGTGTTTAGCTAACTGTCCTCAAGAAAAAGCAAGAGTTGACAACTCTGTCCAGAATATCCCACCCTAAACTAAAATGCCCAGAGTACCATTACTTAGTCATTGTGTACTTTGCTAACCAGAACAGCAAACAATAAACTGCACCGAAAACACACAGTACACTTTTACCCAAAATTAATCCCACTGCCAGAAACTCAGTGTGTGTCACAAGTTGCACAAAGGCCCTCAGGAGGGGAAGGGAGGAGACTGCAAAGATCATGAACTAATAAATGAATGACTATGTCCACAAAGCCCCACTTAAGATGGAAAATTGTGTAAGAGGTAAAAAGCAGAGATTGGAATGTCTGAAATTGCAGACCAGTCAGATGGGAAATGGGAAGAAGAGAGGATATAACTGAAAGTCTAACTAAATGCAAGATTTAAAGGCAAAGGAAATTAGAAATATTTAAGACTTTGTTAAAAGATTAATTCAGCTATTTGGCAACAAAGGTAGTACTTTTTTGCGTATGAGTAGATGACCTTTCCTTTTATTAATTAGCTGGAGCAGACCCACAGTATTGAATAAAGAAAATGTTTTCTACATTAGTGTACATGAACAATAATACAAACTGCAGTATGAATTTAAGTGGTTTCTAATTTTTTTTAATTCAAATTCATGGTTTAAAATATTCAAAAGACTTAAATTATTTTTTCTCCTTTTCTCTTTGTTTCCTCTTTCCTTCGTTTAGATGAGGATTTTTTTCCTCCTTGACACTTTTTTTTTAAAGATAAATTGTGAGTTTACAGAACAATCATGCATGAAACAAAGGATTCCCATATGTCACATTTTGTAACAAATGTTACAATTGATGAAAGTACAGTTCTATAATTATCCTAATAACTACAATCCATGGTTTAACTTAGGGCTCACTATTTGTGTTGCTCAGTTCCATGGACTTTTTTTTTATTCTAGTAAAATATATACAACCTAAAATTCCCCCTTTAAACCACATTCAAATGTATAGCTCAGTGCTATTACATTCACAATGTTGTGCAACCAGCACCATTATCCATTAGCAAAACTTCTCCATCGTACTAAATATGAACTCTGTACATTTTAAACCTTGACTTCTTATTCCCTACCCCCTTCCTGTCCCCTGGTAACCTGTAATGTTAGCAGTTTATCACACAGAGCTATTGGTTGAAAAAATAGGTTGTTTCAATTCTAGATTCTGACCCCATGAGTTTGCTGAACCTAATTATGTGTTTCATACCAGTGAGATCGTACAATATTTGTGTTTTTGTGTCTGGTTTATTTCACTCAACATGATGTATTCACTTTTCATCCATATTGTCATATGTATCAGAACTTCATTTCTTTTTATGGGTGAATAATATTCCATTTTATGTATATTTTGTTTAGCCCTTCATCAGTTGATGGACACTTGGGTTGCTTCAACTAATTGTGAATGATGCCAATAGGAGCTTCAGTGTGCAAATACCTGTTCAAGTCCCTGCTTTCAATTCTTTGGGGTATATACCTAGAAGTTGGATTGCAGGTCATATGGTAATTATATTCTTAACTTTCTGAGGAACCACCAACCTCTTCTACAACAGCTACACCATTTTACATTGCCACCAGCAATGAAAAACTGTTCCAATTTCTACATATCCTAACCAATATTTGTAATTTTCTTCTTTTTTTTTTAATAGTAGCTATTTTAGTCAGTGTGAAATGGTATGGTATTGTCTTTTTGATTTACATTTCAAAAATGGCTAACAATATTGAGTGTCTTTTTGTGTACTTTGTGGCCATTGTATAATTCTTTGGAGAAATGTCTATTCAAATCTTCTGCCTGTTTTTAAATTCAGTTGTTTGTCTCTTTGTTGTTGAGTTGAAGGATTTCTTCATATATTTTTTAAATTAAACCCTTATCAGATATGTAGTTTCCAAATATTTTCTCCCATTGTGTAGGCTGATGTTTTACTTTCATGGGAAAGTACTTTGATGCATGCAAGTTTTTACTTTTGTTGCAGTCCCATTAAGCTATGTCTTTTGTTGCTTGTGCTTTGGATATAAAGTCTAAGAAACCACTGCCTGACACAAGGTCCTAATTATGTTTCCCTGCATTTTTTTCTAGGAGTTCTTTTTTTTTTTTACTTATTTTTTATTAGAGAGCCTATGGTTTACAGAAAAATCATGCAGAAAACAGAGTTCCCATATCTGCCCCTATTAGAAATACTTTGCATTAGTATGATACCCTTATAACAATTAATGCAAGAATATCATTATAATTGTACTATTACCTATAATCCATGGTTTAGGTATTTGCTGTATTTTACAGTCCTTTTTTTTTTAAATTAAAATACTTGTGTTTATTGAGTTGCTGTAGAAAATATTTGCCATTTTAGTAGCTTAGTTCTTTTTAACATTTTTTATTACAAAATATAGTTTAAAAAACTATAAATTTCAAAGTACATTTTAACAGGTTGTTATAGAATATATTTCAAAGTATGGTATGGGTTAAAGCTCTACAATTTCAGGTATTTCCTTCTAGCTGCTCTAAGACACTGAAGACTAAAAATCAGTACCAATAAAATGATTCAGTAGTCATACTCATTTGTTAAATTCTATCTTTTCTATTACAACCCCTGCTTCTCCTTTGATCCTTTTCCCAATCTTTAGGGATGTTTGGGCAATGACCATTTTAACTTCTTCATGTTGAAAAGGGGTATCATTATGGAGTAGGGGGATGCAACTGGTCGATGCTCTTGGAGAGATTGGTAACTCTGGGTTTCCGGGTTTATTTGTCATGAAAATCTGGAGGTTTTAGGTTTCTGAAAAATAAATTTAGTGAGAGAAATTTTATAGAATCTCAGATAAAGCCCTGGATTTTCTTTAGGGTTTACAGGAATACTGTTGGTTGGGGCTTGGCATACCATTGGCATTTAGCAATATCTAGCTGAAGCTTGCATAAGAGTAACCTCCAGAATAGATTCTCAACATTATTCGAAATCTCTTGGCCACTGATACCTAGTGATACCTTATTTTGTTACATTTCTTTTCCTCCTTTTGGTCAGTTAGGGATTGCTGATCCCCCGGTGCCAGGGCCAGGCTCATTTCTGGGAGTCATGTCCCACATTGCCAGGGAGACTTGTACCTCTGGAAGTCATGTCCCACATAGGGGAGAAGGTAATGATTTTACTTCCAGAGTTGGGCTTGAGAGAGAGAAGCCACATCTGAGCAACAAAATAGGTTTTCTGGAAGTAACTCTCAGGCATAATTATTCATAGGCTTCGCTTCCCTGTTACAGAAGTGTTTCATAAGAGCAAGTGTTTCATAAGAGTGTTTCATAAGAGAAGTGTTTCATAAGAGCAAGCCTCCTAAGTCTATTAACTTAGGAGTCCTTAATATTTGAAAGAGTATCAGGAATTTTTCAGGTGAGAAAGTTTAGCAGTTTCATATTTTTTTTCCAGTTCCTCAAGGGACTTTGCCAGTACTTTTTAGTTACCTGCCCAACATAATCTGGAATGTATCCATGTGTTTAGGTTGTTTAACTGAACTGGCCAAACAGGTTAAGTTAGATTGTATGTAACAGAAAATTTAGGTTTTGAACAAAACAAACCTCGCTTCCTTTGGTGTCATACAGTAGGCGAAGTTCTAAAATACAGACAATATCATCCTTTACCCCTGTATTCTGATTTACCTTACTCCCAACCAGATTAGCTTCATTCCTATCTCTAATTGAAACCTATTCTCTTTTCTGGTTTAATAGTTGCTATATTAGGAATACTGACTTTCAGAGCAGCAAAACTCCAGCTCTGAGTCTTAGGTGTCAAACAGGTGCCCAAATTTCTAGGAAAATAGCAATTTATACCCATACAGCCCAGCAACTCAGAATTTAGAAATAACACTTAAAGTTCAGGAATAAATGCGACTGCTGTAAGAGTTTACAATCTAGGTCCCAATTTTCTTATAGGTATTTTCTAAAAGAGACCATAAAATATTTGTCCTCTTCTTTCTGGCTTATTTTGCTCAACATAATGTCCTCATGGTTCATTCACCTTGTTGCATGCCTCTTGAGTTTGTTCCATTCTGTAGGTGCAAATATTTCATCATATGTATATACCACAGTTCGCCCTTTTGCTTCTGAATGTACCCTTCAGCCACCTTCAACCTTTGGGTATCGTGAATAATGTCTCCATCAACATCAGTGTGCAAATATCTATTCAAGTCACTGCTTTCAGTTCTTTTGAGTATATTCCCAGTAATGGGATTGCCTAATCACATAGTGATCCTATATTTAGCCTCCTGTGAATCCACTACATTACCTTTTGGAGGGGTTGCCCCATTTTGCTACCCCACCAACATTGAACAGGTGTATATCTCTCTCCACATTTTCTCCAGCACTTGAATCTTTATTTATTTATTTTGAATCTGTAGATTTTGTTCAGATATATTCAAAGAGCTTATATTCTATCCAAAATAGTGTTTCACAGTATCCTCACTTAGTTGTACAATCATCATCACTCTCAATTTTAGACAATTTTTATTGCTCCAAAGAGAAAATAACAGGCACACCCACACTAAAGAGAATATTCAAAACTCCCCTTAACTCTTATCTTCCCCCCACCAATTATTTACCCCTAGTATTGTTGTGGCACTAGTGATATATTCCTGTTAAACATAGCCCATAGCATGCAATAGTAGTTTTCCCCCATATCCATCTATTACTAACTCTTTGTACACGTGTCATACCTTTGAAGTAGTTCATGCAAGAATTTATTTATATATGAAGCACTAATTGGTGAGGTACATGGCTCCTAACAACCCCTTTCAATCATATTCACCTTCAATATGGCACTATTACTTACAAACCCACTAATGAACTACATCACCTCTATTCATTCTCATACTTTTAAGTTCAACCTCGTTAACTAGTCTGTACATATTAGGTAACTGCTCCTGCTTCTCTAGCTTCTGCCTATCTCTAGTTCCCATATATTCTACATTTTAAGACTCTGTGTTTACATTTTTCAGGGGTTCATATTAGTGAAATCATACAGTGTCTATCCATTTGTGTCTGGCTTATTTTACTCAGCATTATGTCTTCAAGGTTCATCCATGCTGTCACGTGATTCAGGATCTCATTTCTTCTTGCTGCTGTATAACATTCCATCGTATGCATATACCACATTTTGTTTATCCACTCGTCTATTGATGGACACTTGGATTGTTTCAATCTTTGGTAATTATGAGTAGTGCTGCTATGAATATTGGTGTGCAAATCTCTGGTCTGTTTGTATCACTGCTTTCAGCTTTTCTGGGTATATACTGAGTAGTGGTAATGCCAGTTCATAGGGCAATGCGATATTTAGTCTTCTGAGGAAACACCAAACTGTCTTCCACAGCAGCTGCACCATTATACATTCCCACCAGTTGTGAATAAGTTTCAAATTTCTCCACATCCTCTCCAACATTTGTAGCTTCCTGTTTTATAGCAGCCATTCTTGTAGGTGTGAGATTATATCTCATTGTGGGTTTGATTTGCATTTCCCTTATAGCTAATAAAGATGAAGATTTCTCATGTGCTTTTTTAGCCATTTGCATTTTCTCTTGGGAAAAATGTCTATTCATATCTTTTGCCCATTTTATAATTGGGTGGCCTGTTCTTTTGTTGGTGAGTTGTATGATTTCTTTATATATATGGGATAGCAAATCCTCATCAGATATATAGGTTCTCAAATATTTGAATTGGCTGCCTGTTCACCTTTTTGACAAAGTCTTTTGAGGCACAGAAGCATTTGATTTTGAGGAGTTCCCATTTATTTACTTATTTTCTTTCGTTGTTTGTGCTTTGGGTGTAAGACCTAAGAAGCTACTTGCTATTACTAGGTCTTAAAGATGTTTACCTATATTTTCTTCAGGGAATTTTTGCTGGCTTTTATACTGAGGTCTTTGATCTACTTTGACTTAATTTTTGCATATGGTGGGAGATAGGGGTCCTCTTTCATTCCTTTGGCTATGGATATTCAATTCTCCCAGGTCCATTTATTGAAAAGACAATTCTGTTCCAGTTCAGTGGATTTGGGGGCCTTGTCAAAGATCATTTGACCATAGAGCTGGTGGTCTATTTCCATACTCTCAATTCATTTCCACTGATCAATATGCCTATATTTGTGCCAATACCATGCTGTTTTGACCACTGTGGCTTTATAATAAGCTTTAAAATCAGGAAGCAAAAGTCCTCACACTTCATTCGCCTTTTTTAAGGATGTTTTTGGCTATTGAAGGTTTCTTTCTCTCCCCTCCAAAATTGATGACTAGCTTTTCCAAGTCTTCAAAGTAGGTTCTTGGAAGTTTGATTTACTGCAATTGGTATTGCATTGAATCTGTAAATCAATTTGGGTAGAACTGACATCTTAACACTATTTAACCTTCCTATCCATGAACACAGAATGTCTTTGCACCTATTTAGGTCTTCTTTCATTTCTTTTAGCCATATTTGTAGTTTTCAGAATACAGGTCATTTACATCGCAGTTTAAGTTTATTCCTAGATCCTGATTCTTTCAGTTGCTATCACGAATGGAATTATTTTCCTAATTGTCTCCTCAATTAGATCACTCCTTGTGTATAGAAACATTACTGATTTTCGTGCGTTAACATTTTATCTGCCCTTTGCTGAATTTGTTTATTGGCTCAAGTAGCTTTATCATAGATTTCTCAGGATTTTCCAAGTATAGGATCATGTCATCTACAAATAATGAAAGTTTTACTTCTTTCTTTCTGATTCTTTTTCTTGCCTAATTGCTCTAGCTAGAACTTCTAGCACATTGTTAAATAATAGTGGTGACAGTGGGCATCCTTGACAGTCTCATTCCTGTTCTCAGGGGAAAGGCTTTCAGTCTCTCATGTTGAGTATGATGCTGACTATAGATCTTTCATATATGCACTTTATGATATTGAGGAAGTTTCCTTCAATCCCTACCTTTTGAAGTGTTTTAATCAGAAAAGGATGCTGAGTTTTTTTTTCATTTATTAATTTAAAAAAATTAACAACAAACAAACAAAAATATTAACATATCATTCCATTCTACATATATAATCCGTAATTCTTAATATCATCACATAGTTGCATATTCATAATTTCTTAGAACATTTGCCTCGATTTAGAAAAAGAAATAAAGACAACAGAAAAAGAAAATGATAACAGAAAAAAAAATATTATACATACCATATCCCTTACCCCTCGCTTTCATTTATCACTAGCATTTCAAACTAAATTTATTTTAACAGTTGTTCCCCTTATTATTTATTTTTATTCCATATGTTCTACTCATCTGTTGATATGGTAGATAAAAGGAGCATCAGACACAAGGTTTTCACATTCACAGAGTCTCATTGTGAAAGCTATATCATTGTTCAATCATCATCAAGAAACATGGCTACTGGAACACAGCTCTACATTTTCAGATAGTTCCCTCCAGCTTCTCCACTACATCTTGAACAACAAGGTGATATCTACTTAATGCATAAGAATAACTTCCAGGATAACCTCTTGAAGTCTGGAATCTCTCAGCCATTGACAGTCTCATTTCCCTCTTCCCCCTTTTGGTCAAGAAGGTTCTCTCAATCCCTTGATGTTAAGTCTCAGCTCATTCTATGGTTTTTCTCAATCCCTTGATGCTGACTCTCAGCTCATTCCAGGATCTTTGTCCCACGTTGCCAGGAAGGTCCACAACCCTGGGAGTCATGTCCCACGCAGAGAGGGGGAGGGTGGTGAGACTGCTCATCATGTTGGCTGGAGAGAGGGGCTACATCTGAGCAACGAAAGAGGCTCTCTTGGGGGTGACTCTTAGGCCTAAATTTTAAGTAGACTTGACTTATCCTTTGTGGTGTTAAGTTTCATATGAACAAACCCCAAGACTTGGGGCTCAGCCTATAGCTTTGGTTGTCCACACTGCTTGTGAGAATATCAAGAATTCAACTTGGGGAAGTTGAACTTCTCCCTGTTCTCACCATTCCCCGAAGGGGGCTTTGGATATTGAGTTTTGTTGAATGTTTTTTCAGCATCAATTGAGATATTCATGTGCTTTTACCCTTTCAACTTGTTAATATGTTTGTGCCAGTTTGAAAGGATGTATGTACCTTAGAAAAGCCATGTTTTAATCCTAGTCCCATTTTGTAAAGGCAGCCATTTCCTCTAATCTCTATTCAGTATTGTATGTTTGAAACTGTAATTTGACCATCTCCCTGGAGATGTGACTTAATCAAGAGTGGCTGTTATGCTGGATTAGGTGGAGGCATGTCTCCACCCATTTTGGTGGGTCTTGATTTGTTTACTGGAATCCTATAAAAGAGGAAACATTTTGGAGAAAACTGGAGATTCTGAAAGAGCAGAGAATGGCATAGCCACGAGAAGCAGAGAGTCCACCATCCAGTGATCTTTGGAGATGAAGAAGGAAAATGCCTCCTGGGGAGCTTTATGAAACAGGAAGCCAGGAGAAAAAGTTAACAGATGATGCTGTGTTCACCACGTGCCTTTCCAGATGAGAGAAAAACACTGACTGTACTCACCATGTGCCTTTCCACGTGAGAGAGAATCCCTGCACTTCATCAGCCTTCTTGAACCAAGGTATCATTCCCTGGATGCCTTAGATTGGACATTTCTATAGACTTATTTTAATTGGGACATTTTCTTGGCCTTAGAACTATAAACTTGCAACTTATTAAATTCCCCTTTTTAAAAACCATTCCGTTTCTGGTATATTGCATTCTGGCAGCTAGCAAACTAGAACAACGTTGTATTACATTGATTGATTTTCTTGTATTGAACCATCCTTGCATACCTGGAATAAATCCCACCTGGTCATTTGTATAATTCTTTTAATGTGCCATTGGATTCAGTTTGCAAGTATTTTGTTGAGAATTTTAGCATCTGTATTCATTAGGGAGATGGGCTTGAAGTTTTCCTTCCTTCTATTATCTTTATCTAGTTTTAGTATCAGGGTGGTTAGCTTCATAAAATGAGTTAGGTAATGTTTCTTTTTCTCAATTTTTTTGAAAGAGTTTGAGCAGGAATGGTGTTAATTCTTTTTGAAATGTTTGGTAAAATTCCCCTATGATGCCATCTGGCCCTGGACTTTTCATTTTAGGAAGATTTTTGATGACTGATTGAATCTCCCTACTTATAGTTGGTTGTTGAGGTCTTCTATTTCTTATCAACTCCGTGTAGGTTGTTTGTGTGTTTCTATGAATTTTTCCATTTCATCTAAGTTATCTACTTTATTGGCATATTGTTGTTCATAGTATCCTCTTCTGACTTTTTTAATTTCTTCAGGGTCCATAGTAATGACCCCACCCTCTCATTTCTGATTTTACTTGTCTGTAGTTCCTCTCTCTTTTTTTTTTCTTTGCTAAGGGTCCATCGATTTTATGGTTTTCTCAGAGAACCAACTTTTAGTTTTACTTGATTCTTTCTATTGTTTCTTCATTCTCCAAGTCATTTATTTCTGCTTTATCTTTTCTATTTCTCTTCTTTTATTTGCTTTGGGGTTAGTTTGTTGTTCTTTCTCTAGTTCCTCCAGGTGAGCAGTTAACTTCTCAATTTTTGCTCTTCTTTTTAATTCTTGACATTTAGGGCCATAAACTTCCACTTCAACACTGCCTTTGTCACATCCCATAAGTTCTGATATGTTGTATTCTCATTTTCAGTTGTCTCCAGATATTTACCAACTTCTCTCTCAATTTCTTCTTTGACCCACTGATTGTTTAAGAGTGAGTTATCTAATCTCCATATATTTGTGAAAGTTCTCATTCTTTGGTGGTAATGGATTTCCAGCTTCATTCCATTGTCATTAGAGAAAGTGCTTTAAATAATTTCAATCTTTTAAAATTTATAAAGACCTGTTTTGTGCCCCAGCAAATAATCTATCCTGGAAAATGTTCAATGAACCCTAAGAGAAGAATGTATATCCCAGTGTTTTGGGTGTAATGAGCTATATATGTCTGTTAGGTGTAATTCATTATCACTGTTTCAGTTCTCTATTTCCTTATTGATCCTCTGTTTGATTGTTCTATCTATCTAAAAGAGAGTGGTATATTGAAGTCTCCCACTATTATTGTTGAAACATCTATTGCTCACTTCAGTTTTGCCAATGTTTGCCTCCTGCACTTTTTTTTTTTTTAAATGCCTAGCATTCTTTTTTTTCTTAATTAAGAAATCTTCACACACATACAGTCCATCCACAGTAACAATCAATGGTACAAAATATCACCACATAGTTGTGTATCCATCACCTCAATCATTTTCAGAACATTTCATCACTCCAGAAAAAGAAATAGAAAGAAAAAAGAAAAATCTCATACATCCCATAACCTTTACCCCTACCTCTCATTGACGACTAATATTTCAGTCTACTCATGTTTTGACCCCTTATCCCCCTATTCTTTATTTATTTTTCCTTATTATTATTATTATTATTATTTACCATCTATCCATATCCTGGATAAAAGGAGCATCAGACACAAGGTTTTCACAATCACACAGTCACATTTTAGAAGCTATATCATTATACAATTGTCTTCAAGAATCAAGTCTACTGGAACACAGTTTTACCATTTCAGATACTTCCCTCTAGTGACTCCAATATACCATAAACTAAAAAGGGATATCTATATAATGCTTAAGAATAACCTCTAGGATAAACTCTCAACTCTGTTTGAATCTCTCAACCACGGAAATTTTACTTTGTCTCATTTCTCTCTTAGCCCTTTTATTCAAGAAGCTGTTCTCAATCCCATGATGCCGTGTCCCTGATCATCCCAAGAGTCCTGTCCCATGTTGCCAGGGAGACTTACACCCCTGGGAGTTCTGACCCATGTAGGAGGGAGGGCAGTGAGTTTACCTGCCAAGTTGGCTTAGAGAGAGAGAGGCCACATCTGAGCAAAAAAAGTTCTCTAGGGGTGACTCTTAGGCACATTTATAAGTAGGCTTAGCTCCTTCTTTGCAGGAATAAGTTTTCATAGGGTCAAACCCCAAGATTGAGGACTCAGCCTATTGAATTGGTTGTCCCCACTGCTTGCAAGCACATAAGGAATTCCCCAGATGGGGAAGTTTACTATTTCCTTCTTTCTCCCTAGTCCCCAAGGGGACTTAGCAAATACCTTTTTAATTCTCTGCCCAAATTATTCTGGGTTATATTGGAGCATCACCTTAACCTGTACAAAACAACAAAATCTCATGCCCTATTTAAGATTCCATTTAATTATGGTGTTTATATAAACTGACCACACAAGTTAAATTAATGTGCTACCCCAAATATGCATTTTCCCACAAATAAATATCTCTCTTTAGTCTCACACAGAAACTGAAGTTATAAACAATGGACCACATCATCCTTTACCCAGTATTCTGATTTACCTTAGTCCTATCCAGATCAGCTTCATTCATATCTCTAGTTGAAATCTGATCACCTTTCAACTTTTTTTTTAACAGTTTCTATATGGGGTAATGCTGACTTTCATAGCTTCAGTGCTCTAACTCTGAGTCTCAGGTGTCAAATAAATATCTGAAGTTTCAGGGAATGACCATGTTATACACAAATAGCTCATTGTCTCAAAATTTAGAAATAACAGCTACGACTCCTGAATATGTGACTGCTGTAAGAGCTTACAATCTAGAACCCTTTACAATAGGCCCCAACCTGATAACCCATGCTCTCTACTTCAATTCTCCAAGTTTGCATAACATAGTTCTCCATATGAGTAGGGTGTGATAATATTTGTCATTGTTTCTAATATTTCATTCAACCTCCTGTCCTTAAAGTTCATTCACCTATTTGCATATCTCACAAGTTCATTCCTTCTTGCAGCCACTCATTAATCTGTTGTATGTATACACCACAGCTCCTCCTTCCATTCCCCAGTTTTTATACCCTTAGACCACCTCCATCCATTGCGAATCATGAACATTGCCGCCATAAACATCAATGTGCAAATGTTCATTCATATCCCCACTCTCAGCTCCTCCATGTATATACCTAGCAACAAGGTTGCATGTTCATAAGGCAACCCCACCTCTAGCCTCCTATGGAACTACCACATTCCCCCTAGAAGGACTGTGATGCTCAGTGGTACTGTGAATAGTTACATCTCTTTCCCCACATTTTCTGTAGTACTTGTTTCTCTCTGTTCATTTCTAAAGAGTTTTATTCACACATAATACAATCCAACCTACGTAAATAACCACGCCTTCACCACCACAATTTATATGAAGACATTTTCTTTCCTTCCACAAATAATCCATACCCCTCCCCCATATCCTCAGCTTCTTGACATTCAATTTCAGCATAATGCCTTTTTTACATTGAGGGGTAGCATATTACAATGTTTTTTCCTGTATACCATCCCATTTTCAATACCTTGTATTTGTTCTCCCCCATGCAAAAACGTTTTGATATTTGTACTTTTAATCCCTATTACTATCCACTTTAGGCATTCCTAAATTATACCATCTCAGTCTTTATGCTTTATCTTTCATTCTGTTGTCACACGTACCCCCAGCCCTTTTCCCCCAACCATACTCACATTCACCTTCATTCAGCGTACTTATATTATTGTACTATGATCAGATAATATTGTGCTATCCATTTATGAATTTTTATAATCATCCTGTTGCACATTCTATATTCCTTCAGCACCAAATACCAATCTCTCCCTCTGTCTATTTCCTAATAACCTGTGTTCTTAACTTTAACTCTCAAAGTTCACTCATTAATGTTAGTTCATATTAGCGAGACCATATGGTATTTGCCCTTTTGTTTCTGACAAGTTTCATTCGGCATAATGTCCTCAAGGTTCATCCATGTTGTCGTTACATGTTTCATGACTTTATTCTGATTTACAGCTGTGGAGTTTCCATCATATGTATACAAAACCTTTTTTAGCCACTCGTCCATTGATGGACATTTAGGTTGTTTCCATCTCTTGGCAATTGTAACCAATGCTGCTATAAACATCAGTGTGAAAATGCCCATTTGTGTCCTTCCCTTCAGTTCTTCTGTATATATACCTAGTAATGGGATTGCTGGATCATATGGCAATTCTATACTTACCTTCCTCAGGAACCACCAAACTGCCTTCCAGAGTGGTTGTACCATTTTACATTCCCACCAACAGTAGATAAGTGTACCTGTTTCTCCACATCCCCTGTAGCACCTGTTGTTTTCTGTTTTTTTGTTTGTTTGTTTGTTTGTTTTTTGATAATGGTCATTCTAGTGGTTGTGAGATGATATCTCATTGTGGGTTTGATTTGCTTATTCTTAATAGTCAATGAACTTGAATATCTTTTCATGTGCCTTTTTGCTATTTGTACTTCCTCTTCTCAGAAGTGTCTGTTCATGTCTTTTGCCCATTTTCTAAATGGGTTGTTTCTCTTTTTTTGTTGTTGAGTTGTAGCATCTCATATATTCTAGATAGTAAACCTTTATCTAATATGTGGTTTCCAAATATTGTTGCCCATTGTGTAGGCTGCCTTTTCACTTTCCTGAAAAAGTTTACTGATGCACAAAAGTGTTTAATTTTGAGGAGATCCCATTCATCTGTTTCATTTTTCATTGCTTGTGCTTTGGTGTAAGGTCTTTCTCCTATCCCAAGATTTATAAGATATTTCCCTACATTTTCTTCTGTAAGTTTTATGGTCTTAGTTCTAATGTTTAGGTATTTGATCCATTTTGGGTAAATTTTTGTATAAGGTGTGAGATATGGATCCTCTTTCACTCCTTTGCATAAGGATATCCAGTTCTCCAAACATCATTTGTTGAAGGGGCTGCTCTGTCCCAGATGGGTTGGCTTGACCACCTTACCAAAAAGTTGTCCATAAGTGCAAAGGTCTATTTCTGAACATGCAATTCTATTCCATTGGTCAGCATATCTGTCTTTATGTCAGTACCATCCTGTTTTGATCACTGTAGCTTAATAATATGCTTTAAAGTCAGGTAGTGTGAGACTTTCCAATTCATTTTTCTTTCTTGAAATATTTTTAGCTTTTTGGGGCACAATGCCTGTGTTGGTTTGAATCTGTGGTGGACCCCAGAAAAGCCATGTCCTTTAATCCTCATTCAATATTGCTGGCTGGGAGCATTTTGATTGTTCCCGTGGAGATGTGACCCACCCAATTGTGGGCAGTAACTTTTGATCAGATAGCTTCCATGGAGTTGTGACTCCACCCATTAATCTTTTCAAAGAGGAAACATTTTGGAGAGAGTACCTTTTTAGAGCCACAAGAAAGCCACAGCAGAGCTGAGTAGAGCCACGAGACTGAGAGAACCACAGAGTCCAGCAGCCAGCGACCTTTGGAGATGAAGATAGAGAATGCCCCTGGGGGAGCTTCATGGAACAAGAAGCTGGGAGAGAAAGGTAGCAGTCTGTTGTCATGTTTGCCATGTGCCTTCTCAGTTGAGAGAGAAACACTGAACCCATAGACCTCTTGAGTGATGGTAACTCTTCCTGGTGCCTTAATTTGGACATTTTTATAGCCTTGCTTTAATTGGGGCATTTTCTTGGCCTTAGAACTGTGAACTAGCAACTTATTAAATTCCTCTCTTTAAAGCCATTCTGTTTCTGGTATATTACATTCTGGCAGCTAGCAAACTAGAACAGATTTTGGTACCAGAGGAGTAGGGTGCTGCTGTGTTTTGCAGATATCAAACATGTTGGAATGGCTTTTAAATGGATAAGGGGAAGATTCTTGTGGAGTTGTGAGGAGCTTGATAGAGAAGGCCTAGAATGCTCTGAAGACACTGTTGGCAGAAATGTGGACTCTAAAGACTCTTCTGATAAGGCCTTAGAAAGAAATGAGACACATGATATTACAGACTGGAAGGAAGGTAAACCTTGTTTGAAAATGGCACATAATCTGGTAAAACTGACTAGTGGCTTTGGCTGGAAGGCAGATTTTAAAAGCCACGAACTTGAATATTTAGCAGAAGAGATTTCCAAATTAAATGTGGAAAGTGCAACCTGGTTTCTCCTCACAGGTTATACTGAAATGTAACAGGAAAAAGATAAGCTGAGAACTGAACTCTTGGGTACAAAGAAACCAGAAATTAATGTTCTGGAAAATTCTGGGCTTCCAGGAACAGAGACCCCAGAAAATAGTGCCCCACATGAGGATTTAACCAAATGTGAAACCAGTCAGCCATTTCAGAGAAAGCCAGGATTGGACATGGAGTTATCCAGGAAGAATATGTGGAAACTCTTTATGTCTGATAGGCATGATCCGAAGCTACTGCCTAAAAAGCCAAAAAGAGTGTTGCAGGATCTGTATAAAGAGAACAACTGCCATTCAGGACTGAGAGGTAAAGAGAAAGGACACACTGGAGGAAAAATAACTTCAGAGACAAAGCCATGGAGGCTGGGGTCTGATGTCAAGAAGCCTCGGATCAGGGGAGTAGACCACCCAAGCACTTGGAGAGGGTGAGTTTGCCCTGAAGGCAGAGGATGGGCCTTCCACTTCATTGCGGTGGAAGAGTCATGCCACCTCAAGCCTTAGAGAGGGACATTCCTTGGGCTTTGGGGAGAGCCTGACTGCCAACACATGGAGGGGTTGAGCGTGTGCTCCAGAGATGGCAGAGAGCCCGGGTGCAGCTCTGATCCTTGGAGAGGCTGGAGCCAAGCAAAAGGTGGTCTCCCCAATGTCCCCCAAGGTTGTGTTCATAGAGAAGTGGGTCACTGCATAGGCCCTTAGAAAAGGTGGAACTACCGCTTTCTAAAGTTCCAAAGATAAACGACTCTCAGACTTTGAAATCTAATGTAGTTTGCCCTGCAGGTTTTCAAAATTGGTTGGGTCCAGTGACCCCTGTCTTCCTTCCTCCCTATGGAAATGGGTATATGTATCCTATGACTGTTCCTCTTTTGTATGTTGGCAGCAAATAACTTGTTCTGAGTTTTACAGGTCCAGAACCAGAGGAGAATTTTGCCTTAGGACAAACCATGCCTGTAACTGACTTTGATGAGATTTTATACTGTTTCTGACTTTGTATTGCATTATATTGTTACTGAAATGGCTTAAGGCATTCTGATATTGTTATGGAATGAATGTATTTTGCATTTGGAAAGAACATGTCTTTTTGGGGGTCCAAAGGGTGGAATGTGCTGGTTTGAATCTGTGGTGGACCTCAGAAAAGCCATGTTCTTTAATCCCCATTCAGTATTGCTGGCTGGGAGCATTTTGATTGTTTCCATGGAGATGTGACCCATCCAATTGTGGGTGGTAACTTTTGATCAGATAGCTTCCATGGAGTTGTGACTCCACCCATTAATCTTTTCAAAGAGAAAACATTTTGGAGAGAGTACCTTTTTAGAGCCATGAGAAAGCCACAGCAGAGCCAAGCAGAGCCACAAGGCTGAAGAACCACAGAGTCCACAAGCCACCTGGTGGGCTTCATCTCCATTGCAACCTTTGGAGATGAAGAAAGAGAACACCCCTAGGGGAGCTTCATGGAACAAGAAGCTGGGAGAGAAAGCTAGCAGACTTTTGCCGTATTTGCCATATGCTTCCCAGTTGAGAGAGAAACACTGAATCCATCAGTTTTTCTTGAGTGAAGGAAACCCTCTTCTTGATGCCTTAATTTGGACATTTTTATAGAGTTGCTTTAATTGGAACATTTTCTTGGCCTTAGAACTGTAAACTAGCAACTTATTAAATTCTTCTTTTAAAAGCCATTTCTTTTCTGGTATATTGCATTCTGGCAGCTACCAAACTAGAACACTGCCCTTCCAAATAAATTTGGTTATTGGTTTTTCTATTTCTGCAAAGGAAGTTGTTGGGATTTTAATTGGTATTGCATTGAATCTATAAATCAATTTGGGTAGAATT
Organism: Tamandua tetradactyla; assembly: GCF_023851605.1. Taxonomy (NCBI): domain Eukaryota; kingdom Metazoa; phylum Chordata; class Mammalia; order Pilosa; family Myrmecophagidae; genus Tamandua; species Tamandua tetradactyla. The sequence goes on from NC_135329.1 coordinate 151,622,009, forward strand.
GACATCTTAACTACATTTAGTCTTTCAATTGATGAAAATGGTATGCCCTTCCATTTATTTAGGTTTTCTATTATTTCTTTTAGCAATTTCTTGTAGTTTTCTGTGCATAGGTCTTCTATATCCTTAAATTTATTCCTAAATATTTGATAATTTTAGTTACTATTATAAATGGAATTTTTTCTTGATTTCCTCTTCAGATTGCTCATTACCAGTATATAGAAACACAACTGATTTGGGGGTGTTGATCTTGTATCCTGCCACTTTGCTGTACTCATATTTTAGCTCTAGTAGCTTTGTTGTAGATTTTTCAGGACTTTTGACATATGGCATCATGTCATCTGCAAACAGTGAGAGTTTTACTTTTTCCTATCCAACTTGGATGACTTCTATTTCTTTTTCTTGTCTAATTGCTCTAGTTAGAACTTCCAGCACAATGTTGAATAACAATAGTGACAGTGGACATCCTTGTCTTTTTCCTCATCTTAGAGGGAAAACTTTCAGTCTTTACCCATTGATGATGATGTTAGCTGTGGGTTTTTCATATGTTCCCTTTATCATGTTGAAGAAGTTCTCTTCTATACTATCCTTTGAAGTGTTTTCATCAGGAAAGAATGTTGAATTTAGTCAAATGCATTTTTCTTCAACAATCAAGGGGATCATGTGGTTTTTCTGCCCTGACTCATTGATATGAGGTATTACATTAATTGATTTTCTTGTGTTGAAGCAGCCTTGCATACCTGGAATAAATCCTGCTTGATATATAATTATTTCAATATGCTGCTAGATTTAATTTGCAAGTATTTTGTTGAGGATTTTTACATCTATATTAAAGAGATTGGTCCGTAATTTTCTTTCCTTGTATCTTCATCTGATTTTGGTACATGGGTAAAGCTGGCTTCATAGAATGAGTTAAGTAGCTTTCCCTTCTCTTCAATTTTTTGAGGAGTTTGAGCAGGATTGGTACGAATTCTTTCTTGAAAGCTTGGTAGAATTCACATGTGAAATCCTCTAGTCCTGGAATTTTCTTTTTTGGGAGCGTCTTGAACTGATTCAATCTCTTTAATTGGACTGTTTTGTTGAAGTCATCTATTTCTTCTCGAGTCAATGTTGGCTGTTCATATCTTTCTAGGAAGTTGCCCATTTCATCTGCAATATCTAGTTTATTAGCTCATAGTATCCTCTCACTTTCTCCTTTATTTCTGTGGGGTCACTGGTTATGCTTCCTCTTCCAGTTCTGATTTTATTTATTTGCATCCTCTTTGTTTTCTTCTGTCAGTCTGGCTAAGGGCCCATTGATTTTATTGATTTTCTCAAAGAACCAACTTCTGGTTTTGTTGTTTTTCTTGTTTATACATTCTCAATTTCATTTATTTCTGCTCTAAATCTTTCCTTCTGTTTGCTTTGGGGTGAGTTTGCTGTTCTTTCTCTAGTTCTACCAAGTAAATAGTTAATTCCTCAATTTTTGCTCTTCTTTTTTAATATAGGCATGTAAGACAATAAATTTCCCTTTTAGCACTGTCTTTGCTGCATCCCATAAATTTGGATATGTTGTATTCATTTTCATTTGCTTCAAGATATTTTCTGATTTATCTTGTAATGTCTTCCTTCACCTACTGCTTGTTTAAGAGTGTGTTGTTTAGCCTTCATATATTTGCAAATTTTCTGGCCCTCTGCTTGTTATTGATTTCCAACTTCAGTCCATTACAATCCAAGAAAGTGCTTTGTGTTATTTCAATCTTTTTTAATTTATTGAGACTTGTTTCATGACTGAGCATATGGCTCATCCTTGAGAATGATCCATGAGCACTTGAGAAGAATGTGTATCCTGCTATTGTGAGGTGTAATGTTCTTTAAAGGTCTAGCTCATTCATCACATTATTCAAAATCTCTATTTCTTTATTAATCTTCTATCTAGATGTTCTATTCATTGATAAAAGTGTGGAATTGAAGTCTCCAGCTATTATGGTATAGGTGTCGACTTCTTCCTTCATTGGTGTCAGTATTTGCCCCATGTATTTTTTTGGAGCACTCTGGCTTGGTGCATAAACATTTATGATTGTTGTGTCTTCTTATTGAATTGTTCCTTTTATTAATACATAGTGTCCTTCTCTGTCTCCTTTAGTTGTTTTACCTTTGAAATCTAATTTGTCAGATATTAGCATAGCTACCCCTGCTCTTTTCTGGTTGTTGTTTGCATGAAATATCTTTTCCCAACCTTTGACTTTCTACCTATGTTTATCCTTGAGTCTAAAGTGTGTCTCCTGTAGATAGCATATAGATGGGTCCTGTTTTTTTTTTTTTTAATCCATTCTGCTAGTCTATGTCTTTTGATTGGGGAGTTTAATCCATTAACATTAAATGTTATTACTGTAAAGGTAGTACTTTCTTCTCCCATTTTGCCTTTGGTTTTTATATATCATATCTATTTTTTCCCTTTTTACCTTTACTGATAATCTTCATTTCTATACTTTCCTCCAAAACTCTCTCCTGCCTGTCTTATCTGCCTGTAGTGCTCCTTTTATTATTTCTTGTAGAGCTGGTCTCTTAGTCAAATTCTCTCAGTGATAGCTTGTTTGAAAATATTCTTATCTTCCAGTCATGTTTTTTAACATTTTTAAATTGTGAAATATAACATACATACAAAAAAGCAAAAAGTTTCAAAGTACATTGCAACCATTGGTTGTAGAACAGATTTCAGAGTTTGGTATGGGTTACAATTCCACAATTTTACATTTTTATTTCTAGCTGCTCTAAGGTACTGGAGACTAAAAGAAATATCAATGTAATGATTCAATACTCATACTCATTTGTTAAATTCTACCTTCTCTGTATAACTCCACCATCACCTTTGATTCTTCTCCCACTCTTTAGGGGTATTTGGGCTAAGCCCATTCTAACTTTTTCATGTTGGAAGGGGCTGTCAGTAATATGGGATAGGAGGATGGAGCTAGCATACGTTCTAATAAGGCTGGCCCATCTGCATTTCAGAACTTGTCTGGTCCAGGGGCCCATCTTTGGATTGTAGGTTTCTGGATAGTTACCCTAGTGCATGGAACATTTTTAGAATTGTATCTAATACCCTAGGTATTCTTTAGGATTGACAGGAATGATTTTGGTTGGGATTTGCCAAGTTATAATAGCAGCAATGTTCAACTGAAGCTTGTGTAAGAGTGACCTCCAGAGTAGCTTTCTGACTCTATTTGAACTCTCTCAGCTAAAGATACCTTATTTCGTATACTTCCCTTCCACTTTCTGGTCAGGATGTTGATCCCAGATTGCCAGGGCCAGGACTATTCCTTGGAGTCATCCCATACCACCCAGGCAGACTTTCATCCCTGGGTGTTATGTCCCACATAGGGGGAAAGGGAATGGTTTCACTTGCAGAGTTGGACTTAGAGAGAGAGAAAGTTCACATCTGAGCAACAAAAGAGGTCTCCAGAGGTGACTGTTAGGCATTCCTATAAGTAGGCTAAGCTCTCTGCTACATACTTAAGCTTCATAAGAACAAGCCTGAAGATCAAGGGCTTGGCATATTGATTTGGGTGTCCCTAATGTTTGACACAGTATCCGGGGTTTCCCCAGTGGTAAAGGTTAATAGTTCATATTGTTTCTCCCATCCCTTAAGGAACTTTGCCAGTACTTCTTTATTATCTGCTTAATATACTCTGGGATATATCCAGGCATTACATTGTGCTACACAGGATTAAAGGCTCTAATTCTTATTCTGGGCTCCCTGTGTTTGGATTTTTTAAATGACCTATCCAGACAGGTTGTTTTAGATTATATGCTACAGAAAATTTAGGTTCTGGACAAAATAAACCTTTCTTCCTCTGGTCTCAAGCAGGAGGTGATGTTCTAAAATATAAGCAATGTCTTCCTTACCTCTGTATTCTGAATTACCTTAATCCCGATCTGATTGGCTTCATTCTTATCTCCAAATACCAAGTTATACATATATATATATAATAGCCCCTCAAACTCTCCCTCATTTTTGAAAGACAGTTTTGTTGGGTATATAATTCTTGAGTGCAGTTTTTCTTTCAGGATCTTAAATACATCATGCCACACTCTTCTCATCTCCATGGTTTCTGCTGAGAAATTCACACACATCTAGCTTCTTTTGTATGTGATGGACTGCTTCCCTCTTGCTGCTTTAAAATTTTCTCTGTCTTTGACATTTGACGATCAGATTAGTAAGCATCTCAGAGTAGGTCTATTTGGATCTATTCTGTTTGCAGTACCCTTCATTTCTTGGATCTGTAATTTTACATCTTTCATAAGAGATAGGAAATTTTCAGTGATTATTTCCTCCATTGGTTGTTCTGCTCCTTTTCCCTTCTCTTCTCCTGGGACACCAACAACATATATATTGATGTACTCCATGTTGCCATTCAGTTCTCTGAGACCTTGCTCACGTTTTTCCATTCTTTTCCCTATATTTTCTTTTGTACATTGGATTTCAGATGTCCAGTTCTCTAGTTTAGTAATCCTTTTATACGTTTCCACTTTTTCATTTCTTATAACCGTACATCTCATTCCCGTAAGTTCTGTGATTTGTTTTTTCAAATTTTGAATTCTTCTTTATGTTCACCCCATTTCTTATACCCTCCCTCAATTCACTGATTTGATTTTTTAAAGAGATTTTGTACATCTGTTTGAACATCCTGAATTAGTGGTTTCAACTCCTGTATCTTATTTGAAGTGTTGGTTTGTTTTATTAACTGGGCCGTATCTTCAATTTTCCTAGTATGGCTCATTATTTTCTGCTGGATTTTAGGCATTTGCTTTCCTTAATTAATTTATTCTGGAGGTTGTTTTCACTCTTTTTTTTTTTACACGGGCAGGCTCCAGGAAACAAACCCGGGTCTCCCACATAGCAGGCGAGAATTCTGCCACTGAGCCATCAGTGCACCACCCTGTTCTCACTCTTTCACCTAGGGTTTTCTTGCTGGATGGCTTTGTTCTCTAGCTATTCTTTGGCATTCAGTTCAACTTATTCTAGACTTCTAGCACAGGTTCTGTTTAACTGATCAGAATTTTTCAGTTCTTGTCTATCTGTTTCTTGCCTTGCCTATATGGAGCCTTTTTGTTTGTTTGTTTTGGAGGAGGGTCTCCTCAGATATGATCAACCCCAATCATATTTTCCCAGACCAGAAAGGCCCATGTCTCAGAAGGAAAGAGTAGCCAGCATCAGTTTTCCCTGAGGGTGAGGCCCAGCAAGTTTCCAGACACTCCTATAAAGCCTCTAGACTCTGTGCTTTTCCTATCTGCTCAGGTTGTGGCGCTTGTCTGCCCACGGCTTCCCACCAACTTAAAATGATGAGGTGCCTTTAATTATAGCAGATTCTCCCTGCCAGGGGCATGGTTGAGACAAAGATGAGGCAGTAGGTGGACTTTTATTGCTTCTGTTTTCCAGTCCCTGGGCCAGAATTCCTTGAAGGAGGGATTCCACTTGAACTGGGTCCTGCCCCCGCCCTTTTTCTTGGGGAAGGTAGGCCCTTTAGGGATCTTACCCCTTTCACATGATTAGTTTGCTTTTTCTCTCAGACATACTTTAGTTCTGTCCTTATCTGGGGCAGTGCTGGAGCCTGAGAGTGCTTACAATTCTGTCTAATGAGCTGTTTAAGAAGTAAAAAAAAAAAAGGCAAAACCCTCTTCTGAACCAGACACCCTCTCCTCAGGTATGCCAATCAAGAGCTTGAGTTGCTATGTGACTCTATGTATCTCCAGGACCCATGTGCCCCTTTTTCTTGGGGTCCAGCATTTTTCCAGTATTTTGTGCTGTCCAACTCAAAAAGTCTCTGGCATTATTTTCTCCCCCCCATCAATTCCACCTCTCTCTGACAGGGCAAAAACTCCTAGTTCCTTTAGTGCTTATTCCAGGTTTATCTGTGTTGGAGGCCTGTTTGCAGCAGTCAGAATTCATTAATTAATTCTGCAGTTGGAGCTTGGTTGAGCTAAGCCTTTGCTGCTAGTAAAGTCTGTTTCCTTACCTTTTGGGGAACCAGCCTGCCATGCCCATGTGAGCAAGAGCACCAGCCTCTGCAGCTTGGGGGGTTTTCAGTTCTGCATGGGATCTCAGCTGCTTCACCTGGTCCAGACTGGTGTACATTGTGTGTCCTTTCACTGATGTTCCCCCAGGAGTTGTTTCGTACTGTTCCTGGCTCTTTACTACCTGCTCTGGAGGATGAACTAAACGCCACACCTCACTATGCCACCATCTTGCCCCGCCTCCTCTAGTATATTTTAAATTTGATCTACAGTAACTTCCATTTCTGTAAGAACTGCTATTTTTCAATTTATTCTTTCAAATTCTTCTTTACGCTCTTCTACAGTCTTCTTGACATCCTTTATGTCTTTAACCAACCCATTAAACTTAAGAGATTTGTATGAATATCTTTGATTAGTTGTTCTAAATTCTGTGTTTCCTCTGTTGTTTTAATTTGGTCATCTTCATGTGCTTGTGATTTTCTGCTGAGTTAGAGGCATTTAACTGTCTTGCTAAGGTTATTTTGAAAGTTGATTTCCTTTGCTCATCTATGATTTTGCAGTTGCTTGGGTTTGCATTGAAGGTCTCCTTTTTGCACTTGGTTTGCCAGTAACTTCCCCGCAAACTAAGGCTAGGACCTCATGCAGGAGGAAGATCTGTTAAAAGCAAGGCAAAAAGGCAGTTTGCCAGACTGCACTTTCCACATCTTCCCAGAAGATGTCACTCTTGAGCCACCTCTTCCTCTCAGGCCCACCTCTCCCTCTGTCAACCAACTTGGCCAGGATCCAACCAGGTGAAACTCCAGACAAGGCCTCAGATCTCAGACTGTGCTGAAAGTCCCCACCCCAGAGCTGGGGGCTGGGCAGTGTGCACCTTGGTGGAGACTCTATTTGTGTATACCATGGGTCTGGTGATCCCTAGGCTCGCACATGGAATGCCCTTGGGCTTTGGGATTATTTAAACTATCCCTGCCCATAGCCAGTCCTGGAGTGCCTTGTGGTGCAACTCAGCTTGCTCCCTCATCCCTACTTCCCTGCCCATAAACACCAAATGCTCTGGGCCTCTGTGGAGAAAGTACAGAAGCAGCAGGACCCAGAGAGTCTCTTTTGCTGGCCAATTGTCAGATCAGCTCGGTGTGCACCCCTCCTCCATTCTCAGCCACAACCAGGCACCCACAGCTGCCTGCCTCAGGGGTAGGGGGTAGGCACTGTGTGCTGCAAAGTCTCAGTGTGTTCTAATTTACTAGCTGCCAGAATGCAATATACCAGAAACAGAATGGCTTTTAAAAAGAGAAATTTAATGAGTTGCTAGTTTACAGTTCTAAGACCAAGAAAATGTCCCAATTAAAGCAAGTCTATAGAAATGTTCAATCTAAGGCATCCAGGGAAAGATACTTTGGTTCAAGAAGACCGATGAAGTTCAGGGTTTCTTTCTCAAGTGGAAGGGCACATGGCAAACATAGTCAGAGTTTCTCTCTCATCTGGAAAGGCACACAGTGAACATGGTCAGGGTTCCTCTCTCATCTGGCAGGGCACATGGTGAACATGGCATCATCTGCTAGCTTCTTCTCCTGGCTTCCTGTTTCATGAAGCTCCCTAGGAGGCATGTTCCTTCTTCATCTCCAAAAGTCATTGGCTGGTGGACTCTGCTTCTCATGGCTATGTCGTTCTGCCCTCTCTGAATCTCCCATTCTCCAAAATGTTTCCTCTTTTATAGGATTCCAGAAACTTCTTAAGACCCACCCAAATGGGCAGAGACATGTCATCACCTAATCCAGTTTAACAACTACTCTTGACTAAATCACATCACCCAGGAAGATGATCTGATTACAGTTTCAAACATACAGTATTGAATAGGGATTATTCTACCTTTATGAAATGGGATTTTGATTAAAACGTGGCTTTTCTAAGGTCCATACATCCTTTCAAACCAGCACATTCTACCCTGTGGACCCTAAAAAAGACATGCTTTCCCCATAAACAAAATACATTCATTCCATAACAATATCAGAGAACCTTAAATCATTTCAGTAGTAATATACATGAAATACAAAGTTAGAAACATACAAACTTCTATCAGAGTTAGTTACAGGCATGGTCTGTTCTAAGGCAAAATTATCCTCTGGCTTTGGACCTTTGAAAACTCATAACAAGTTATTTGCTGTCAACATACAAAGGAGGAACACAATGTGTAAGTAAACAAAGACTGCTGGCTTCCAGATTCCCCACGGGAGCTCCTGGCTGTGGAACCAAGAGAGAATATCTCTCAAGCTGATACGGAGATGGGAGGGCAGAAGACCACCGCTCCTTCAGCACCACACTGGCCTGTGTGTTGCAGTCCCGCACCCCACCCCAGGTGGGGTCATGACTGAGTAAACGCACCCTGTCCTCTCAATCATAATTTTGCTGTTTTTTCATCCAGGTCCTCCCTATATAATGTAGAAGTCCCTCCTTGGTCACTCATACCCTTGAACCACTGTATCAGCCATTTTTCTGTCACTTCACTAGTTGTTTCACAGAGCAGAAGTGAGTTCTATCTATCCTTTTCTGTCTTTTCCATTCTGCAAAGAAGATGGTTGGAATTTTGATTGGGTTGCAATAAATCTGTAAATTACTTTGGGTACAATTGATATCTTAACAATATATAATCTTCCAATTCATGAACATGGAATATTTTTACATTTATTAGGTCCTCTTTGATTTCTTTTAGCAAAGTTTTGTAGCTTTCTCTGTACAAATTCCTTACAGGAAAAGCACCAGGTGCTTCTTTTACATACCTCCAAAGCTGCACTTTCTTGAACTGCCCAGCAAAGGTAGCCCTTCAACTCTCCTGTACAGATCTGAGGCAGTTTACCATCTTTAAGTTTCTTCCAGTGTCTTTGTCCCTGGTAGGTTGGAACACTGGCCACCCTCAGAGCTGAAACCCCAGTGAGCCGATAATTAAAGCCATGATCAGTGAATGGCCCTTGTCCAACCTGAATCTTGGGGAAGTCAATTTTTGTGTCCTTCTCTGGTACTTGTGAGCTGTGCCAGGTGATGGATCCCATTGCTGTCTGCTGTGAGAGTGGAGACTGGATGACAGTAACTGCCATTTACTGGAGAGAGCAATTTACTCGAGTCTGGAGTTTTGAAATAGCTGATTCAGATCATTCCTGTCAGTTTAATAATTGTATTGGTGGTGGGATTGATTCTTTGAACTTCCTACTTGCCATCTTCCCACAATTCCTCCTTGATTCTTTAGTTCTTCCTTTACAGAAGGCCTGCTATTCAGAGCTCTCACTCAAAGTCTAGCTCATTTAAAATCTTGGCTTATTTTTCCTCATCTACCATAATATTTCATTATAAACTGAGTTATTTAACTCTTATAAATGGTTTAAAAAGTTATAAAACATACTGTATTACAGAAATCAGTACACTATAATTAAGTGGATTTTTTAAATGTTAAAATACTAAAGGCTGTTTGAGTTCCAGTTTGTTTATACTCTGCCTCTATTATCAGCAAAAAAAAAAACAAACCTTACATTTTCATACTCTTTGAAGTTTATAAGGATCTTGCAGAAGTTATTATGCCTTCTCTGTTTATCCCTCTGGGAAATGTCTGTTTTTATACCAGCTAAATTTTAGTGAAATATCCTCCATGGGGAATCAAAAAGCTATAACCAGATTTTTTAAACTTACAAAATAGCACATTTTTAATAAAATATTGAGAGCTAATAGTTTGAAAAAGTTATCATATGATTATTTTTTAATTCTGTTTATGTTATTAAAACACATTTTCTTTGCTTGAGTATATGTAGGGTCCACTCATTTTGTCATTCAAAACCCTTGGATGCTTGTCTTAATCAGAACTATTATTAGTTAAACTGTATTCAAATTTATGAAGGCAATTTAGACAGGCCTGATATAAATTACCCAGAATCAATCTATCCAGATTAAAACTTCAAGGTAAAATTTTCCCTGCTATCATTAGTAGTAGTAATAATAAGAGCAACCATTTAGTGATTACATATTACATGTCAGGAATTGGAATAAGGACCTTTTACTCTTTTTTTTTTTCATTTAATCCACATAATAAGGCTAAAAGGCTTATTTTCCTGATTATAAAATATACACAAACATACGTTCACATTCAGTAACTCACTGATTCCTGCCACCTTTGATAGAACTTCTACCTGAGCCTCAAAGCTCTCTGAGCTTTTTTTTTTTTTTTTAGGTCTGGCCCCTACCTGCCTAATCACATACACTATTATTGACAGTATACGTATGTGCTCCCTACCTTATTTCAGTTGTTCTTTCCAGGAACATCATAGCCTTTTTCCCTTCATCTATCAAAATTCCTCCCATCTGTTAAGACCAAGATAAAGTATCAACTCCTTTTAAAAGAAGAAATACCTACCTATATTTTTCTTTTCTCAAAACTTGATTGTAACTCAAAATTTAAGCTATATGCTTGAATTAAATTTGTATTGTTTTCTAGTTATTTTACTTCTATTAGTATTATTTCATTTTTTTAAATTTTTAAAATTAATTTCTAAATAAAAAAACATGAAAGAAACACAAACATTCTTAATATGTGATCATTCCATTCTAAATATATAATCAGCAATTCACAATATCATCACATAGTTGCATATTCATCATCATGATCATTTCTTAGAACACTTGCATCAATTCAGAAAAAGAAACAAAGATAACAGAAAAATAAAACGAAAACAGAAAGAAAAAAAATTATAAATACCATACCCCTTGCCCCTCCCTTTCATTGATCACTAGCATTTCAAACTAAATTTATTTTAACATTTGTTCCCCCTATTATTTATTTTTATTCCATATGTTCTACTCATTTGTGGACAAGGTAGATAAAAGGAGCATCAGACACAAGTTTCTCACATCACACAGTCACATTGTGAAAGCTGTATCATTATACAATCATCATCAAGAAACATGGCTACTGGAACACAGCTCCACATTTTCAGGCAGTTCCCTCCAGCCTCTCCATCACCTCTTGATAACAAGGTGATATCTACTTAGTGCATAAGAATAACCTCCAGGACAACCTCTCAACTCTGTTTGGAATCTCTCAGCCATTGACACTTTGTCTCATTTCACTCTTCCCCGCCTTGGTCGAGAGGGTTTTCTCAATCCTTTGATGCTGGGTCTCAGTTCATTCTAGGGTTTTTCTCAATCCCTTGATGCTGAGTCCCAGCTCACTCCAGGATTTCTGTCCCACATTGCCAGGAAGGTCCACACCCCTGGGAGTAATGTCCCACGTAGACAGAGGGAGGGTGGTGAGTTTGCTTGTTGTATTGCTGGAGACAGAGGCCACACCTGATCAACAAAAGAGGTTCTCTTGGGGGTGGCTCTTAGGCCTAATTTTAAGTAGGCTTGACCTATCCTTTGTGGGGTTAAGTTCCATATGAACAAACCCCAAGACTGGGGGCTCAGCCTACAGCTTTGGTTGTCTACACTGCCCATGAGAATATCAAGAATTCAACTTGGGGAGGTTGAATTCTCCCCCATTCTCACCATTCCCTGAAGAGGACCTTGCAAATACTTTTCCACTCACTGATCAAATCACTCTGGGATCCATTGGGGCATCTCTCTGTACAAACCAACAAAATCTCATGTCCTACCAAAGGTTCCATGTACCCATGTTGTTCAACCAACTATCTACATAAGTTATATTAAGAGATGCACTAGTCAAAATAGAAATTTTGCACCAAATAAACATTTTTTGCTTTAGTTTCACACATAAGTTGAAATTTTAAAAATATTAATTACCATCTATTTTCAGCACCCTGCAATAATGACATTCCTTTGTTCTTCCTCAAGCAAAAACATTTTTAAAATTTGTACATTTAGTCACTATCATTATACACTTTAGGCAATCCTAGATTATACCATCTCAGTCTTTATCATCTGTCTTTCTTTCTGATTTCATTTGTGCCCCCAGCCCTCCTCCCTCTATCATTCTCACAATCAGCTTCATTCAGTGTTTTAATATAATTGTATTACAGTTAGGTAGTATTGTGCTGTCCATTTCTCAGTTTTTACATTCAGTCCTGTTGCACAATCTGTATCCCTTCAGCTCCAATTACCCAGTATCTTACCCTAATTCTATCTCCTGATGGTCTCTGATACCAACGAAATTCTCCAAGTTTATTCACTAATGTCAGTTCATATCAGTGAGACCATACAGTATTTGTGCTTTTATTTCTGGCTAATCTCACTCAGCATAAGGTCCTTAAGGTCTATCCATGACTTCATAACTTTATTCTGTCTTACAGCTGCATAATATTCCATTGTATGTATATACCACAGTTTGTTTAGCCACCCATCTGTTGATGGACATTTTGGCTGTTTCCAACTCTTGGTAATTGTAAATAATGCTGCTATAAACATTGGTGTGCAAATGTCCGTTTGTGTCTTTGCCCTCACGTCCTTTGAGTAGAGACAGCATATAGATGGGTCCTGTTCCCTAATCCATTCTGCCCATCTATGTCCTTTGATTGGGGAGCTTAATCCATCAACATTCAGTGTTATTACTGCATGGGCAGTACTGTCCTCTACCATTTTGCCTTTTGGATTTTATATGTCCTATCTAATTTTTCTTCTTTTTACCTTTACTCATAGTCTTCCTTTCTACACTCTTCTCCACATCTCTCTCTTCTGCCTTCATATCTGTCTCTAGTGCTCCCTTTAGTATTTCTTGCAGAGCTGGTCTCTTGATCACAAATTCTCTCAGTGATTTTTTGTCTGAAAATGTTTTACTTTCTTCCTCATTTTTGAAGGACAATTTTGCTGAATATAGAATTCTTGGTTGGCAGTTTATCTCTTTCAATACTTTAAATATATCATCCCACTGTCTTCTTGCCTCCATGGTTTCTGCTGAGAAATCTACGCATAGTCTTATTGGGCTTTCCTTGTATGTAATGGATTGCTTTTCTCTTGCTGCTTTCAAGATTCTCTCTTTATCTTTGACTTCTGATATTCTGATTAGTAAATATCTTAGAGAACATCTATTTGGATCTATTCTCATTGGGGTACGCTGCACTTCTTGGATCTGTAATTTTAAGTCTTTCATAAGAGTTGGGAAATTTTCAGTGATAATTTCCTCCATTAGTTTTTCTCCTCCTTTTCCCTTCTCTTCTCCTTCTGGGACACCCACAACACATATATTTGTGCGCTTCATATTGGCCTTCAATTCCCTGAGTCCCTACTCATATTTTTCATTTTTTCCCTATTTTTTTCTTTTTCTTGTCAGATTTCAGACGTTCCATCCTCCAGTTCACTAATCTTATGTTCTGCCTCTCGAAATCTACCATTGTAGGTTTCCACTGTTTTTTTCATCTCTTCTATTGTGCCTTTCATTCCCAAAAGTTCTGTGATTTGTTTTTTCAGACTTTCCATTTCTTCTTTTTGTTCATTCCTTGCCTTCTTTATATACTCCATCAATTCACTGATTTGGTTTTTGATGAGGTTTTCCATGTCTGTTTGTATATTCGGAATTATTTGTTTCAGCTCCTGTATGTCATTTGAATTGTTGGTTTATTCCTTTGGCTGGGCCATATCTTTAATTTTCCTAGTGTGATTTGTTATTTTTTGCTGGTGTCTAGGCATTTAATTACCTTAATTAGTTTATTCTGGAGATTGCTTTCACTTCTTTTACCTAGGGTTTTCTTGCTGGATGAATTTGTTGTCTATCTGTTCTTTGATATTCAGTTCAGCTTTTTCTGGACCTCTAGCTTAGGTTTTGTTTAACAGAGGAGAATTTTTCGGTTCTTGTTTTCTTGTTTCTTGCCCTGCTTGTATGGTACCTCCCCCCCCCCCCACCCTCACCCCCACCCTTAAGAGGGTCTACTTAGATATTATAGACCCCAGCCAGATTTTCCCAGACCAAACTGGCCTCTTATCAGGAGGAAAGAGTCACCTGTGTCGGTTTTCCCTGAGGGTGAGACCCAGCAGGTTGAAAGACTTTCCTGTGAAGTCTCTGGACTCTGTTTTTCTTTTCCTGCCCAATACGTGGTGCTTGTCTGCCTGCAGGTCCCACCAGCATAAGATGATGCAGTACCTTTAACTTTGGCAGACTCCCTGCTGGGGGCATGGTGAAGACAGAGGAGAGGTTGTAGGCTGGCTTTAATGGCTTCAAATTACCAAGCCCTGGTGTCTGAATTCATTGAGGGAGGGATTCCACCTGAGTTGGGCTTCACCCCTTCCCTGAGGAAGGCACAAGTTCCGGACAAGCCCTCAAACGAGCTTGTTTCTGCCTATGCCTGGGGCAACTGCAGCCTGAGAAGCCCTGCTGCTGTATCCAAAGGCAGTTAGCCTTTGTAGAAACATAGCCACAAAAACCTCTGTTTCCTTTTTTTTTTTCTTTGTCCCTCAGCCCTGCCCTCTTGGCACTGGGGCAAAAATGATTGACCTCTGCTTTGACCAGGTTCACCTGAGCTGGGGGCATATTTTTAGTAGTCAGAATTTGTTAATTAATTCCACGATTGGCGTTTGGTTGGGCTCAGCCCCTGCTGCTGGTAAAGTCTCTTTTCTTTCCCCTCTGGGAAGCAGCCTGTGGGGGAGGGGTGCCGGCCACCACGGCTTGGGGAACTTACGGTTCTGGGGAGGCTCGCAGCAGGTCCAGCTGGTCCAGACTGGGGTACGTGGTGTGTCCAATCACTGACATGACCCCAGGAGCTGTCCTGTACTGTTTCTGGTTATTTAATAGTTGTTCTGGAGGATGAACTAAAACACACACATTGCTAAGCCACCATCTTGATTCTCTTCTAAGAACATTTTGTCTATTATTATTTGTCTAGTATTATTTCTTAACTAGATTTGAGGCTCCTTGTGGAAATAAGCCATGTCTTGGGTTTTTTTGATCTTTGCAGACCACCTCATAGAGTTATTGTGGAGATTAAAAGAGTGATTTTACATAAACAGCTTAGAGGAGGACCTGGCATTTAAGAAGTGTTATATATGGGGTACAGTATTAAGCACAAAATTGGTGCATATAAATATTGGCTGATGGATTGATTCACATTAGTCACACAGGAAAAAAGATAGTTTTAATCCAATACCTTCATTCAGTATTTATTCACCCCACCCATAGTTATTTAGCATTTGCTATATACCAGGAACTTAGGCATTACAGTCATGTGTAAAACAAAGAAAGGTCCCTACACTCAAGAAGCTGACATTCTAGTGAGAAAAAAACAGACAATAAACAAGGAAATTTTTAAAAATTAAGATAAAAACACACTGTGATAAAAGCTAACGGAAAAACAATCTGGGTAGTAGTCTAAGGAGATTGAATCACTGAAGGGTACATTTAGAATTTGCCAGACAAATCAGGGTACACTTTTATATAAATAATATGTGACAGTGATTATAAAACAAGTAATATGGCAAAGTCAATGGGTTAAGAGCATGGGCTCTGAACAAGACTGCCCAGGATCAAAATCCAAGCTTTGTACTCACTGCCCACATTTGGGAAATCATTAACCCTCTGTGCTTCAGTTTCTTCACTGTAAATCGATATAATAGGTGTACCAACATTATGTAAGTTTGTTGGGAGGATTAAATAAGCTAATGTCTGTAAAACATTAATAATAATGCCTTGCACATATTTGGTGCCCTGATAGCTATACATTACCTGTAAGATAAAGGCAACTTCTGTTAAGGGATTTCCTAAATCTGGTAGCCATTCAAATTTTGAAATGGACTTTTTAAAATTAAGCACAATTAAAACAACTAGCAGGCAACCCAAATGGATTAAACATGCACTTCTATTTCCACATTAGAAAGACATAAAATATACATTACCAGGGAGGAAATTATTTCATTATATTGGACTAATAAAAGTATTTCAGGGCGGGCAATTGTGGCTCAGTGGCAGAATTCTCACCTGCCATGCCTGAGACCTGGGTTCGATTCCTGGAGCTTGCTCATGCCAAATATATATACATCTATATATATACATACATATTTCAGTGAGTCATCCTCTCTAGAATGCTATCTATATATTCACTTAAACCAAAATTTTCCCCATTTTGTCCTTTTGATCATGAAACATTTCTCTTAGCACCTCTCGCTTGTTTCTTAGATTACAAGCATTGTCATTTAATTGTCATCTAAAAGTAAGTGGAAGTTGCTCCTCTCTCTTAAAATGACTTCCATTTCCAACCAGCAACTTATTCTTCCATATATGTATTCAGTTGTTCATTCATAGTGTATTATTAAACTCGTACTAAGTGCCAAGACTGTTTTAGATGCAAGACACACAGCAATGAACAAAACAAAGTTTATCCACTGACAGAGCTTGCCTTTTGGTGGGGAAACATTATCAACTAGGAAACAAACAAACAGTACATATGCTAGGATGTGATAAATGTTATGAAGAAACAGAAGGCAAGGTAATGGAAGTGAGCATGAACAAGGGAAAAGGGATTCTATTTTAGGAGTCATCAGGAAATATCTTTCTAATATGTGAGAACAAAGCAGAAACCTGGATTAAGTGAAAAGAGCAAGACATGCAGGTATCTCGGGAGAAGGATATTCCAGGAGACTGGGACATGTTTGTTATATTTGAAAAGCATCCAGGAGGCCAATGTGGCTGGAGTTAAGAGAGAAGAGGACAGTAATAGGACATGAGATCAGAGAGACAAGGACAGTTAGTTCATGAAAGACTGTCTAGGTAGGTGACTCTGTGTCCTGGTTTGCTTGGTGATAATCCTGGTTTACACATTTTCCTGGCATAATTATGCTTAAGAGTCTCTTTTATTCTCAAGTGTAGATTCAGATGATAATATATATGATTTTCCTACTGTTGAACCAAGGTAAGGACTTTGGATTTCACTCTTTTTTTTTTTTTTTTGATATTTATAAATAGACTTTTAATTTTAGAACAGTTTTAGACTTACAGAATTATTGAAAAGATCCAACAGAGTTCCCATACACTCAAATCCATTTTCCCCTATTATTAACACCTTACATTAATGTAGTATGTTTGTCACAATTAATGAACTAATATTGATACATTATTTTTTAATGAAAGTTCATACTTTATTCATATTTTCTCAGCTTTCCCCTAATGCCCTATTTTGTTCCAGGACCCTATCCAGGATATGTTACATTTAGTCATCATGTGGATTTCATTCTTAGTGAGATGGGAAATAATTGTAGGGTTTTTTTGACTTAACACCGTTAAAAAAAATTCTTTGTGTAGAAAAATCTGTAAGAGTCTAGAGTGAAAGCAGGAGAGCAGTTAGGAGGCAGGATGAATTCTATAATACCCAGTACACAAATGCCAATGTAATACAGCTTTAGGATGTTTCTTTATGGACACTTAAGTTTTATTTAAGGGTAATTATATGTCTAAAATATGTCTCTTTTTGACTGTTTTATTCTCTTTGTGCATTGACTTCTATAAGTTTCCTTACAACTAACTTGTTTAATGACATATAAATTCTTAGCTTCTTCATGAGGTCGTGAGACCTTAGAGAATAATTTAAAAAAACAATCAACTTCTATATCCAGTGAATTTCCTTTCTGTAAGTGGTAAGAAAAACAAAACTTAACTTGGGCAAATCCAAAGAATACTTAGCTTGGTCAAAAGAACAAAGACAGCGAAGTTTATTACAATTTTAAACAATGGTTTACCAAAAATGATGTTTGAGGTGCCATCATTATTTCTTCAGTTTATTATGTATTTTTTTTCTTAAAGCAATGTGTGATCTAGAAAATCATCATACAGATATTAGTGATTTGGACAAACTCTTTGTTTGAATGGGAGAGATGTATATAATATTTCAAGCCAGGAATGATTTTTTAAATCACTGAAAAGATGGCATGTATAAGGTTTACTTAAAAATTTTTTAAGTTACTCACTGATATGGGTCTGCCACCCCAGCAGACCCATATCAGTGTGTGATTTGCCCACATGTTGAGCTATACATATAGGCACCACTGTGGCAGGGTTTTCTCACATGATGTGATTCCTCCTTACATAATGAAACATCTGAGAGTTACCCTCCAGAAGGAAGGGAAATTATATAAGATAGGATTTTTAATAAACTTAGTTTTGGAAAACTGCATTTTTTTTTTTCTGTTGCTAAACTCAAGTTGAGACAGAGTTTCCATTTACAGGAATCCCCAGGGAGGTCTCAAGAGCAGCAGAAGTTCCAGCTGCTTGGGAAGACAGCAATGACACTGAGCTCTCATTCTCCCAGCAGCTATAATTTTTGCCAAGGAAGGAAAAATAATCCACCATAAAACCCAATAAAAATCAGAGCCCAAAATGGCATACAATTACCATGGACTCTAAGTAGGAGGTACGTAAACAGTTCAAAAGTTTTTTTTAAAACATGTGATTTTATTAAGGAAACAATGAGACATAATCAAATATTAAGAAAAAAGGCATTGAGTATATATGTGTGGATATTTATATAATATATATGTCTCTGTTGGTGTGGATATATATGTATATATTTTATGAGGCTCTTTTAAGCAATATTATAATGGGCTTTCTCAGTTGTACAGGGGTTACATGTCACTATTTACTGGTAGTTAATTGGCATCAGTTCAATGACTAGTAATGTTTTAACAAATTCTACTGTAAATTCTATTTTTTAAACTTGATTTCTTAAAAATCTACTATGTGATTTTTGAGATCCACAGCTTCATTCCCCTAAGAACACTTCATACCCAGTGTTCACACGTAAGTCCCCTGTTATGGGAAGCTTCATTTTGGTTAATACATCACTCATATAGGTCATATGAAAGGCAATGATTGCTGAGAATGTCCGGAAGGACAAAGAATTTACTAACATCTGCAGGAAAAAAGATATTCATATACTCAGGCTTTTAGGAAAAACAGGAAAACATGATGAGAGAAACTCACAGAAACCTGGAAATCATAAACGGAAACAAAAGTAGCAGGTGATTTTTACTCCACCCCACACAACTCACATCCCACTAAGCAAACTGGTTTCCTACCACAAATTCCATGCTCATAAAGGAAGGACTTCAAAAGCAAAGTCAACCTACATTATCTGGAGTTTAGATTCTGCTTCTGGCATATCCCTGCTTTAGAATCCCACCAGCAGCAAGAGCTGATGGCCTCACCAAAATATTTGCTGAGCACCCACTGTGCCCAAAACCTTGGTTCCCTTTATCATCATCGTCTTGTATAATCCCTTTCGGTTTGTAAAACATGTTACCATTTCATTTGGATAAGCCTCTCAGCCTTATGTTACAGGTAGGGTAGGAATCTTACTCTGTCCTCTGAATGGGAAAACCAAGACAAGAGAAATTAAGTGGCTTGTCAACCTTCATGAAGTG
Source organism: Tamandua tetradactyla (assembly GCF_023851605.1). Taxonomy (NCBI): domain Eukaryota; kingdom Metazoa; phylum Chordata; class Mammalia; order Pilosa; family Myrmecophagidae; genus Tamandua; species Tamandua tetradactyla. The sequence goes on from NC_135329.1 coordinate 151,641,329, forward strand.
AAGGAGTCAAGAGCACAGTCAGAACACAGCTACTTCTTCCTAGTCTTCTGTTCCAATACCATGGGAAGTAAGTCCTGCCATTTTAATGTTAGAATCAGAAATTGTACAGATGTCCACACACCCGCCACTCACCTAGTTTACATGTTGGGCACGTCTTGGGGCAAAGCCGTCTGAGTTAGAACATTATACAAGCATGCTTAGAAATCATCAAGTACAGAGCAGTGGTCTGTTGGAAAAGACAAAATACACATGTGAAGTAGTTTGAGCTGAAGGAGCTATAACAACATGTAGGAAATATTCCAATCATAGTAGTTTTCTACATGGATATAAATTAATAATTATAATAAAACTATTTTGGTCATAGAGTCCTAGTTATTCTCCCTGCTTTTAAGTCACTTTTGCCTACCGTAGTGAGTAGATACCTAGACAGGATAGGTGATTTCCTTGTAATCAGGGTGCAATCTGATTTTGGCTGAGCAGGCCAAAGGGGCAACATTAAACAAATGATAGAACAGCTGACAAATAATATGAACAGGAAATGAGTTTTCACTCTAAAGCGATACCCCACTGACATCGATAGACTGGATAAGCTTGAGGACATTTGGGTTACATAATTATTTGACCAGTTTCCTTCAGGGGGCCTGGTGGCAAGGCCATGGTAAAGGCATTATTTCAAAGAATGAATTCAATCTCATTTCTTTAAAAATAAAACCTTGAGCTTAAGGAAACGGAAGAGGGTTCTTTGGTTCAGAGTGCAAACTCCAGGAATAATGTTTATTATATTTAGAACCTCTTCACACAATTCCTTTTCATAACTACAGTTAGATTTGCAAATTGTACAGAATGAAATAAATAAAAAGAACTAGTTTGTGGGGAAATGCAAGGCAGATGAGGTCTGTTTTCACACCCTCTCATTTCTCTGCCCCTTCTTGGCCTTTGCCAGGATAACACCATCTGCCATGGGCACCTTCACTAAGCCCCATCCACTCCTGCCCTTGCCTGGGTGTTAACTGGTCCCCACTGAGGGGCTGTCTTGTAACTAATATATTAGTTGATAGTAATATCAAGTAAGTCTACCCCTTCTAAATAAAAATGTATTAAAAGGGTATTCTTTACAAGAAGAGGTAGAGCTGTTATTAGGACAGTGGACCTTCAGTAAGCAAACTTGTTAGTCTTGTCTCCTTTCTCCTCTCCTGTCATCATGCATTTACCCCTTAAGAAAAATTCCTAAAAAGATCAAGTGGGTTAAAAACAAACACAACAAAGATGATGACATGATCTTAGATTCCAAACATTAGATTCCATGCAAATATTCATTTATTTATTATTTTTTCCAGATTTTTTTCATCATGAAGATGTTCAAAATACAGAAAGACTAATAAACTACTACAATGAATACCCACAAGCCTTACATGCAAACATATGCATACATCTTTTTTTACTGTGCCATTTAAAATTAAGTTGAAATATCATGTTACATTTATTTTTTTAACATCAAAATATTTATTGAGAACTTATGATGTACCAGGCATGATTTAAGCACCAAAGGAAGAAGACACAAAGTACTTGGCCTCAGGGAGCTTGCTGCCTTGGAAGATCCCAAGAAATTTTCCAATAAGATCATGTATGTCCCAGCTACCACACTAAAGATTTTACACACATTATCTCATCTCATTGCCAGAAAAACACTTTGAGGTAGGTTCCATTATTAACCTCATTTATTGATGAGGAAATTGGCCTAGAAACATTAAGTAATATCCCCAATCACAAAGTAACTATGACTTAACCCTAGCCACTTGTCACTAAAGACAGAGCTCTTAACTGCTAGATTTGGATCAGTACTCCAAAGCGTGTTCCATTTTCTGTGTCATGGTGTCTAAAACAAATCTGATTTGGGATAGATAAAAAACACATAAACAGATTTACCAAACTGAAATATTAAACATATATTTCCAGTTGCGGATACATCCAGGTGAACTCTACACTTGTGAATTCTTTTGACTATCAATTTCACCACGAGGCAATTGGCTATGGTTTGCTAGAAATGGGTTCATGTCTCAGTCCACTTCTTCTGTCATTAATGTTGATACATCATTCTGTTCTCATATATTTTCATTGATCCCACAGACTGGGGTTTGTTGTTTGTGTGTTTTGCATTTTATAAGAGATTCAGATACTCCTTCTTTAATATCTCTTTTAATATGCGATTAGGATTATTATTGTTTCCCTCCGCTTATAAATCTTCATGTTATTTTCCCATTTTCTTTTTCCTTTCCATTTTTGTGCTACTTTCCCACTGTTCTGTTGTTCTGTTTGTACTTTTTCTTCTCTGCCTTACATTGCCTTGTTCTCTTTCTCACCATGTTCATTTTCTGTGTCCACTCAGGGGAATACACTCTACAGTTACTGTGTCTTCCCTTCCGTTCCTCTCTGGTATTAACCATCTACTGAGATAGAACTTCTTTCTTCACTCCTCTTATTCTGTTGGCATCTGTACCATCCATGGAGCTTTTCTTTATTTATCTATGTTCATACACACAAAAATCATTTCAGTAAGAAAGAGCTGTTAGTATGAAATGCTACTAAAAAGACCTTTTGATTATTGTTTTGTTTTTTTTTTACAGCAATCTAAAAAGCAGTGTGGCATTGGTAAAAGAATAAACATACTGATCAACAGGACAGCTTAGCTAGCCCAAGCAGGACCAGTAGATTTAAAAGCTCAATACATTTGAAAGGGGATATTAGAAATCAACGGAGGAATAGATTATTCCCTAAATAACGTTGAGAACATTTGATAGTTGGGAAAAAATCTATCAGATTAGATCATCACCTTGCACAAAGCCAAAATTGCTCCTAGATTTAAGAGTTGAAAGTAAAAAATAAAACTGCAAAAGAACAAAATCTAAGTTGATACAGGAGGACCTTCTACACATTAGGAAAATACAAGAAATTTTAAAAATACAATAGTGATTAGATTTTACTAAAAAATGAAAACGATACTAATGTCAGCAAATTCATAAAGATAAAATAAATGACAAACTAGAAAAAATACTTGCTACAAAATAATGAAAGATAAATTTCCATATTATAAAAAGAGAAATTCTACAAGTTAATAAGAAAAATTGCTTGACTCAAAAATAGAAGTGCAGAAAGAAAAGAGATGTTACCAAAGGGAAACACATTGGAGAATAAAAAATCATATTCAGCCTCACTGATGGTTAAAGAGATGTATAATAAACTGTTTTTATCTATGAGAACTGCAAAAACTTCTTTTAAAAATAACAATTCTGGAAAGACTTGATGGCAGCAGAAAGCCAATCTTTCTGGAATGCAATTGAGGCTTTCACGAGTCTTAAAATATGGATAAATTTCAATTCAACATATCCACTTTCAGGAATCAATACCAAGGAGTTACAAAAAGTGAAGTACTAGGATGTTCACTGCAGCTTTATTTATAGTAAGTAGTATTAAGAAAAAAGAGGAGAAAAAGAAATGTCTCATAATAGTGAGATAGTTAAAATGTAGTTATCTACTTACCATTAAATTTACAGTCAATGACTTGTAAAAAATAATAAAGAAAATTTTATATAACTGAAAAGTAGGAAATATAAATACTGGAATGGTCTTGTTAGGTAAAATACAAAGGAATGCATCAAATATTAACTGTATGTTCTCTTAACTGATGAGTTATGGGTAGTTTTACTTTTTGTACTTTTCTCTATTTCCTAGGGTACTTGTTTAATATAGTGCCCTAGTTTTCCAGAGCTGCTGTAACAAAGTATCATAGACTAGTTGGCTTAAACAACAGGAATTTATTGTTTCATGTTTCTGGAGGCTAGAAGTCCAAAATCAAGGCTTCAGTAAGGTCATGCTCCCTCTGAAACCTAGAGGGTTCTGATGATGACTGTCTTGCAGTTCAAGACTCTGCCTCTTCACATAACCACTTCTCCATCTCTGTATTACTCATCTCTATTTCTGTCCAAATTCCCTTCCTTATAAGAACCCTATAAGAATACTGGGTTAGGGTCCACCCTAATCCAGTTTGGCCTCATTTTAGCCAATAACATCTTCAAAGATCCTATTTACAAATAAGTTCACATTCACAGGACCAGAGGTTAGGACTTCAACATATCTTTTTGCAGGACACAATTTAATTTAGAACTAACAGTAACTATACATTATTCTTAAATTTAAACAGAATTTCAAAGAATAAAGCATTCTTATAAAGGCATCATTTCTTTCTAGTTGAACAGAACAGTCATGAGATAGAAGGAATGCCAATTCCAACTTCACTGTTTTGAATTTGCTAAAACTTACCATATATGAGATACTCTTATCTTTCAGAATTGTTATTTCATGAATAAATTTGATTTTTGAGGTCAAAAGAAGTATCTGCATCATTCCCAAAATGCCTTCTCTACATTCCTCTGTTCAAATCAGAGAAATCAGATAACTTGAAAGGTAATTAAACAGTATCTTTGAAACGTCCATTCGCTTAAGTTTTTATAAACGATAATCAAGAACTGGCTATCCAAAGAGTGGCAGCATGGGCATGACCTGGGAACTTGTTAGAAATTCAGAACGTCAAACCCTAACCCAGACCGACTCAATCAGAATCTGCATTTTAATAAGATCTCCAAGTGATTTGCAGGCACATTCAGGTTTAGCAAATACTAATCTAGAACACATGTTCTAACTTTATGTCTACAGTGTAACTATGGTCCTCCTTTAAAGCTTAACCTCTGGTCATTTTCTAAATATCAGATGTATTTGTGGTACATGAGCTCCAAACATTGTTTTAGAACACAAGTAACTTCCAATTAATGAATGGTTTATGTTCCTAAATTCCATTGGTAAATTAGTTGCTGATACCTTGCAATACACAGTTAACATTAATACTAGATACTGGCTAGATTTCATGACTATATTTTAATATATTAACAGATCAGCTTCTCAAATCTCCATTAATCCATAATATATCTGCAAAAGTGGCCTGATTGTATTTTTTTTTGCATGGGCAGGCATCGGGAATCGGATCTGAGTCTTCGGCATGGAAGGCGAGAATTCTGCCAGAGTCACTGTCGCACTGCCCTGATTGCATTTTAAACATTTTTCTGACAGCAAAACAAGATTCCAATTTTAACAGAAGATACTAGGAAAGCCTGGTCTGTCATCAGTCTAGGACTTTCCCTGGGATGTAACTGTGTAGACCATCAGTAGAACTGATAGGTCTATTCTGAGAATGTTTTAAGTATAAGAAAAAACTGTAGGGTTAAACAGGACTGATAAGTGTGGCTGCTATTGACTCATTCACATTTTTTTTAAACCAAGAATAGATCATTTTTTATTTTGACTAAGAATAGACAAGATTATTTATCTTTAGGAATTTGGAGGAAAAATATCATGTTGGGAGAAATAGTTTCATTCGTAATAACCTGTAGCAACTGAGCTATTGTTGAAATGGCCATATAGGAGATTTTCTTTGCTCGTTCCTTTCTTACAATGGAGTTTTATCCTATCCAAAATAATCTGTTTGAAAACTGAACTGGAGAGGGGCAAGAGCATGGATTTCAATGTACATTGTTGTTTCAAGATATTTAAACCCATAGTGCTATCTTCTACGTATCTCAAGCAATAAGATTTCATTGAGATTTAACATTTTGAAAATACAAAAGTGTATTGATTTGAACTTCAAATTATACTCTCCCAGATTTTCATCCTCTCACTTCGTCTTGAAAATTCTTGTGTACAAGAATACAGAAATACACTTGTTAAAGCACTTCATTTTTAGATGCTCTTAAAAATTACTCTTAACAGAAAAATAAGAAAATAAAGCTAACAAATATAAGAAATTTAAAATGATCTTTAATTCCACATCTCAGAGACATTAAAATTCAGTCAATAGAAATTTTTATTTTAAAAATGGATATTATTACTGATTATGTATGTTGCTTTATTTTTTAATAAATTTTAAAAAAATGAAAAAATTGGATATTGCTATGGTTTGGAATATGCCCTTTTTCACTTAAAAATGTATCATGATCTTTTCAATAAATATACTTCTCTATCAGGTATTATAATATAGGATAGACTATAATTTATTCAAACATATGGGTTTTCAATTTTGTTCTTATAAACACATTTATAACTAAGTCCTTGCAAAGCTAGACCCTTTTAATTAAATAAATTAATTAAAATATAAGGTAAACTTCCAAAGGCAACTAAGCTAGGTTTATGTACTGCACACCCTAAAAAGGGCGTGTGGTTTGTCTACTTCATTTTATTTAATCAAGGTCACAGAAATAGCTTATATGCTTTCTATAAACTACTGTTCCAATATTTTTCCATTTCTTGTTGCTATTTTTTTATTTCTTCACATCACTATAATTCTTTTCCTTTCACTCCTGACAAACGAGATTTCTTGTGCTCCATTAGATGTTTACATAAGAGTTTATGCTTAGGAGTATACACTTTCAGGTAGATTTTATTCAGAAACTGTAAGAATGGAAAATGTAGAGATGGGGGGGTGTATACTGTAACTAACATGTAAAATTAAAAATATCTAGTAATAATAAATATACATTATATACATATACACACACACACACATAGAGAGAGCTCACAAGTTGAACTGTCACTCAAAAGTACTTAAGTTCATCGACTTGCCAATTTCCAAACTCTGGAAATTCAAATTCCTAGTAGCCATTCTGGAGCTGTTATTATTTATATCACAATATGATGATATTGATATTGTTCTAATATGCAGCCCCTACCCACACACCCCCGATAAACATTAGCTTTTTAAGTTTTGAAAATGGACGTTGGTCAAGAATTCACTCCTTAGTAGGAACAAAGGAAATCTAACCACTACCTATTGGGATGAGAACCTAACAGTTTCTGCCAATGCAGGATCTCAATTTTTGTGCCAAGCTTGTAGGAGGGTGGGGATGGGGGAGAGTTAGAGAGGGAAAGGAAAGCACCAGTGAAGGGAAAGGGTATTTATTAGCCTATCTCCTAAAGCTTCCGATTATTTCAAAATAAAGAAGCTACATTTTTTTGTTTTGATCAAAGATTTTAAGAAATCTTGATTAAAAATTTGTAAGTTATAAAATAATATAATTTGAATAGATTCAAAGATGCAAAATTCATCAGATTATATTAAGAGACTATTACAACTTAATTCTCCCTAGATTTTAAGAACAATCTTTAGTAAAACAAAAACCAAATATATTGTCCAAAGCATCAACACACCCCCCAAAAAAAGATATCAAAATTTGCTGCCATTAATTACAGTTTTTAACATTTTTATTGCATGTTTACAATGTGTGGAATATAAGAAGGATTTACAGTAGAAGCCAAATGCAGCCCTTAAAATTTAATAGGAAAGACTGGAGGAACTATACATAAATATCTTTTATCACAAGCATTGGATTGGAAAACATACATATGATCATAAAATTTTACAGGGCTATATAGGTAACTGCCATATGTAACAGAACAGGAAGGAAGGGTAAAATACAGTGGATAAGAAAGTCACTAGGATGTGAAATAAGTTGTGGGTGGTACTGAATAAAAAGACAAAATTAAAACTAAGATTTTTAAAGACTAAATTGCCCTGCAAAAACACAGCTATCTGATATGATAAACTGTGAGGTAGAATTCTTCCTGCCCCATCTTCTGGTTTCTTGACCACCATAAAGGGAACTTCCCTGTCTAGGCCATTCTCTCTTACATTGACATACATGGGACTGATAAGTAGTATATGTTTTTTACTCCCCCATCTGAGCCCCATCACAAAATATTATTTTCTGCTTAATTCTCAAGAGTCTTATTTTACCTACTAGAAATGTGTGGCAAAGCTTAGTAAAGGTTAGTAAAAGAAACAAACCACTGCTATTTCTCCTAGCTTATTATCACCATGCTTAGGAAAGACCTTTAAGCTTTCAAGTGAAACTAATGCTAAAATTTCAGGCAGAGAGGTCTTTGCTCCCTCATATAACACCAGTGACCATACTCAACCATAAAAAGTGCCACTTCTACCCAAACCCAATTCTGATATTCCAAAATGTAGCATAAAAATAGTTTACATCTTTCTACATACACATCTAAAGTACAATGAAAATCCAGGGCACAGTACAAATACATTGAGAAAAGATCCGGCAGTTTCTTTTAAAACTACAATATGACCCAGCAATTCTAATGCTAGGTATTCACTGAAGAGAAATGAAAACCTACATTCAAATAAAGATTTGTATAAGAATGATCATAGCAGCTTTATGCATAAGAGCCAAACACTGGAAACAGTGCAGGTATCCATCAATAGGAAAATGGATAAACAAACCAATAATAGTCACACTACTCGGCAATAAAAAGGAGTGAACTATTGATACACTCAATTGCATGGATACATTTCCAAAATATGTAAGTTAAAGAAACCTTACAGAAAAAAGTACACATTGTGATTTCATTATACAAGATTATAGAACAGGCAAATGTTGAAACAAATATTGATCTCTAAATATTGAATGATATTCATGCTCAAGTATTTAGTAGCAAGCGCACAGATAAATGCAATCTGAAATGCATCCAAATATTAAGTAGACTGATGAACTGATGGATAGACAGATATGTGATAATGCAAGGATAATAAAATGTTAAAACTAGCTAGCTTCTAGGTGGAGAGTTTATGTGTGTTCACTACAAAATTATTTTAATTTTTCTTATGTTTGAAAACTTTTACATAAATGTTGGGAAACATCCAGGTGCAATGTTTACTAAATAATGCTTCTAAGAATTTTATTATTCACCTCCTGATGGTATAATCATCAAATTCTTCTGATCAACTCAGTTTAGAAGCTTATGAAAGGATATCCTGAATGTGAGGTGAGCAATCAGTTCTCAAATATACTGTCTCAAAACTGCCAAAGTGAAATTTTGATCCCTTCACACCTTTAAAAACTGATATTGAACAAATCTGTTGGCCTTAGAGATGAACATGAGCTAAAATGAAACATTCCTAAGAGAAAAATAAAGCTAAGAAATTGTTTTCACCCTGACTTCTAATTTAAAAAACAATCAGTGTAATTATAATAGAAAAGATGTGTGCACTCAAACATAAGGCTTAGATCACATATGATGAAAAGAGCCACTGTATTCTGAGTAGAAGAGCATCTGTATCATCCTCCTTTCTCTCTAAAGGAGGGACACATTTGGAAACCCTAAGGAGGCTGCAGTCCACTTGTAAATACTACTCAGGTGACTCCTTGAAATTCAGTAGGAAATGGTTTCAGGCTTCAACAGCTTTTAGTCAAAAATCATTTTTTGGCATGCCTGAGTTAAAATCTGTAACACTGCCCTCACTATCTAGCAGTCTTAGCATAGTTATAAACTAAGAATTCCTATATCTTTACACCTAAGAATTACATATATTGCTAAAAAATAATTCAAACTCTTTTTTAAAAAGTTCTCGCTGTTTTCAAAATATTTAGTCATAGTTCTGGCTTTCTTTTGATCTCTAAGTTCTTCATGTTCTAGTACAGGCTCTGCTTTTTCTTGAAGTACATGTATCAGTATTCTCGAGTTCTCAGTTTTCAGCTTTAAAATACTGCAGTAATGTTGAGTCATATTCAGTTTTATATCCATGAACATTCTTGAGTCTTAAATGAGCATCTAGTTCTAATAGTCTCTATTACCGATTCAGTCTTCTGTTTATTATCATTGCTGATTTACGCCCTTGTTTCTACTGGTTGGTATTGATTCATTAATATCCACCCTGGGTGGATAAGCTTACTCTTACTTATGTTTATTAATGGAGTTATGTTATACCCTGATAAATACAAAATAGATTATATTAATCACTCATCTTCCATCTTACTGGTCTACCATCCTGTCCTAAAACAGTTAATTTGTCAGATATAAAAGCCTTGTTATTTACTGATGAGCTCAGACTCCACTCTTAGTATTTTCGGCATGTAATTTTAATTACAGATTTTCCTTAATCACTAGTGAATTTGGGATAGGGAAGAAGGGTGGTGGTGAATATAAACAATATGACATTACCCCCATGCTTGTCATCTGAGACAAGAACAAGATTAAATTATTGTAAACCTTAAAAGATTAAATAATCTATTTTCTATCCTGAAAACGAATTATAATAATAATACCATCCTCTTGTATGATGTATCCGTTTCCAATACACTTGTATATACAATTTTATTTCATTCTTGAAATTACTTGATATGATTCCTCTATTTTACAGACCCAGAGGAGTTTAGTGATGCTCACCAAGGCCAAAGTGAACAGCAAAGCCAAATTTTGAAGCCAGGTATGCAAGCTCCCAAGTCTTTCTTATTTCAGCTTCTGTGATCTTTACTATTCGTACCATTATTTATGCTTCATTAAGCCTAGACTCTTCCGTAGCACACACTGAAATTACATAATGTCAGATGTTAAAGCTATAACTTCATCTTGCTTCAACAAGGCATTTGTTGCCCTACATATCAGAAAAGTATTCCTCTGCCCCCAACTGAAGCTTTTTATTTTTAGGACTAAAAGTTGACATAAATTTGCTAATTAGGTTAATTATTCAGCTTTGTTCCAGCTCATCTTTTTAATCCAGAGAACTTTTCCTTTTGGGGCTTAAATAAGGGTATCTTATTTAAGCCCCAAAAGGACTTAAATACAAGTCTTGTCACTGGTGATGATCTATTTTTCTATGTTTGTTTCTCTCTATAGCTTCAGATGTAGGAGCTTATAGCAGTCAAACTACACTTAGTCTATAGTAGCCATGACCTTTTCCTATGTGATATTTCGGTAGGATGTGAGGATGGAAGAGAATTCAATAGTGTCCCATCCGTACTGACAAGGAAGTTACAATGTAAATAACTTTGAATTCTCTCTCCAAATACAGACTGCACCGTGAGACAGGTTTGGCCAAACTCACAAACGTGTCATGGGTTACAAAAGGGTTAGAATGGAAAGTGTGGTTTGCTCAGCACTATCAGAAAAGTAATCTAATAGCATATTCATCTTAAGGATTATGCCACTAAAAAAAAAATAAATAAATAATAATAAACAGTAGACAGCACACCATTTCTTATCCAATCAGATAATAAAACAAAGAACATACTAAGACTAGATTACCCCTGCAGAGTATATTAGAATAGGCCATTAGTATGGCATCAAACATTAGCCAATTTAAATGCTTTTATGATGAGATAAGTATTCAGTCTTCCAAAGAAATCTAGATCTGCCATAAACATCCTGACTGGCAGGCTAAGCAGTTTCATCAACATCACCAACGAGTCACATTAACAGAATAAGGTCACCAACAGTGAGAACTGGGAATAAAACCAATTTTATCTAAAATGAATTTATCATCTTTCCATCATAACTCTGCTGTGTTAGACATGGGAAGAACAGATGCCAAAACTGCTGTTATATACTGAGTTTACATAGGAGCAAATACACAACTAGAAAGCAAACAAAAAACACCCACCAAACAAAACCAAAACAAAACTTCACTTCAATCTCAACCAACACTTCAATAATTCCCCTGAGATGGGCTAAAGTAATATAGAAAGTCATGGCATCTATCAATCAAATGTGAATGGTTATTTTTCCATTACATTTTCAGGTCAACATTAATTTATGACATACAAACAGCTTGTGATTTCAAACTGACTGCAGTCAGTAAAGAACAGCTTTCGCACACTAAGTGAACTATGACCCTATAACAAAAATCACATTTAGGGCACTGGTTGGATTTCCATTCATAATGGTATATGTATGCACATACACATACACACAGTAAGCAGCAGCAAATTTATAGATGAAGAGCAAGAATATTATGCTACAAGCATATTAAGTTTCATCTGAGAAATTCAAATTCAAATAACATTTCTAGATGCTACTTTATTTTTTTGTGGGCAGGGAAACTTGAGGAATATAAAAATGAACTCATTTGACAATGGTAAGTCAGTGAGAGTTGATGGTAAAATTAAGAGTTTAGTCTCATGACTAACAAGCCAGTTAATTTCTAGCTAAGTCTTAATAAAAAATAAAACTACTCTCAAATTCAGGATGAGACAGATAGAGTCTAAATTACCAAAAGGCTTCCTTATGAGTAGATTTACACATAATCAGTCCTACATTTAAGAAATAAATGTAGTATTTAAAACCTACTTCAGACAACAATATAAGAAGGATTACTACTAATGCTTACAATTGACCATTCACATACAGGGTAACTGAGTACCCAACTAAGTGTGAGCAAAGGACAGCAACAGGAGTAGAACAAGATCCCTGTCTGAAGGAGAGCTCATAATATAGCAGGCAGAGACATAAACAATTATATAATGTGGCTAGCACCATCACTGAGAATGAAAAGAAAACCACAAAAATTCATACTTATAGGAGTTAAACCCTAAAAGTTTGAGAGGAATATCAAGTATAGTAAGAACTTTCTGTATGTTCTTGGAAGCAGTGGCAGCTTAATAGTAAAGAGCATAACTGAACCTTGTCACCAGCTTTTGTGGCATGCTAGACTAGAAAAAAGACTGCACTCTTAATCAAACTTAACCCAGAAAGAGAAAGATGATAAATAGGATGTCTTTTATCTAGGTTGAAAAATCAAGTAGGCAATGAAAATATAGGACTAAAGTTTTGAACCAGGTATGTAACATGGGACACAGAAATAATATAAAAAATAAGGGATCAGACATTTTTGAAGAGCCAGAGCATTATGAGGACAAAAACTGAAAGAGCACATTTAGTAGACAAATTTTAATAAGAATTATGTGACTAACAGTTATGAAAGAGGATATCATCTTCTAGGAATGAGACATTGCCTAGGAAAGGCTGCTGAAAGGAGTAAATGCTGAAGATAGAAGGATAAAAAATACAGACCAAAAAAAGCTATTCGATTTGGTAACTGGGAACCAGTTTCAAAAGAACAGTTTCACTAGAGCATAGGGTAAACCAGATTGTAAGATGCTGATCAGTGGGTGCTGGGGATGTAGAGGCATAGAGGCAATGGATGTGGATTTCTCCAAGAAGTCTGGCAGTCTTTGAAGGGTGGAGAAACCAGCAGTTTCAAAGGAAGATTCTTGCACTGGAGGATACATGATGTGTTTACAGGTCAAGGAAAAGGATCCAGCACATAATTCTTTGTATAATTTTATACTGATCACAGAGGCTTAAAAAGCTCTTTTTAATCTTTTTCAAAAACATTTCTGAAGTAAAAATTAACACAAAATTATACAAACATTTATCATTTAAATGTAATACAAACTTAAAAGCATTAGCATTTATAAATTTCATTTCTAAAGGAGTAGTTTTTGCCATTAGACTACTTCAGAATTTATTCTGCTTCTAGTCTGAGAAATTAAATTTTATTAATAATTGTTATTTTAGTTCCAGAAAGATCACTCTGATATAAAAAAAGCACGTTGAAGTAATTATGTTTGCCTACTTCCCTTCTTCCCCAAAGACAAAGCATCTTCAGGGGAGCTAATAATTTGGATAATATTTTCAACTTAAGGATAAAAATTATTTTTCCATTAATAATAAATTCTTAAAGACCTAAATTGTTTATGATTACTTTTCATGATAAAACATGCTTATTTATTATACATACATGCTTACATATGAACTTTCTGGCTAAAATACATGCAATTAACATGAATAAACAAATATTAAACCACCCTCACAATCTTAAGAATGCCCTTTTAAATAAGGCACTCATGTTTGGAAATAGGATATAATCACCAAATTAAATAAGATGTTTAAAAGAAGCCTTTTATTAAGCACGGACATCTTTTTAATACATTATCAATACAAATAGGAAAATGTATTTTAATGAATATGATATATCAAAGATCTGAAGGGTATTCTCCATATTGACACAATAAAAATAATCAATTTTGAAGACTTACAAAGTAAATTTTCAAGGACACCATTGTCTATTAATAGTTTACTACAGTCTAAATTTACCGCATCACGTGGGGAAGAAGGGTGACCATTTTCTATAAAGAGAACTCCTAAAATTGTAGTAGCACCATTCAAAGCTTATCATCAGTTGTTCATCTATAAACTGACATGTCAGGTAAAGCTTTAAAGCAAGTTTTCAGTGCAATGTTTACAGTTCCTTCTCTTAATATACTTGAAATCTATGGTCTCAAAGCACGTTAAATAATTATGCCATGGTAGGTGCAAGATGTTAACATGTAGAGAGATGTGTAATGGGAAGAAATGTGGCTTATCCTGGCTATGAAATGCCTCTTAATATATTGTGTTTAAATGTCATATGCCAATGACACATGGGATTATGAACTGCCGATCAGTGGAGAGCTGATAGCTATCAGTTCTCTGTGGTCACCATTTCAGGATGTCTCAGCTGCTGCCTTTTGAGATTAACTAGTTTCATCCTGTCTCTGATGTGTTCTGCAGTAGAAGCCATATCACTTGGACTCCCAAAATATTGTTCTGTTCTAAAAATTAAACAAACAGAAAAACCCCAATCAGATAAAACAGAATCCACTGATTGTAGCAAATGCAAAAGAAAACAAAACGTACCATAAAAAAGTATCTATATATGACCCATGTGTAGAAATCAGATAATTTGCAAGCCATCATGTTTATCTTTTAGAAGTAATTCAGCAGGAAAAACATTTTTTTAAAGTGGAGTTAAAATATGTTAAGACACATTCAGAAAAGTATATTAGTGTTATATCATGTATACTTATAATAATCTCAATAAACCAAACAATGCAACAATGGAGACAATGTGCTTTTTACTTGTGGGCCCATAAGCATACACAAACATAAAGTTTGTACATTTGCTTCAATACTAAGAGCTATGTATATGAATTATATAATATAGCCAGCAAATAAAATATCCTTTCAATGCTAAAACATCATTTGAGATTCGAAATTACTTAATTTTGTCTTACTTGCAAAGATAGTGTCACAGAATATTTTACAGCTGGAACAGTTCGTAGAAAGTGTCTGTTGCACCTCCATATTTTAGATCAGAAAACTAAGGCCTAGATAGTTAAATAACTAAGACCTCACAGTGGAAAAACTAGGAACTGAACATGGGTCTTCATACAGTAAATGAAGAGAGACCCATCTAATTTAATTTATTTTACCAAGAAAATATATAGAAGATAAATCTGAAGAAGCTCATAAAATATAAGCCTGTCAAATGAACTTTACATGGCATAAACAGATGATCATATTGCACTTTGAAGAAGTATTTAATTTAGCAAAATATCTAAAATAAATTGCATACACATATATTCTGGTATGACTGTAAAATGGAACAAAATAATTCCAAATATGGCACTAACTTATTCTTTCACCTTCCAAGGATAAGAAAATGACATACGGACAGTTTGTGGAACACAGGAAAATTCAAGGCAAAAATATCAGGGATAGAGGCTGCCAGGTTGATCTGACTAGATTGGGAGACTGACTGTATGATGAATGGCTGTAAAACGCAGAAGTAAGAGTAATAGAGCATATATGTGTCTTGGACTGGAACAGTCAGTAGATTTCCCATAATACTGTTATTAAATGAATTTTATTAATTTGATATATTTTCCCTTTTACTGAAAATGCATAAAATGACTTTAAGCTACTTCTGGTTACTCAAGTTTAGTCATGACTAGAGATCATCTAAATATTGAGTATAAACAGTATTCTCCCAAAGGAATAAAATTATAATTTCTTATTGCCAGTCCTGAATAATCATCTAGATTTTACTACATAGTAATAGTAATAGCACTTACTATGCTTTAAAAAACACATTTTTATTATTTTATATACATTTAGCTTATTTGATTCCCCCATCCCTATAATCTGATAGGATATGAATATCTTTTTATTTTATTTTTTTAATAAGGAAAATAAGCTAGAGAAAAGTCAACTGACTTGTCTAAGGTGTCACAGCTAATAAGCTGTGGAGCTGAGATTTGAACCCAGAAAGTCTAGTTCTAGAGACTACTCTCTTATCTATTATACTATACCTTAATTTAAGGATAGTTGTATTTTTATTCATTGGGTTGGTTTCTCTAACTTTCAAATTGTAGTGGATCACCACTAAACGATTTTCACTGAGGTCTAGATCCTCAGGCATGAACCTCTTTTTTATTCTTTTACTGACTCATTTACTTTGCATCAGAGAGTTTCATATTTTTATCAAGAAATATTTGAAATGGAAAGGAACATGGAATCAGGCAAGAGTCAATCATTTCACAAATGAAAAAACTAGAACATCATATGGTAGTCAAAAAAAAAATGGGTTTGGACTCAGACAAACCTGAGATTATATTCTAACTCCAACACTTGAAAGCTGTGAAATCTAGAGCACCTTACTTAATCTTTTTGAGCCTCTGTTTCTTCATTTGTAAGTCAGGAATAATACTGGTTTGACATTGGGCAAATGCAAAGAAGGTAAAGTGTTTAATCTAATATTTGGTACATATTACAAACTCATTAGTCATTAGTCCCGCCCCTTCCTTGGCCCTTCCCTGAGGCCTACAGAGATACTAACCTCCCAAAGTTACAGGATTCCCTATCACCACAGCCAAGGCTAGAGCCCAGTGTGTCAATCTAGTCAACACTGCTACAACACATTATCAAGAAGTCAGCAAATACTGTAGCTTTTACTGCTGCTAAGAGCCATGTGTGGATTTCCTTTCATTTTAGACCAATTTATTGTAGGAACTGAAAATGTGGAAGAAAGCTAATTTAAATGTCTTTTAAAAAAACAGATTTTCCTCTCTTGATGATTTCACTTGAAGAACTCACCAATAAAAAGATAAAATTATAAGAACATATACCATACCCATCAGGATAAACTACAGGAACAGTTAATCTATCCAGAAGTGATTTCCCAACTGCTTCAATTTCATCAAATTGTTCCCCATCATTAACAGCTTCAGGCTCTTCTGGACAGTCTTGCAAAATCTGCAGCAAAGCATGCAGTAACATCAATCAAAAGACACAGAAAGGGAGTCAAGCTCATGCAAATTCAGTAGATTGAAGGCATTTTTTGTTTATAGCATCTTCATGTACATCATTGTACCAGACTGAGCTATTATTGGCAAAATTGGCTCCAGAAATAAAATGAAATGCATGATACCTATTAACAATATAAAAATGAACCGAAAAGGACCTATGGTCATTTCTAAGAAAAAAGTAATACTTAACTACTATTTGCAAAGTTAGCTCAACTACATTAAAGAAGTATTTTTTCACTCACTAAACATTCATTCATTGAACATTTACTGTGTGCTTATTTAGTAGCTTGGGACATGAATGAAATACAGATTTTGTTCTCAGGAAGCTTAAAGACTTCAAAAATCAAAGAAATAAATAACCTAGGTAAGTATGTGTATGTCTGTGTATGCACGTATGTGTGTATTCAGATTACAAATATGTAACTGATGTGATGGCATGGCTAGACATTCTGCAGTAATTTTAAAAACTCTGATCTGCTGACTTGAGTTACAAATGTAAAATGATCAGGTTATAATCCAAATATAAGAGGCTATACAGTCCATGATAAGATACCGTTTTTTTTCTTAAATGTTACCATGTAAATTTAAGTAGGAGAAAGAATTGAGGGAGGGAGGAGAAAAAGAATTATTTATTTATACAATTTTTTTTGCACTACATTTTATTTAACAACCTAATCATGTTTATTTCAGCATTATTCATAAACAGACATTTTTATTATATTTTAAAAGTCTAGATTTAATTTAGACATTTTCCCAATCATTATACTAAACAATCTGTCTATATTATAGTTGGTTTTTATTTCTAGTATATTTATGCTTAAATTATATTTATATATATGCTTTCAAACAGAATATAATCAAAGAATATAATCAGAGTATATAAATTCTGTTTATAATCTATAAACAGAAAATAGTATCTGACAACAAAGGACTTTACATAGATTTACAAATATAATAATCTCAAATTAAATTTATTGTAAACATGATAAAGGTCATATTAGCAAAAAAAAATTACTGTTCTAAAAAACTCTCAACCAAGGACATTTTTACATGACCTCTTATAGAGCTCTAGATTTTAAAATGTCCTGGCAGACACATTAAAAAAAAATAGTATCCTGAAAAGTTGTCAATGGTGTTAGAAATCAGACCAGGGTTACCCTTGGATGGGTGGGAAGCTATAATAGTGTAACTAGAAGAGGCTGGGGAGAGCTTTTGGGGTGTTGGTAATCTGCTGTTTGAATACTGACTGATTACACTTTATGAAAATTAATGGAATCAAAAATTATGATCTGTATACTTTTTTGCATTAATCTTAAACTTTAATTAAAACTTTTCATTAAAAAAAATCAGTAGATAATCAAGTTTAGCCATCTTGCATGCTTTCATTCATAATCATAAGGCCCACTTTACACCAAAACACTGATCCACGGAATTCAGTGTGCAGGAAGATTTAATTATACAAACTATAAGTACACTGCATAACATTGACAGAACTGCTTAATTCCTGATGTTCCATGCAACATCTGTTCTATTCTACAGACCTGGCTATCACATTTACAGCTTAGGTTTACAATATCCTAAATTATACTGAATAGCTCTTATTATTTTATGAGATCAAAACAGTTAACTACGTAATAAAGCTTCTCTTCAGAATAGAAATGCAAAGCATTTATTGCTATAAATTTTCACTATACAGATTGAGAAAAATATTCTACTGAAATTTTCCCCAAATAACACTGCAAATTTCATTTTTGGTTTCTGGGACTAATGAACTAGAATTCACTGAACAGTAAATTCCAGAATGAACCTATAAAGATATTACTTGAAAAAAAAAAGGTTTTATTTTTGTTGTTAATATGTTATTTTAATTGGAATGTCTCTACTTTTAACATTCTAAAATCACAAACTGCTTTTCTTAAACTTTATGACAATTACTAACAGTTGCTGAAAGCAAATTTTCTTTTCCCAGCATAATGAAAGAGACTGAAGTTGTAATACCCTAAAAAATAAAGAACAAATTCTGGACGCTGGGCTTGGGGGGCAAGAAGCATTGGAAAGAGGGACTACAGGATGATCCTTGATTTCTCCAACCACAGTAATCCAGCACCGATATGGATTACTACAGAGTTTTATTTGAATTCTCTAAGAGAGCATATAACATCTGTAAACAAACTTTAGACAATGGAACTAACATAAATTTGGAAAAAAAAAAAAGATTAACCATCACATCATTCACTGCATTATTAAAACCAACGTGCTTTAAACAGACATATATTATAGCAGAATTTTTATACTATAACCAAGAACCAGTGTTGAAGTTACATTTTGAAAAAAAGCAAACCTTTTCGGCATCTGAGTGAAATGCAATAGCCATTTCCAACCTATGTACTCTCTCTTCAGATGCTATGGTAAATTGTTTCCATACTCTATTCAGTCGAGGAAGTGTATCCCCAGATGATCGAGAAGTGCAGCGCAGAGACTGGCACAACACAACTGTGGCCTGTAGCAACTGTCTTCCATAGTCATAAGTGCTCTAAGAAAATGGAAACTTGAAATTATAATAAAGAATTCTGAAGAGAAGGATGGGGAAGGTACAAAAGAGGACTGTGGTTGTGATTAAGTAACACTACTAGAAATCAACACTGGATGAATTCAGTGGCACTAATTACTATAAACTAAATGCACGCATAAATAATGGAGGGGGAAAAATATTTCCCTCAATTACTATGTTTTACCCAACTCAGCTTGCTCAATTCCACTAGTCTCAAAGAATGTCTGCTTGCTAATTAATCACAACAGGTAGGCAGAATTAGTACGTTATATTCCATATAAAAAAATCACAACTGGGGCACGCCACGGTGGCTCAGCAGGCAAGAATGCTTGCCTGCCATGCTAGAGGACCCTGGTTCAATTCCCGGTGCCTGCCCATGTATTAAAAAAAAAACAAAAACAACAACAACAACAAAAAATCACAACTGTTACATCTTGAACTCAATTATTAGGGAACATAAGTTGATACTTTTCACTACAAAACAATTATCAATATGATTTATTATACCAACACTGGGGAGATATGAAAAGTGAAGTTTCTAAGTTACTGATATTAATAAATATTTCATACTAACTTCTGTGAATGAAGAGGTGGGCTAGCCCAACATATGCCGTAACATATAATTCAGAGGGAGCATACAGAACCTGTATTCAGGGAAACAAAAACCCTCTCAAGTTTATGCAGGCTAGTTTTGACGTACCAGTTGACATTTTTAAAATTCTTTGATACTTCTGGAATAACAAAACTAACCTTCTTAATTTGGAGGGTTAAATTACATTATAATCATGCAGAAAGCTATTCAAACACTGAGCTTGTAGAAAAGGAAGATAACCAGTTCTGCACCTGTGCAACATCAACAAATTTTCTATGCTTTTCCAGTAAAACTTTCGTTTCTTGAGCATCATCACCCAATCTGATGTGGGTCTTAAGCAGAGCATCCAGAAGTTCAGTTAGCCATTCTACTGCCTAACGAAAATAAATAACAGTTAAGATGGAGTCATAACTCCTTGCTTATCATATCAAAGCATCATATTCATAAAAAGAAAGATTATCACATTATTTTAATCCCTTAATTGTAACCTAACTTAATTCAGTGATAAGCTACACGAATTAATGACCTCTCCCCCTCAATTTTTAAATCTAAAAACAAGACATACTAAAGAGAAGCACTCTTTTAAAATTAGTATCACATACCTTACATTAATAGAGTATATGTTTCTGTAATACAGATCCTTTGCGCTCTCATTACAGATTTCTGGTACTATATAAAATAATAAATTCCTTCTAGAGCAAGCTGAAACAACATTCGCTGATCCTAACTACACAAAGACATCAAATTGTTTATCTGGCATTGCAAAAACCTCTGGTGAGTTAAAATGCAATTTATATTTTGGACTTTAACCTATACTAAGATATAGTGGGAATCAAGAAACAATAATAAACAATAACCCCAAAATCTAGCTCAACAGTGGATTTCATTGGTAAGACAAATCAAGTGATACTAGGAATAAAAAACTTTATTACTTCAATAGGATAAATTAGAATCTGACTTAATGAATTTACTTTCTTAGGACCTTGAAAAATATACTTTTGGTTATAATTAGATTAATTAATCTAAGAAAAGACAACTACATAATGTGGCTGACTGATCCTTACCTGGGCAGCATCTTCTTCACATTTAAACAACTGCACCATCTGGAGCATCTTTAACCTTCGCACATCTACCATGTCTTCACATCTAATGAACCCAAACATAAATTAAGGACATCATTTGATTTTGTCAATAATTATAATGGCATACATGTTCACAGCCATGCTATAC